>NC_137915.1:9908654-9923654 GCF_963457725.1 Sprattus sprattus | reverse complement strand
CAGTGTTTTTTGGATGGTTGGATGATGGTGGATTATCTCCTCTTGAAATCTTCTGGATGGTTGGTTAATAGCTGCAATAAGTGAATGGGCATCTATTCGATTCCGCCACAATCAAATATCCCATGCACCACATTTGAGAGCGTAAAAAGTATTACAATCTCCCTCTTGGACTCGGTTTAATTTCCTCTTCTTTCATTTCAGAGATAGCGGGTTGGAGAGAAAGCTTTTTTTTTTGTTAAAAGGGCAAAACCAACAAAACAAACTGTGTTCCAAACCAACCAAACACCTGGATATCTGTGTCTCTGGTCACACAGTGGGGGTGGTGCTGCTGCTGCTGGGGGTGGGGGTAGTGGATCGAACCTGGCCCACTCTTCTGAGGTATATATTCTCATTTAAAAGGATTTTCCAACTGCTTGCAGTCTGACCCAGGGGAGCCATTGAGGGCCATCAGAGCGAGCTCACACACCGACCCGAGCAAACACACTTCATCGGCTTTTCCCTTTCCTCACCCCGCTTTTACTGCTGGACATTTCACATTTAATTGCCTGTTTAAATTAAGGATTGCCACGCAGCGTGGACAGTTCATTTGCCGTGTGTGTGTGTATGTGTGTGTGTGTGTGTGTGTGTGGCCTAAAATCGACAGTGCACCGAAGGAGACACCTGCTCTTAGTCAGACACCAACGTGAGCCACTCACTGAGGGAAGAGAGGGAGGCAGAGTTAACTGGCAGAGGGCAATGGGCAGCGATTACCGGGAAGGGTGTCAGGATACTCCAGCCTGTTCCAGTCTTTTGAAACGAGAAAACGCTTGTCTGCTCTCAAAATGGCAACCTTACCTGCGGAAGTCCAGCAGGGTCCTAGCCGACTCGGGGACACTCTGGTCCATCCAGGACAGGAGGTGGAACTGTGAGACGGTGCGTGTCTCGTTAGTCTGCACGTTCTTCAGGTAGAAGCTGCGTACCAGGAAGTCCTCACACCAGATGTGCTCAGACACGAGGTTCACCTGCAGTGGCAATGGAGCATTGGAATACTGTTATCACAGCATCATTTGAAGGAATCCACACACATACATATATATAAACATACATACATACATACAAACATACATACATACACATACTGTATAGGGGTGTAAAAAAGAATCGTTTTGCATCGATGCATCGATCCAACAGCCGACGATACGATGCATCGACACGTCCGCAAATACATTTTTTTTTTTTTTTTACTTTTTGTTGCTAGTGCACTTTGATGAGTATTTTTATTTTATAGTGAATGAAGTAGGCCTACAGGGGTATTTTTTGTTACCATTTGCTGCTACTAGTGCACATTTGCACTCATTGCACTGATTTTGTGGAGCATTGTCATTTTAAATTGAATTAACTACAGGCCTATTTTTTGTTACCGTTTGCTGCTAGTGCACTTTTGCACTGATTTTGTTGAGTATTGTTATTCTATAGTGAATGTGGTATAGGCCTATTTTTGTTACTTAACACTTTGTACTTTGTACAGTACTTTTTGATGCATGGCCTTTCAGAATCTATAACAGGGGCATTATTCTTTTCAGTGAATGAGGTTGTCATAGGTCTAGGTGGAGTACAACTTTTCTACTTCTGTTATTGGCTGTTATTTCTCAAATAAAATGCATAACGATATAACAGCTTTCATTGATTTATTTCAAATCTGAAACATTGTCTAGCCTGTAAGGTAAAAAAAAGAACAAATTAATTGAATCGAATCGAAATCGAATCGTATCGTGGTGTATTCATGAGTATCGAAAATAATCGAATCGTTGGGTCAGGAAATCGATACTGAATCGAATCGCCATGATGGGTGTGATTTACACCCCTAATACTGTACATACATACATACATACATACATACACATACTGTACATACATACATACATACATACATACTGTACATACATACATACATACATACACATACTGTACATACATACATACACATACATACATACATACTGTACATACATACATACATACATACACATACTGTACATACATACATACATACATACATACACATACTGTACATACATACATACATACATACATACATACACATACTGTACATACATACATACATACATACATACACATACTGTACATACATACATACATACATACATACTGTACATACATACATACATACATACATACTGTACATACATACATACATACATACATACTGTACATACATACATACATACATACATACACATACTGTACATACATACATACATACATACATACACATACTGTACATACATACATACATATATAGATATTAGACAGGCCTCTTATGTGGAATTTAGTCTTATTGTGTTTGCTCTTCAGATATTTTATGCCGGTTAAAGTAGTGTTTTTTCTCCCATAGCTATCACAATATATATAGTAACAATCAGAAATACTCAGATATAAAGACTTATAACTCACTACTCCCTGTGCACTACGCTCATTCATCTCCCCACCTGATACGCTCCATCAAACACAACATTGCACTGTTTCTGACGTACCTCGTAGATGTGGTAGAGGGTGGAGCCCTCGTCGGGCCAGTACTGATGACACTGCTTGTTACCGCTCTCCGTCAGGGGCGTGAGCATGACCACCACCACACAGCCACTCTCCCACACCATCTACACACACACACACACACACACACACACACACACACACACACACACACACACACACACACACACACACACACACACAAAAACACATCCAAAAACAGGTTAATTACAGAGACACTACAAAAACAAACAAGAAACACTTCTCATATGTGCTCTGTGGGCATCTTATTCCTCCAGCTCAATTGTGGCGTGGCATAACTCCATGATGAGCACATGCATGCAGTGTATGAGTAGATGGTATTAAATACTATTAAATACAAGTGGAAATTGATCCATACTTAATTCCATAGTTTCTAAGTAGGAAGGGAATGGTCTTTCATCATGATTGCTGATCACGAGGCAGCCTGCGAGGATCTGTGATCACCTCACACTCACACACAATGCACTTCTAATTTCTGACATTAGCGTAATAGCACTCAATACTGGTGGAATACATAGTACAAAAGCTGCACCTCAGACTGTGGTAAAATCACACATTCTTGTTTGTCAGTTATATTGCCTATCTCTCCACAGCCTGGCGAGCTGATACTGTTCCATCACAATATTCCAATCAAGAATTGATTACAGCCGTGCAGACAAGGTGTGAAGGCTTCTCAGCTCATTAATTAAAACAATCAGGCAATTAATAGCGGAGCGGCAAATTATAATAACACGCACAGTGCCCTGAGTTGTCTCACATTGTCAATCAAAGTGTTTGTCAAGAACAAGCAAAGTAAACAGGTTCAACACTACATTCTGTTGCACCTCCTCAAAAGACTGACCATCACCAATGTGTTTGCACATCTTGGAGGGGAAAATTCGCTGTGGCGATTTAGCTGCCAAAATTGAGCATGACATTTAGCGGCTAAAGCATTGAATGAATTGAACTGAATGTCTGTGTGAGTGCCATCCGTCCGCTGCGTGTGGCTGAGTGATCAGAGGTGCCTGTGCTTGCTCGCTGCTCTCATATCTCACAGCTGACAGTGGTGAGCCTGAAAGGTAATTCTAAAGACAGCGGCGAAGTCTGGAAGGTAATGCTAAAGCTAGCAGCCTTTGCGCTCCACTCCATTTCCCCTTATCACACTTTAATGTGTCGTTGGAAGATGTAAGGCCCCGCTGGGGCCATTAAGAAAATGAGGAAAAAACACTGACTTTTATGAGAGCCATAAAAATACAATGGTCTTGACCGTAAACTAATCACACACGCGCACCTGTGATGTATCCCTATGGAGACATTAGCAGAGATGTGCCAAGATGACACGCTACTATAAAAGTGTCAGTCTCCACAACCTACCAAACAAAGCTATGTTATTTTTTTATTTATCTACATACATTCTAACCATACCAGCGGAACTTACATACGATCTCATATGGTACCTCACATTTTAGAGCATTTCTCTTCACACTGTTAGTGGTGTATTCTATTTTTAGGCTTTTAACCATATTAAAAAATGTTTCAGTATGTGTTGTTTGCTGTCTGTTTCTTCCTTTCAGGGTTTAAGAATCCAGCGGTTAACCCTTTCATGCATGAATTATGAAAAAAATGGTCTAGATTTTTTTTGGATTGATTTTCTTACTCAAAATGAACCTAAACTTGTAATTCAAATAAAAAAATAATTATAATAATTTTATAATGGGATTTAATACCATCCGATACCTCTGATGCATGACGTCCACATACGTGGACAGTTGGTTTTTAGGGTGTACAAACTATATTTTACATCAAATTTCATTTTTTTTAACACAGATTTGTTCAACACACTTTCCTCTACATGCTAATGTTTTCTTGGGACTGATTTGGCCTTCTTGGGTAGAAGTTTTTAACAGATATGCCTGGAGTATTCAGCACATGTTCAGCACCGTCAGCCATCTTGACTTAACGATGTCATTACACAGTTAACATTCCAAATACAAGATTATACATATTGTTATTATATTGCTCTGAGTCTACTGTCACTTCCCCTATGTGGTTTGGAGAATATTACTATGATAATGCGAAACAAAATGTAGTTTAATGAACTGTCCACGCATGTGGACACCATGCACGAAAGGGTTCAGCGTGCAAACCTGTGAGTACACTCTGCCTGCAATTTGCTGCATTTCTGGCTTAGACTGTCATGCCCCTGCTTGTTTTTTCTCCTTGAAAACTGAACAAAAAAAAAATGTGTGGCCTTGTTGTGTCTGCTGGTTCAGAGAATGATACACACCATTACAATGGTTTCATAAGCCTACAGAAACATGTCTTGAAAAGATTTTTCAAATCTAAATTAGCTCTAATTACTGTAATCACCTTTCTTCGAAAAATTCTACTCATTGGTTGCAAGTGATCATATATATCGTTTATATATCCAGAGGATTTGGATTCATACAAACAAATTTATGAAGAAGCAAAGAAAAAAACCAACCCACACACAGCTGAAAGCCTAACAGAGTCGATCTAATCCAGCGAAAATGTCAATAGTGTGCTCGTGATGGATAAGGCTTACTCAGGTGCAATACAGGAACTGTTCAAACAGGGAGGGGAGAGAAAGAGAGATAGAGAGGGAGAGAGAGAGGGCAGAAACAGAGAGCGAGAGAGAGAGAGAGAGGGAGAAAGAGAGAGGGCAGAACAAGAGGGGGAGAGTTGATTGAGGGAATGGGGGAGGATAAAGGGACAGGAGAGGTGGATTAGGCAGAGGTTTGGGGTGGGGGGTGGAGGCTTGCTGGGCTACTGCTGGGATTAGACACAAACCCAACCTGAAGAGTCGTCTCCTTTATCCCCCTCCATTAGCCTGGCCGGCCTAGACTCCATTTTGGCCTCCTTTCAGATGCAGAAAAGGGGGACCAGCATTGGAAATAATGAGACACAATTAACGTAACTTTAAATTGAATTGAATTGAACTTTCGGTGGAAAAGAAAAAAAGAAAAAGAAAGAGAATGACTCATTAGAAATAATTGTGGAGGAGGTGGTGCTAAAAAGTTAAATCATCCTCAGTTTGGTTTTTAATACTTTGATTTTATTGAAACGCATGTTTTGATAGGGAGGATTCAACTGTGTCTAATTTGCGGGTAAATAGTTAATTCAATTTAGATAATGGATTTTTACTGATTAATTGACAAAATGGCAGCTATGAAAAAAAACAAACAATGATAATCAACTTTTTTGTAGTTGGGGTTGGCAAACGCGGATGGTTAATTAGAATTAGAAAAAATGACAGAATCAACACATTAAAAAGACAGCCAACCAGTTCAATCAAAGCGCACTTCTCAAACAAAAGACTAACAGTATGAAGAGATCACATCATAATTGATGTGTTAACATGGAGACCTCTACCTCAACATCACAATCTAATCCATTAGCGAACAACACAACACTGGAGCAGCCATTCTCTGAATGACTAATATGTGTGGGCACAACAAGGACGACAAGGGCAGAAAACAAGCCAGCTCTCTCTACACACACAAACAACACAAACACACACACACCCACACACATACACACAAGCCGACATGGATGTTTACACACACATACACACCCAATCACTGGCAAACCATTAAATGTATCCACATAGAAGAGCAGAGTACACACACACACACGTACAATCAGACACACACATATGCACTTGCACATGCACACACAAGTGCAGACACACACACAATAACACACACACACACACACACACACACACACACACACACACACACACTTTTAAAAACTACCATTCATACCTAGCCTGTACTCATCAGAGATGGGCCCTGTGACAGGGGTGGACACCATCTGGTGCCTTGGCCTTTTGAACCTGCACCTCTGTGTCCATAGCAGCCCTCTGCAGCAGACGAACAGCCCAGTATGATTGGACGGATGGCCCGCCTAATTAGGCTAATATGTTTCCATAAGGCCTGCACTTGATAACTGAGGACAACTGTAGCGCTCCAATCCCCACCGTACAGCATCGGGATCTGGGCTTATGACGTCTGATAGCATGCTCAGTATTAATGAAACGGGCAGAGGTGCCAACGCTGGGAAGTGGGAATTAGTCACATCCTGTTGTTGGTTTGTGCCCTGAGTTGTAATCAATGTGTGTAGGGGTCCGTGAAAAACAATAAAAGATTTATTTGACCAAAGGCAGGTGTTTGTGTAAATGGAATGGATGATTTCATCGCTGTAGCATTTGATTAAAACCAAAAGTGATATTGATCGATCAAAGTCTCCTTTGCCGTCTCGTGTGCATAATAATGAACAACAGCGCTATGGATGATTGATTGCATAAAGTTAATTACAGGGCTGTTAGACGTAGGCCTACTCTGTTCTTGGATTAACACTACTCCATCAACCGACAGGTTTCACATACAGCACATATATGAACGCTGTGTTCGATTTTATCATTGCGTAAAGGTAAACTCTATATGTTGTTGAGGTACCATTAAGCCTGATGCACAATCAGTACACGTGACATCCACAACAGGAGCCACTTGCAGTGCGTGACATCATAAATACTAGAACCTTCCCAGAGGGTTGTGCTTTTTCCTTGTAAGTGTGAAGGTCTTTTTCAAGGAGGTGATGCTGTTTCTTACCTGCCAGAAATCAGCCACAGTAGAAGGCAGTGGGCCTTGGGCAGCGATGTAGGCAGGATTACGAGGGTCGTGATCCATCTGAGAAAGAGATGGGAGACAGAGTGAGAGAGAGATTAAAACCCTTTCATTACAATCCAATTATTGTGGATGACTGATCGGTGATCAATAATCCCACATGCTCTACATCACTTTAAGTCACGCACTACGCTCAATAGTCATCACTTGACAATGGATGCCTATATCACATGAAATGCCGTGAATCACACACTGCCCGGTCTGGACACAAATATCTAGATTTTTTGTTTGCTTATCATCCAAGACAAAGTATAGCCTCATTGATTTAAAAGAGGAAATACACCTTTATTTGTGGCATGTTTTCAAAACATAAAAATAAAAAGTAATATGACGTGAAATGTGTGATCTGTTTATCTAGCCACCTGTCAAATCAACACGTCCTACATCCCCCGTCTCCCCGGGCACTTATCTGTCCAATTAGAGAAATCTAAAACGAGGATTCCTGACCACCATAATGTTTTTTGGCGCTTCCAAAACAACACCAATAACAACTTCTCTGCAACGTCATTTGGGGCATTTTTCTTAAAGATGCTTTGCCTTATTTGAAGACGTACTAGTTGTCAAATCAACAAGTCATCGATGTCAGTGATGCAACCGAGTGAAACAAATAGGCATCTATGAACATGTGAGTAATCATTGCTAGATCATCACACATAAATGATAGAGAAATAAATACAGTAGATAAACACATACGAACTCAGAGACATTAGCAGACTTAGACACTCCACTGATATACATCTTTTTTTCCCTCCCTCCCTCCCTCCCTTCCTCTTTTCATCCCTTAATGCCTTCATTCGATCCATCCATATTTTTTCTGTATCTGACTCTGACTCTTCTCTCTCTTCATGTTTATTCTTTCATACTTATGACACTTACCACAGTGGTAAAGTGAGACATGAAACACAAATATTCATCAAACTCTCAGCAAATACATATGTGTGTGTGTGTGTGACGGTGTGTGTGTGTGTGTGGGTGTGTGCAATATTATGTGTGCTATCAGTATGCAGACCAACCAACAGTCAGCCACAGACAGCAGGCATGCTCACAGTCTCTCCCGCTCTCTAGCAAACACCGTCCCCCTTAAGCCCTTCAGCCTGGTTGCACAGGCGGTATAAAACCCATTATGTGTATGCTTGTGGAAAAAATACTATTGTAACGGTGGCAGAGACTAGCATTTCAGTCAGTCTCTCTCTCTCTGTGTCTGTGCCTGTCACACGGCTCACGCTGACACGTTCCCTCCCTACAGGGTCGATGCTAGCCTGTCTGCACAGCGATGTGAAGAGACATCGATGAGTTTGTACTGGGGGATCTTCTCTACATCTGTTTGCCTGGGGTTCTCTTTTGTGTTTTTCCATATTTTTTTGGTGACATGGCTTTGTGTCCTCTCCATGCCTTTCTGTATTTGGTGTTACATTGGTTCAGTGCTTGTCTTTCTGACAGCAGACGGAAGTTGTTTCCCACATACCTTTCAGCCATGAGGGCCGAAGTGGCTCTGAGCTGCTATGAAGGAGTGAATACTTCCTGACCGTGCAGCCCACACATCCCTCTCACCCCTCTCTGCCTGCTCCCTAACCCCAGACTAGGCAGCGTTCAGCGCAGAGGTTAAAAAAAGCGGTTTTGTGTCCATTAAAAGCATCAAGCCCAATTACTGAGACCGAGATGAGATTTGCCTCTTCTGCCGTTTGATTGAAACATTCCCCCCCCCCCCGTCTGAGTGGAATGCTTTTAAACGGTGCTGTGTTTTGGACGAGGGGTGCCGATATTGTGCCATTCGCCGTGTTACTAAATGCCTGGATTGGCCTTCGCACTGCTGGAGGGCATCCTTCACTGTCCACATGCACTGGAAAAACACTAAAACTCCATTCATAAAATGTTTTTGAAAATAAAGATATAAATTAAAAAATGAAAGACCTGCCGGCACCATCGTATTGCTAAATAAGTAATGCCAGTGGGATGGTGAGAGAGAACGCTTTAATCATGACTACATGGTGGGCAGGGGTTAGAACAGAAGAAGAAAAAAAGAAAAACCCATCAAACAGTTCCACTTATTAAACGAAATGGAATTTGTCATCGCTTCAGAATCCAGCTATTTTGTTTGACCACAAAGGCCTGAGTACTTTAAGTGTGTGTGTGTTGGGGGGTGTGTGCTCCACTGCAGTGCTCAGACCTACGTCCATTGTTAGGGCTAGCCTTGGTCACACATTTTCTCTTGTACCTAGCGTGTGTGTGTGTGTAATTGGTGTACATGAGTGTGTGAAGTGTGCGTGAAGTGTGAGATTTTTCGAACCAGGCACTGCGATATTAAACCTCCCTGCATGGCGTACGGCTATGAGAAAAAAAGCAAAGAGAGGTTGAGAGAGAGACAGCAAAAGGAGGAGGAAGAGAAACTGATAGAGACAGAGAGAGCGATTGAGAGACGGAGAGAAAGACACGGCAGGAGAAATCAAATCAGGGCGTGAAAGAACACTAGAGGCGGGCGAGGGGAGGATGCCTGGCATAGACTCGGTGGTTGCGAAAACAAAAGCTACGGAGTTCCCTCGCACCTCACCCCACGCGGACAACCGCCGTCACGACTCGCCTGGGAGCGCCAAGTTTGCACGGCGTTCGCTACTCCCCCCACGCCGCTCCATTCTTCTCACCGAAGAATGGGAACTCTGGCCGAACAAAAGGCGACCAAAAAGGGAGAGCGAGAAATAAACCGTCTAATTTGGCGTCTGCAATTATGTTGAATGACAACCCCGATCATTATTCCATACTGTAAATGGATACAATTGTTCGGTGCAACCTTAATTGTTGGAAGGGAGCAATTTAATATATAAGAGCAATTATAGCGGTGAACGATGATGACAGGAAGCATGTATGAGACCGTCTCTGATGGCTTGTTCGAAGGTTTATGAGCGGGCTTATTAAAGTTGCGACATTAGCAGTGAGACTCGGGGATCATGTCTGTAACTCAAATCTAATGACTTTAAGTAGAGATGTGTATTATTTTGGAAGTCAATCAAACAGTGTGCACGACACCTCTGTCAAGCAGGTCTCACCAGCGTCGAGAGAAGAGGACAATAAAGCCTGTAATCATACAAGTGTAACTATGAAACTCTACACCCTAATGGGGAGACGGGCATTTTAGGTACTCTCAGGGCGAGCTGTAGTTTCTAGTTTGCCACTTGTGCTGTGTTTTTTTAGATGAGTATCAGGCAGATTGCATCTACTGCTTCTGTAGAGGCACCCACAGCAAGACCTCAGACAGACGGTTGTGGACCTTTGGACATAGTGGTGAAAGGTCAAACTGTTTCATCTTCGATCTCACTTGTTACCACGACAACATCAAGATGGGATTCATTCGAAAGACGCTCTTTCAGGTTGTTCTAATTGAGTTGGTAAGTGTGTGTGTGTGTGTGTGTCTGTGTATGTGTGAAGAACAGATGACAGCACAAAGAGTCCAAAAGGTCAAAGTGTCATCCATTCCCTCTCAAACCTTGCACAATTCTTTTACATTCCAAGAAGGTGCACACACTCACACTCACACACACAGACTCACACACTCACACAGCCTTACAGAAAGACAAAAACATACAGACATAGAATGGACAGAGGACACAAAAGCTCTGAAATGATTCACTCTTGGGCCATTTCCCCCCCGACAACCTAATGAGGAGGAAGCTGTAACGCTGACACACATAATTATCACCCCCCTCCCATTCCAACTACCGTACTAACTCCCCCACCCCACCCCCTCACCACCAGCCCTCTCTGCTGCTGTTATGATGTAATTACCCCCCCCCCCCCCCCCCCAATGCCCCCCCCCATCATACTTGCCTCCCTGAATCAGCCATTGCTACACCCGCGCTGCCTCCGATTAGCAACGCGGGGGAGCTGGGCGCTAACTCCCTCTCGCCTCTTTTGTTCCCCTCTCAATGGAGCCACCTTCCTAACAGCAAGCACAACACCCACCACTCACTGCCTCAACCCACCTCCCCAAAAAAAGAACGTGGTGGTGGGGGGTGGGTGTAAAACTGATGCAGAACAATTTATGTTCAAGCTTTCTGTTCCAAGTTCAACCTCAACCTCCGTCCTTCAGCGTGATTACCCAGGGCCTTATTGATTATTGATGATGCACGATTAGTTCTTTGAGTCGGCCAAGGAGGAGGAGGACAGGACTGCGGTCAAAATGGATAGATAGATGGATGGACGGATGGATGGATGAGTGGCCTCGGATTGCCTGCGACTTTAATAAGCGCTTGTTGGTGCAGCCTGCCATCAAATCCCTCTCCTGACCGCTGTAGGGGCTGGGCCAGTGGATTTGAAATGCATAGCTTCCTGTTCTTTTAATGGAATCTCTCCCGCTCTCCCACTCTCTGCCTGGCCCCTTCAGCCAAATCATAAATAGCATAAATATATATATTTTTTCCCCCCAGTTTTGATACAGCTTCGTAAAGAAAAACTTGGAACACTCAAAGCCATGCCAGGAATTTGAGCTGTTCAATAGCAAGGTCTCCTGTTCCAGTCTCTTGTAAAAGGGAGGCCCAGAGAGCATGCTCAGTGTGCCGTTACATGCGCACGTCTTGGCCTCTTTTTGCTGTTAAAGGTAAGGCTCATCTCACAAGACGGCGCTGAGAAGGGCAGGGAATGAACAAAGGCAGCGAGATCAATGCCCAGATGAATAAAATATCGCCTAGAAAAAAAATCCTTTTCATTGCAATTTCAACTCAGCTGATACTTGAAGAGTTCATCTTCCAGGCTTAGGGGTGGCGTCGAAATTTCAAATAACTTTGCCACGAACGTACACGACTGATAATGATGAGCGAACCATTTGAATAGGAATTATCGCTAAAATGCATCATAGGAAGAGAATGATGGGAATAATGACAAAAAAAGGAAAGAAAACGAAGAGAAGTGACTGAAAGAAGAAATGCAGAGTGTGGGCATGACAACAGTCACTGGTATTCTTCTGGAGGCGTGCAGCTACTCACGATGGGGCTGGCATTGATGTAATCGGAGTTGCTGTGGTTGTTCTCAGGCTTCAAGGTGACTCTGGAGTGATCGTCTGAAATGGAAACACATAATTTCAGCCCTCTTTTTCTCTCTCTCACTCTCTCTTTTTCTCTCTCTCACTCTCTCTTTTCCTCTCTCTCACTCTCTCTTTTTCTCTCTCTCACTCTCTCTTTTTCTCTCTCTCACTCTCTCTTTTTCTCTCTCTCACTCTCTCTTTTTCTCTCTCTCACTCTCTCTTTTCCTCTCCGACTCTTGTGTTCCGCTCCCTCACACTACGTTTGGTGATAACACTTCATTTAGGGAGGAAGCAGCGGTAACGTCTCATTTTTCGAACTCATTTTCTGTGAATATCCACCAAGCTCCACTTCAGCTTGAAAGGACTGCATCGAAATGCACAGCTACACCGCCACCGCTGCTCAAACCCAAGTGAGCTCAGAACTCCTTTCTTAACTCCCCAAATCTCACTAACTACTAGATTCCACAGGTATGATACCTTCGAAAAAGAGGTTTTATTCTCCTTTTTTTTTTTTGTTTGACAGTTTTTCCTCATGACTTTAAAAAAATAATACCTAGGTGTATGACTACTTTTTGTATTCCTTCTAACACTTATGGACTCAAATACTCAAGCCTGCAATTGGCAGCAGGGTGCTTGAAACCCCCGACTGGGCTTCAAAGCTTGTGTATTCACCAGGGCAGCTCAGTACCGAGAGATCAATGGGTAGCTGGAGTTCTGAATGGTACCTCAGTTAAAAGGCTTCACCCCAAAAGATCCCCGCCAGAAGCTCAAGGCCCAGCAGGTTGTGTTTTGTTTTACAGAGAGGTGGTTTAACGGAGGGGGCGTACAGAGGTGAGACAGAGAGAGAGGGGTTACTTACAGACAACGACCCCATTGGGCCGGTTCCGCTGGGCGTTCTGCGTCTCCCGGCCCACATAAGAGGCCCCTGGCTCAGCCTGGTAGCTGCACAGAGCCTCCCACTCCTTCTCCAGGCGATTCTTGTTCTTCAAGTGGTCCTCCATGTACGACTGGAGAGAGACAGATGCACAGAAGGGGGGGGGGAGGAGAAAGAGGGTCAAATGAGAATGTCACAAAGACTCCCACTGCTGGACACTTTCTGTAACAAATATAAAACTGTCTGTGCCACAAAAGATTAGACATGAGAGACACACAATTTTTTTTTCTGTAGTTATTTGGGGGACCAGTACATTTGATGAACAACTGAATGCTGGAGATTTTTATTTGGCCATTGTGTGCAAAGAAGTGTTTGGCCAAGAACCAAGAACTGATTTTAAAAACAGGAGTGTTTGTATTTGTCTGCGAATGTGTGAATATGCACATTCCAGCATCCTCCTGCCATAAGCAGATGCCGTGCCAAGCTCTCGCTCCGACTTCACCATTCATGCCGGCCCCGACGGCACCACCACACCATACGCCATGGCAGAGCCTCTGGCCGCACGTCGGCACACTGATCCCCCATTTACGCCACCCTAGACAGCAGCCGCAGACAGCTAATCCTGCACCTCTGTGCTATGCGTGAGCACGACACTACCGGTGAGAGAAGGAGGGAGGGAGAGAGATGGAGAGAGGGAGGGAGGGAGAGAGAGGGAAAGGGAGAGGGAGAGAGGAAGGTAGAGGGGGAGAGGGAGGGGACCCGGACTGACAATCGCATGCAATTAAGACTCCTGAAAGGTCCGTCTGCATCCACGCGTACTTCAGGGGTGCTTCAATCAACCCTTTCACTGCTTGCAAAAACGCTGATAAGATTGTCCGCGTCTAAGCCGTCTCCCAGAGAAGACCAAATTGAATTGAATTCACCGGAGACAAAGGAGGGAGGGAGGGTGGGAGAGAGAGGGAGAGAAAGGAAGAGAAAAAAAGAAGGGAGAGAGGGAATAAGAGAAGAAAAGAGAGCAAGGCTTGTCTGACAGAGCTGTGGGTGTGGTGTGTGTACATACGTACATAAGTGTGTGTGTGTGTGTGCGCGCGCATGTGTGAGTGTGTTGCATGGCTGCTGGCTTGTTGTTCAGTCTCTCTGTCTTCCCCTAAGGGTTGAATACATAGCTGTGTTAGTGGATTACACACTCATCACCTGATGTCACACACACACACACACACACACACACACACACACACACACACACACACACACACACACACACACACACACACACACACACACACACACACACACACACACACACACACACACACACACACACACACACACACACACACACACAGAGGGATCCTCTGAGTTTTGCTTTGAAAGCTATCCTGAAATGTATGGTGTGCCATCAAATGAAGCCCCCACACGCTCAAGCTCACACACTCTCATACACATACACATACACACACACACACACACACACACACACACACAAACCTCAGGACCACTACCTCCACAGACAGATCCACAAGACACATTGTCCTCTACACAGACACACACACACAACACAGACACAAACACTCAGTTATGGTCATAACTGATCAGTCAGTCCATCCAAGACTCAAAAAGCCCTTCTGTCACCATAACATGCACTTTATCAGCCTAACAATGCAATAAACCCTGGTGTAATCATGTTCAAAGCCAGCAAAATTAGATCTTAAAAATGCATTGATTTGCAGTGCAACAACCACGTAACATGTGATGTTTACGTTTAAAATTTAGAGGGCAGTATATTCAGTCACCATTTTCTCCCTCTCTCTCTCTCTCTCTCTCTCATTTTCCAGATAAGTCATATCTTAGAAGAT
>NC_137915.1:9891154-9903654 GCF_963457725.1 Sprattus sprattus | reverse complement strand
CCGGATCATCTGTCAATTAATGCATGACTACTCCACTCTAAACGTGTGTGTGTGTGTGTGTAAGGAGTGCATATTCACCAGTATCATGTGTCTGGTAGAGATGTCCATTTTGGTGTGTGTGTGTGTGTGTGTAGTAGGAGTGTATATTCACCAGTATTAGGTGCCCAGTGAAGATGTCCATTTTGGATTGTGTGTGCCAGAGGTCTAGATTCACCAGTATCATGTGTCCAGTGGCGATGTCCATTTTAGATTCTGTGTGTGCGTGTGTGTCTCGGAGGTGTTTATTCACCAGTATCATGTGTCTAGTGGCGATGTCCATTTATGATTCTGTGTGTGTGTGTGTGTGTGTGTGTGTGTGTGTGTGTGTGTGTGTGTGTTTGTGTGAGGTGTTTATTCACCAGTATCATGTGTCTAGTGGCGATGTCCATTTATGATTCTGTGTGTGTGTGTGTGTGTGTGTGTGTGAGGTGTTTATTCACCAGTATCATGTGTCTAGTGGCGATGTCCATTTATGATTCTGTGTGTGTGTGTGTGTGTGTGTGTGTGTGTCTCGGAGGTGTTTATTCACTAGTATCATGTGTCTAGTGGCGATGTCCATTTATGATTCTGTGTGTGTGTGTGTGTGTGTGTGTGTGTGTGTGTGTGTGTGTTTGTGTGAGGTGTTTATTCACCAGTATCATGTGTCTAGTGGCGATGTCCATTTATGATTCTGTGTGTGTGTGTGTGTGTGTGTGTGTGTGTGTGTGTGTGTGTGTCGGAGGTGTTTATTCACCAGTATCATGTGTCCAGTGGAGATGTCCATGTTGGACTGGGCGGGCTCCTCGCTCCAGGACGAGGTGCTGCTGCGGGCTGAGGGGCTGGGCATGGGCCCATCGCTGAACTGCGACGACACGCTGTTGATGCGCGAGGTGTGTGCCGTGTGCGCCAGGGGCTCCGGCCGCTCCCCCCTCTCGGCTCGCTCCGACGTCTGCAACGCCATGCGCTGGCGACACAGGTCCTGCCCAGGGAGGAGGAGGAGGAGGAATGATGAAGATTAGTCACTTGAACAACATGGTCATTCAACCCACGTTAACTCTATGGCAGATCGCACTATCAATCATGTCTACAAATTGCTTTTGAAATCAGGCCTAAACATTACCACAAATATGTTCTTTCATTAATAATAATGAATTTGGATGTATGTGTGTAATGTCTGGGTATTGATGAAGATCTGCCAGAACATTACTAATCAGATGCATGCCTGATTGCACAGCAATATTTAATCAAAACAGCCCTGAGGACGAAGATTATATGCATACATATGGCTAATGCACACAATAAATCATCCTTACTGTAACGTGCCATTCCAAATTAGAATAGATATTGCTGTTTGCCAAACCACAGAAGACAGTTTTAGCCATTTGTAATTTAGGACTGTATTGATCAGCAGCACTGCAGAATGCTTAGTGCACCACCCAAGCAGGCAGATGGGTAACAGGAGATCTATGGGCAGTTTCATAATGTTATTCCAGTACTAATCTTCGTCCATCGACTTTAAGTCACCTCAAATGTAAAAGAACAAAACAAGCCATGTCCGATCCAGCCACAGCGGCTCCTAAGGTGCAGGCTGCAGTCATGGAAGAGTTAGCCAGCCATCGTTTTCTAAAGATCTGCTCCGAACCAAAACGAGGGCTTCTCAAGGACTACGGCGGCAAATTAGGACAAGAGGAGACATGGGCTTGCAAGGGCTGAGAAGCTGCCTTACCATGAAATCCCTGACAGCCTTTCAAAGCCTCTAGCCTGCAGGCCGGCGCAGTGAAGTCGGCTCCACCTCTGACAGGTGTGGAGTATGGAGCCGCAACTAATGGCAGAGAAGCCAGGAGTTGCACTACAGAGAGAAACATGGAGTCCATCGGACTCATTACTGTTGAAGACAGTCCATCTTTACAGCCTGCTCAGAGTGGCGACTAAACTGCAACACAGCCCTGCTACTGATGGTTATCAAAAGGCTGAGCGAAAAAAACTAATATAACAAAATCAAATATTCTTCAGAAGCCTATGATTTGATGAAGAACAGAGGTGTGGGTTGATTCCTGATGCTAGGGTATCAACTTTTTATTAGATGAAGATGTGACTCCCTTTGAATCAGATTTTGTGAAACATCACCACAGTGGAATTGCTGTGGAATAGCAGACACTCCTTTCCTTCTCCCCAGTGTTATGTGGATCTCTGAGTGTGTTCAAACACGGGAGGGGGGGCAGCAGTGGAGCCATGATGGCCAGCATCACCGAGGCCGATGGGCTGCGGTTGCCACGGTAATGGCGACCAGCCAAGGGGCTCCGAGCGTTCGGTGATAGACTCCGGTGGGCCGAGCCACACGGCACCGAACGGCACACTCATTCCGAACTCGCAGCTGGAACAATCACTGCACACGTCCATCAGCCACCGCAGGGGATGCAGGAAGTGGAGCCCCTGAGGCGGGAGTCACGGGGCCATAAGCAATGCCCCCCCCCCCTCCCCCCCACACACACACACAACGACTGACAGGAAGACAGAGACCACTGCTGGCCTGTGGGCAATTACAGATGAAACATTGCTCTCCAAAGGCCACTGCAGGTCTTTTAAGGGTTTAGGAGAGGGGCAAAAAATGGATTTGAGAAATCGTGATTAACTGAGGGGGTTGCGGTAAGCGAATGGGTAAAATTTTGGAATAAATAGTTTGAGAGCATAATTCAGATCCTCTAGGACATTGGCCACCGCAGCGCAACGTCACCCCTCAGTCGTTTCGTTTCGTGATGTGCACATATTTAAAGCTATATGCTGAAACCTTGTTTTACTCTTCCCCACGCCGAGAGTTTACTGATTAGGTTAAAGGCATAAAAAACGATTCTTTTAAATTTCAGTGCAAATTCTTGCATAAGGAGATGCACTTACGTTGCAACAGCATAAGACATAGTTATTGTCATTTAGAGGTATAAATTAAGAAATGAAAAAGAGAACTTAACTAAATGTATTCAAAATTGTTGAATGATCCATCAAATACCTTTGTTTCTCTCATATTTATGTTCTCGTAGTTATACATTGATTATATGCAGCAAATCCCTACTGCCTCGGAACATATTTATACAGTACATATAAACAAATATACTTGTCTGAGATGAAAAATGAGGCATATTTGGGTATATTCTGTAAATATATGAATATAGATTTCAGGCTAAAACAAAAGAGCAATATAGCTAGCCAGCTGAAGGAACAGTACTCAACTCAGCTGTAACACAGAACGCTAGTATGTTCATTGTGTGTGAAAAAATGTCCTTTGCACAGAAATGTTTTACCCTTCAGCAAATTCATCATGTTTTAATTTTGAATTAAAAAATACATCCATCATTAAAGACGTGGAAATGGGCCAAGCAGACAAAGCTGAGGACCATATTAGCCCTGCTAATGTCTGTGTCCTTATAAAAAAAAAAAACATTTGCTGGGTGTGAAAAGAGCTCTGGCTCTGCCTCCGTCTTCCCAACAATGAAGATTACCTTACCCTAAATTACTTGATTCTACTCCCAGCATGCTTCACTGCGCCATTACAGATTCTGAGCCGAGGCTCTGTCTACCCAGCCAGTTATTTTCTTCAAATTGAGAGTTTAAAAAAAAAAAAAAAAACAGGGACCAAAAGACAGAGAGAAAAGAGGGAGAGCGCAAACGACACAGAAAGATGGAGAAAGAGAGAGAGACGGAGAGAGAGAGAGAGACGGAGAGAGCAAACGAGAGAAAGAGAGACAGAGAGACCGAGAGAGACAGAGAGAGAGAGAGGGAGACAGAGAAAAATAGAGGCAGCTCTCATTGTTTGAAGACAGCGATCATATCTTTGAAACCCCCTTGATAGTGTCTACTTTATCGGAGCTGAAGATTTGGCCATTATATTGGAGGGTGTGGAGTGGGGGGGTCAGTGCGAGCGAAGGAGTGGATGGGGAGGGGGGGGGGGGTATCAGTGCGGGTGAAGGCTTGTTTGATGCGGCCTGACGTAGAGGATGATTTCCATACGCGATTAAGAGACCGGATCCAGGAGAAAAGGGTTCCACGCTCTCCGCTCGCCAAATCTGCGGCTCCGAGATCACTCTGATCAAGCTCCTCTGATTTAGACGAGGAGAAAGGAGGAGCAACTGAGAGACAAGCACGTGTCAGGAGAGCATGTTTAAATGTCTGCCAAACGCCTGGGTTTCATGTGAAGAACAAACACTCTTAATATTGCATCACATAGTTGCTTGGATTTTTTTTATATATATAATATGTATAAATAAAAAAAAAACATAGAACACTCACATTAAAATTATTTGGATATGAGACTTAGTCACATATTCAGTAGCATAGATTGTATTTTACATCGAAAAAGAACATGCAAAAATACACACACAAACACACACACAGTCAGTAACAGACATTCAACCACACACGGTCAGATAAATATCTCCCCATAACATAGCCTTGCTGTGACTTGCTTCCTCTACTCATATCAGTTTTAAAAAGCAATAAGGCACTCTTGTAGTACAACCCCTGTCCAGAAGGAAATGTACTGCAGCAGTAAAATAAAAGCAATAAAATCATTTTAAAGAGAGGAGAGAACCATAGGGCTGACAGGTGGGGGTCAGAATGGCGTGGGGGAGGGCCGGGGGTGGGAGAGTTAGTGTGACTGCGCTCCCCCGCCCCCCCCCCCCCCCCCCCCCATGCTTACCCGCCACAGCCCTCCTGCAAGCCAGAGGCACCAGGAGGGGGAGGAGAGGGAGGTGAGGCAGCCCAGGCAGAGAGTGCCGAGTGTGGGCAAGCTCTCCTGGCTTACTCCCCTCACATTAATATTCGCCTGCTAATGGGGAGGATGACAGCTCACTGTGCAGGTTGGGCAGCCATGTTTATACACACAACAGCAAGCTCACACAAACACACACACACACACACACACACTGTATCACACTCCCAGCCTTTCCCATTTCCCCCCCCTGGTGTCTTTGGTCATCTGTTCTGAATGCAGGAAGGCAAAAACGGCAGCTAATTGCATGTAGCCATGTAGAGCCTCCTGGCTTCCCGCTGCCTGCACAGACACAGCAGCTTGGGGGAAATCCCAGGCAACCACAGGGACGCGGCGAACCACTGTGCGCTTTCGGCTCGGTACCATTTTCACAGACACGGCTTCCTGCAGCTGCCTGTCTCCCCTGACGGTTGCTAATGCCAAAAGTTGCCGAAGACCAAGCTCTAAAATCCCATCCTTGTGTCTTTAAAAATAAATCGATGGCCTATAATTACAAACCGGAAATGAACAGACAATGTAGCCACCCACCACCGTCATGGGTGACATGCACACAGAGACATGCCTCAGTCATATCAATACAACCTTGAGTCTTTTCTTTCGTGTGCAATAATCGTGCCGATATTCATGGGCAGGGCCGCTCTGCAGCCGGAGACGTGATTAAATATTGAAAATGGGAAAGTGACGTGCGGATTTGCACCCCTGCCCTCCGCTCATATTGAGCACAGCTGAGCCCAACAAAATAAAATCAATACGGCTCAGCCACCACCCCAGTGTAGAAGCAGCAGCACAGAAGAAAAAGGTCAGACAACAAACTCATTTCCTTGCTAAAAAGGCCCTCCTTTCAGCTGGCGTTCATATTAAACACTGCTGGCACACAAGGACATCTGGCCCCATCCCTCCGTCCAAGGGAACAATGAGGTGCGGAGGACGTGAGTGGCCGTCAGTGCTCGGCTCGCCAAAGCCTTGAGAGGATGCGGGATTGACGTAAAAATGCATTTAATTGGCCCGGAGTTGTGTAACCGCATACAGGTGATGACTACGTGATTTGAGGTTCACCTTGAGTGCAGCCACCATAGCGTATAGCTTCGTTTTTAAATAAGACTTAAAAAAAACAACCCCCCCACCCTGTTTTCTTCCCCGTGCAGGACTTAATATATCAACAAAAAAACGCAGAAATACGTCAAGCTCGAACAACCACAGGATATCCTGATCCACACGAGCGTGCAACTTTGGCCAGTGGAAGATTTTGTGAGTCTGTGACGTGATTGGTGAAGGGAGAGTGGCAGCTCTTACCTGATAGGCTGCCGTGGCATCGGCGCTGGTGTCAGTCCCCAGGCTGGCGAGCTTCTCCTTTAGCTTGAGGTGGGAGTGGTGGCGCAGACAGTACAACGCCCCCGACACTCCCAGCACCATGACGATAAAAACCATGGAGACCACCGTCAAAACCAGGAAGTTGCTGGACTCCACATGGCTGTGTTTGACGATGGGGATCTGGTTCAGTTTGCTCCTCTAAAAGAAGAAGAGAGAGAACATGGAGTCTACATTTAAAACAGTGACTCACTAGCCAAAACTAATTATCTTGACAGAAACCATATCTTCATGACAACAAATGCAAATGTGGACAGATAATGCATTATTGCGACTTATCACATTTTATGTGGCAATATCTCCTCAGGAGTATCAGTGCATCTTTTAAGGCCTGGGGAAGTAATCAAAAGTGTATATTGGTATGAATACACTTTACATTGTTAATCTGGGATTTCTGCCTGGAAATTACACCCAATTTCATTCACTTCAAGCACCTGCCTTGCCACCATTTCCCAGAGAATTGTTCAAAAGCAACTGCAATTGAAACGAGCCACAGCCTCTGGTCTCCTGCTAGAGAGTGGGGCCAAGTGACTAAGTACGTAGGTAAGAAAGAAAAACAAATCTTTTCAGGGGTTCAAAACAAAGATGCAATTTAACTGAATTTCTCCCATGACAATGACCCTCAAGGCCAGAAAACCCTTATCTCTTACCAGCGGAGCTGGTAGCCCAGAGGCAGCCAAGTCATCTTGTTCTCATGCTAAATTTATGTGGGTGTACTCAACCTAGCCAGGTTCCACTTTCCTGTTCCTGCTGTCCAGTAGAGTGCAGACATACACACACACACACACACACACACACACACACACACACACACACACACAAACATGCACTCACACAGCGTGGCTGAGCCTGTGAAGTTGAGGCTCGTTCTTGTCTTGGCAGGTTTAAGCATGCCACCATTGGGCAATTAGGGTCGGTCTTCACTGTAAAAGCTTGTAGCTAATTAGCCTCCTAGCCCTGGGTTTGGGCAGGACTCCATCCCTGGCTCGGACCTCTCAGTTTATAGTGAGGGGGTGAAGGAGGTGGGTGAAGGAGGGGGCCACGGGTAGTGGTAAGGGGGGGGGGGGGTGTTTGGTGCATTGAAGGGTGTGTATAGACAGGGAGGGGTGGGTGGTTTGGTTGATGGGGAGGGGGGCTCTCTGAAGGACCCAGCCCAGAAACATCCCACAGAAGTGGGGTTGTCAGGCTTGTTAACCCCCCGGGAGGTGGGGTGACAGCCAGGGCTAAGCTGGAGGAGAATTGGAGAGGCATTGTTTCCAAACGCCTGTGAGGCTGAATAGCCAGGGCCCTCGGAGTGTGGGTCAGACCTGAAGGCTTTTTTTTTCTGCTTTTATTCCACACTATTAAAACTCCCTGAAAGAACGGAGGGGGGGGGCTCTATGGGCTCAGCAAGGGACCCGGCTATACATCTAACTGCAGTGGGAGCTCCACTTCAGCAAAGGAAGAAGAAGAAGAAAAAAAAATTTGGGGGGAAAAATGCAGGAGAACAGGAATGCATAATGCAGAGGGCATCAAATAGTCATCAAAGCTGTTGAGGCTCAAGGACAACCATCAAGCATTGTGGAAAAAAGAAGGGCTGACTCCTTCTCTTAGCGTTAGATAACCTTCCCTTCTTAACTTTCAATTAGCATTTTTCCCCTCCACTTGGCAAATTATGAGGGAATACTGTATGTATTATGTCTTATATATGATAAACCTGAATACATAATTCCTGATGGTTTTCATGATATTATTAAGTGTTAGCACACAAAACTCCTTGCAATGAGCTTTCTCAATCAAAAATTAAGGAAATTATGTTTCAATTCTACCAACTTTCAATGTTATTTTCTTTACATTTTCTGAGGATCAGCCTGTATTTGCTGCTGCTGATCGCTCCCCTTTCATATATATATTTTTCTCTCTCATAGAAAAAAATAAATATATCTTTCATACGGCTTGCTTAATTGTATTTCGGGTTTCCATGGAGTAAGGCCCTTTTTCTCTCTTTGGCATTTCTGTGCTTTTGTGTGGCAGGAACGTTTTTTTTTTTTTTTTTTTTGTGCACATCAAACGTAGAGAGAAGCAGAGGGAGCAGACTGGAGGATGTCCTCAGTGTGGCTATAGGCTTAGGGATAACCTCCCCCTCCCTCCCTCCCTCCCTCCCTCCTTCCCTCCACAAGCTTAGTGCTCTCAATCGAATTACATGAAAAGATCTCCGACATGAAAAGATGGCCATGAAAAGAAAATTGTGCTGGGCTAAATAATGTCCACAATTAATTATGACTAAATAGAATAAATGCATTGGGCTTGTTAATAAGGTTTGGGGCGAAAGACACAGCCACAGAGAAAAGAATTCAAGGGAATGAGTGAGAAAAAAAATTAAATAATAAAATACAAAAAAAAAGAAAGAAAGGAAAACCATCAAACAGTTTATGTGAACATGGCAATCCATACAATCCACACATCCTTGTAAAACACGAATGCACAGTAAAAAAGAGCGTAGATGAGAATATGTTCAAATGCATCAAGGCAAGAGGAGTCCAGTGCTTACTGAGGTCAGTGAATGTCCATGTAAATGATGGCCTGCTATTAAACTCCACTAACCACATTATTGGCCGGCAAAGTAACGAGGAAAGGAAATAGGAGCGAGCGTGGTTTAAAAATGGAGGCAAAACCGTAAAAGAGAACACGCAGGACAGTACTGCCTCTCCAGGAAATAACGGATTTCACATGGACATGCCAAACTACACTGTGCTTTATAATTTAATAACCTCGGTTGGGTTAGGAGGGAAATATGGGACAAGGTGTGAGCTTGTTTATCAGTCTATTAAAATGCAATAACAAATTCTAACATTTCAGGCCAAATGATTTATTGGGAGATTACTATTGATGGCACAGTTAGTTTAATTTAGCCTAATGAAGGCATGGGTAATTTACAAAGCAACAAATTATTTATTTGAAACTCTCTGCACAGCTGGACAATGGTCCTGTCTTTTCGGGAGTGTCTGCTTATATGTCCTTTTGTGGGAAACTGTTGATCTGTATGGAAGTGGATCATTTATAAACTCTGCACCCACATGACAATATGTGTCAAATTTTCAAATTTCTCAGGAGGAGAAGGAAAAAACCTCACAGCCAATAAGCATTTTCTGCTGGAAATGTGTGTGTGTGTGTGTGTGTGTGTGTGTGAGAAAGAGAGAGTGACTGAGAGAGAGAGAAAGTGAGACAGAGAGAGAGAGAGAGTCTGCATTATGCCAGGAAGGAGTTTTTTGTTCATCTGTCGGGAATGAAATTGGACTTGCAAATTTTCCAATTCACGCGAGCAAACGTAGCCAGAGACAGGCAGCTTGAATGCACGCCTCATATTAAATGCTTCAAGGCACTGTCTCAGATTAACCTACAAATAGCAAAATGAAAAAGCCCAAATAAAAATATTGCTGCAAAGATGCAGGCAAACTAAAATATTTCTCAAATTAAAGCATATGGTTTGACCAACTGGCTAATGGCGTATTCTTATATAATGTAGAGTGTAAAATACAGGTGCTGATTTCAAATATATATATTGGTATTTTAGCCATACAAAATATATAAAGCAATATTAACTGAAGACTTTAAACAGCAATAGAAATAACATAAAAGTAGTTTTAAATAAAACTAGCTCTCCTCTAGCTGTAGTTAATACAGGTTAAGCATTGTACTGCTTTGACAGCATAAAGATATAGTGAGACAGGTCTGATGTCTGTATACATTTAAGGACACTTTCTTGTTCTTTAAAAAAAATACATATTTGACCACAAACACACAAATGGACTTATCCAATGTCTGTATTTTCTTAGAAGTTGAGAGCATGGAATACTGCATGCACAGACAATACACGTTTTTTTTAAAATCCAGCAAGAGCTAATTTCTTTAAAGCAGCTGGCTGGTTCTAGTTGATCACTTCACTTGAACTAAGGTCAGGACTCCTTAATACTGGGCATTGTCTCTTACAAGCAATGTGCTGAGAGGTATGGATGAGGAGAAGTTTTTACCCCTGTTCCCTCTTTCCCTCTCTCTCCCTCTTTCTCTCCTTCTCCCTCTCCCTATTTTCCTTCCCCCTGTGAAAGGGAACGAGGGATTAGGAATCTAGCAGGGGACAAAGGGCAGATGGATTTCGGAGGCTCTGGCTTATTCAAATGACGGAGGAAAGGTCAGGCTGAGAGGGCGAGAGAGGAGAGAGGGAGAGCGACGGTCGCCCTTTCGCTCTCTCCACACACAATGATCACTGTCCAAAGCCCTGAGCATCACAATGCTGTCCACGGACGGCCCACACCCACTCCATTCAAACTCATCCAGAGAAAAAAAATCTTAAGTAAATAAATAACCATATGAAAACACACCTCACATAACCATACACTTATGCCTTTACTCGCATAATTTGCAATTTCCATTTTACATTATAAAGATAATCCACATGGTCACTAAGACACTCTTCAATTGTGTTGTCTGTATATGCCCTGTGATTCAAACATGGTTGATAGTTTTGGACTTGGCATGACTGGATCTCACATAAATCATAGTTGTAAAACCATTAGGCTGAGGTAATGAATGAATTTTGCTTTGCAATCATCTATTTTAGCTGTCAAATTTCTTTTAAAATTAGAATGACAAAACAGACACTACAAACAAGAACAATTGATGTTTTTATGGGTTTTCTTTTTTACAATTGAATGTTGCCTTGATCATAATTCTTTTTCACGGTATTACGGATTGTACTGACTTAAAATTATTTGTAGATTGAACTGTATTTTACATGTTGCATGTAAATTATGGTGTCAAGATACTTTTCCGAGTATGACTGGGTGGAAATAAATTCTGACAACCTGCTTTGCCATGATCTTAAAATTACTTGAGGTAAACTGTAACTGCAACCGCCAAACACTTTCTAAATTCACTTCACAAAATAATAATTAGCCTTCCTTTTGGTATAAGCGACGTAAATACATAGAAGTTTACAAATTCAATCGTACACTGTTTGGATTAGAATATCAATAAATGACCGATCCCATAACATAACCATATAAAACGAGACGCATAAACATATTTGAGCGTCTTTCAAATTGTGCCTGTTATAGACTTGTTTAGTAACATTTCTGAGTTTTGGTTTGAACCCGTCCACAAATATGAGGTTTTTATTAACTATCTCTAGTAGTAACCTAGCTGATCCATGGCAGCCTACAAGGTAAACTAACGGCAATCGATCGGGAAACTTGTATTATCCTGAGGACAGACCGGCGCATCAGTCCTCTGGATCGCGTGAAGCAGGTGCAACGGGCTTTTGAGTCGCAATATGACGTAAAACACGAGGCATAAAGTTGATCGAATTGTCTTTAACCATTAACGCCCAAAGATGTTAATGTACGATTGGTATATGGTAGATATCGCGCATTTGTTAAGAACACTAAATGTTCGCCCACATCCATCAGTAGCCTATAGGTAAGACTGCTGCGGTTTAAGTACAATGCGTAATAGTGCCGCACCGTAGTAACATAGTAGGCTACGTGATCTGTATGCTGTAAACAGGAAATATGTATGTATGAATTTCGTATCCATACACGTTATACAGACGCTTATTTGAAACCAAATGCATTCACGTATGCACATTCACCTCAAAATGCATTGAAATACCTGCTCCGAAAAACGCTCCCCATGGGGAGGTCCACTATTACATATTTGAATGATGCTCGCTTGAGTTTTGCTGCACCACAAATCGCATTTTAAAAACCGTAAAACACACAGATATTCACCTGTTCTCATTGAGTGTCTACAAATATATGTACAAAAAAGTGCATATAGGGATAGTTACCTAAATCCATTATGAGGAACCAAAATGCGGAGATCGTCGTGGAGATAGTAGATTCCTATTCCAGAGCCGCACGTTTGGCTACTGTAACCACCCGGTAGCAGCAGTGCACCCGACAGTGCCTCGGTTTGAGGACTACAGCCTCCTTTCGGTCCCGCTGCTTAAAAGTTAACAACCTCCCATTCGCCTCCCACGTAAGGAAAGACCGCAGTTGCCTTGCCATACTTTCGCAGTCGAGGGAAAACGGCAAATGAGAACGAGGGAGAGAGTCTGAGCGCTAAAGGTAATAAAGAAAGCGGAGAGAGAGAGAAAAAAAAAAAACCGAATGGAATGCCCGCCAGATTTTCCAAGCCTTGTAAGAAGCTGCAGTAGGCTGCCGAGTCCTTTGAGCGTTCATGTGCCAATGAATGAAAAGACAGAGAGCTGTGTGGTTTTTTTTTTAAGCACAAAGTAGCGGACCAGAGCCCCTCTTTATATTCAGGCGCGCTAGAGTCCCTGTCTTCAGCACATGTCACATCCACTGGTTGCTAT
>NC_137915.1:9881154-9886154 GCF_963457725.1 Sprattus sprattus | reverse complement strand
CAGGCTGCAGTAAAACCTGCAGTATTGCATCAGCTAGCAGACATGGTTTCGATTCATTTTTATGGTGTTCTTACTGAAATTCCAGTATATTCCAACACAGGGTGCCTATTATGAAGAGCAAATCCATATATACAGCCGCTCTTTTGATATTCTAGAGTTGCTTCAAAGTCTGACACTGGATTTCCGTTACCTAACTTCAAGGATAACATTCTTTACAGGGTAGTTATGATAACAATACAATTTTTCTCAACAGCTCAGCTGATTGCTGTAAGCGCTGCCTTGCATTTCAAAACAGAGGTGAAGAGACATGAGTCATCATAAGTAATTAAATAGCAAGCTCATCTTTTTCTTCTTCTTTTCCAGCAGCGAGAAAAGAGTTGACACCAGGTCTTGCACCGGTTGGGCTGTTTCCTGTTTCTTGCTCTCTCTCTCTCTCTCTGTCTATCGCTGTCTATCTCTCTCTCTCTATCCATCTTTCTATCTCTCTCTCTCGCTCTCACACAATTAAAGTTCTCCCTGGGAGGCAATATCAATACTTTTGATAGACTGCCTTCATATTTGAAGAGCAATGGATTTCATTACGGTTATCAAACTCAGGGGAGACATCTCCCACAAGTTAACTTTCCTTTGACTCCGTCCGCTCTCCGCTCGCTTCATTTTGCCGGAACTCTCTGAGGGGATTAAAAGGAACATACTCTGACATTTATATTTAATGCGAGGCTAGGCGCGAATAAAGCAAAACAAAACTGAAACAGCTTACGAAGGCCTGTTTAAGGATGAGGAAGAGATTACGAGAGGCAACTGGGACTGCGTGTAGACCCAAGTACAGACACATTTGAACTTTTTTATCTATCAGACAATAGGGCTATGTGCCTTAAAAAATAATAATATCCAAATTTGCATTAAATTAATATGACTCCCAAGCCTAAACAGACAGGTAATGAAGGAACAGGTATACAGACAGCAACGAGAGAGACAGAGAGATTGAGAGAGAGAGAGAGAGAGCGTCAAAACCTCTTTGAAGAAGCTTTACCAGATGGTTACAATAAATTATGTATCATCAGAGTTCAAAGATGTGATTTTTTTGGTGGGAGGGGGAAGTGCTGGTGGAGGTGGGAGGGGTTGATAAAAAGCGGTGTGTGCAGACATGGTCCTCTTACAGTGCTGAGGGGATAGACAGACAGGAACACAACAAATTAAACGAAAGCATGGAAAGGGCTCTCAGTAAAACTCAGGACAAAGTTGTGTGTTCCTCTCGCCTCAGTGTCTGCAGCACTCACACTCTCACACACACACACACACACACACACACACACACACACACACACACACACACACACACTCACACACTACTGGCTCCATTCCCTTTTAGCACACGCTTTAGCTTCGGACTCGAATTTCCATGTACTGATTTTATGGCAACCCCCACTTGACTCACACCTACACGCACAACCCACACACTCACCCACTCTCTGCCACAGCCATTACTTATTAAACAGAAAATCACATTAAATAGTTTTCTACTGTTTTCTACACAGTTCTATCAAGGGAGGCAGGCCATAGTGGGAGATTTCATTAGGAAGGCAAGAACTAGATTAAAAGCTACATTTGGGGTTATAAGTGCCTACAATTGGAAAAGGGTGACACTGCTCCCTATCGAAGCAGACCATTATTAAAATTAAACTCTGCGGAAAGTGGCCAGAAGAGTGTTGTCTATGTTTCCCCGTATACTGTTCAGAAATGTACTTTACTTTACTTCAGAGCCATTTACTTTGATAAGAGCTTAACATTATGGACCATAATTTAATAAATGTTTGTTGGTTCTTACACTCAACCAAGAAGGGCATTACTTAAAGCTATGTTGATAACTAGCACACATTCATTTGGTAATTTCATAACATGCGCGCAGCAGACCTAAGTGCCTTTGAGTGTGGACTGACACCTCATTTGGGTGTGTCTGATCAAAGAGGTAGGCGTTCCATTGGAATTGCCTGGCAGGCACATCTAATCTAATGCCTTCACAGTTCGACAGTCAGTCAGTTATCAAATTAGCCGGACATTTAACTCAACCAGATATGTTACCAAATGGCTACGAAGGCTATGCAACTACACACAGTGAATCAAATAAACCCAGTAGTTCATCATTCATCTGGGCCGTTAGACCCAACAAAAAGCGAGACAAAAAAGTTATATGTTTTGCATTTCAAAGCTTAGCACTCACTCAGTTTAGACCACTGATCAAATGTGTTTTTCTCCCATTTACCAAAAAATAGCCTGATGTGTCTCTCTCAGTATAGCTGCAATGAAAATAGGCCAAAAGTGAGAAGGAGCGTTTTTCTCAGTCTACACATGGGATAATTCCGTAAAATATTAATTTAGTTTTCACTGTTCTTTAAATACGTGCTGTTGCGAACACGGGATACTGAAACTAACATACAAGTTCACATTTCACAGCAGGTCTGTCCAAGTTCAGTAAAGGATTAGTAGCACGGACCACATAAAGTAGTTTTTATGTCAAATACAACATAGTTGTTGCAATAGTAATAGTGTCATGGAAGAATCACCATTATCATATAACAGTAACTATTTCATTAGAAGCCTCCTCACCTATGTTGCCATGTAATCAAATCTAATTAGCCTATATGTTCTGTATAAAATGTTATTTAAATGTTATTTAAAATGCAACAAGATTATTACTGAGATGAGCCAAGATGGACGATACGTTTCCTTCTTTATTATTCACGTTTCCCTTTCACCCACCTCCGCTCTGTCCTGATGACCTGTTTGGTTGAACTTGGGAGTGCAAAACTAATCAATTTTATTTATTTATTCATAATTTATCTTATTTTAAACTTTGCTCAGTTTATTTGCCATTTGGGATAATTCACTTCCCTCTGGATATGGAATATTACCTATTTATCACGCCCATTGGCCTATATATTAAATAATCTGATGACCATGACAATGATTGCATTTGGCTTGACCTGTGCTGGACTTTTATCAATTAAGCAGGACATGTTTGATCATTTCAACGCATTAACAATTGAACAGTTTCAATATTTTTATAACATGCCCTAATGTCTGTTGGACTTGACCCTAACAATTGATAAGCAGCTTGTCATTGCAGTACGTCAGCATTCCTGTTGATATGAGGCTCAAAAGACACTAATTCAACGACACACCCGCAAATTAATATGCCATTCCACCTGTCCCACAAAGGTTTCCTGCTACTCTAGCATCCTATAAGTGCATACAAGTAAAGAACAATTGTTCTCGACTCCTTCCTTTGATGTTGGTCCACTTGTAACATCACGTCACACACGCAACATACAGCTCGTCCCCCTTTCAAATTAGGGCCCTATATATCAATATGTTACTACATCAAAGCTCTGTTGGCTTTTCTAAACGGGATATTATAAAAACCTGAACAAACATAAATACATTTCCACAATCTCACCCACCCACCCTTCCTCCACCGCCTTTTTCAAATGTCAGACGTATTTCTGGCTTGTGGTTTCAAAACTTCACAGATCTGCTGGAAGTGATTACTCAAAGTAACACTTGAAAAGCACCAATTAGAGTCGAGTCAATAGTGATCAGTGGATGTGTTTGCATTGTTAGAGGATGTCAGACGGACTCAAGGCGCTCCCACACTCACGAATGAATAGACTTACATTACAGGCCCGATGACAATTTCCCTCTGAGACTGGAATGAACAGTGTAATTTTAATTGTAATATTATCGTTTGAGATCAGATTGAAATAAGAATTTGATGGAAATACAATTTCATGCCAAATCCTTCTTAATAAATGACAGTTAGAAAGAAAGGGACAAAGAGAGAGACGAGAAAAGAAAAGAAGAATAAAGACAAATGAGAGAAAATGTGCTATTATTCACGTTCTTTACTTTAGCGCTCAATGCCAACACCAACTCTTTCATTGAAAAGCTAGCCATCAAGAGCGAAACCATTACCAAAACTTCCATATATACAAGTCAAATGAACACCGCCATCCCTGTGTTCACACCGACTGCCACTAGCACTGCCTGCAGACTTCTGTCTTCTATGTTTGCTGTGCTTCGGTATATAGACATGAAATTGCAATTAATTTGGGAGCAGTCAGCCTGAGACCCGCTGTCACACACGACTGCAGTCTGGGTGTGAGGCACAGGAGAACCACACCACTGCAGTCTGGGTGTGAAGCACAGGAGAACCACACGACTGCAGTCTGGGTGTGAGGCACAGGAGAACCACACGACTGCAGTCTGGGTGCGAGGCACAGGAGAACCACACGACTGCAGTCTGGGTGTGAAGCACAGGAGAACCACACGACTGCAGTCTGGGTGTGAGGCACAGGAGAACCACACGACTGCAGTCTGGGTGTGAAGCACAGGAGAACCACACGACTGCAGTCTGGGTGTGAAGCACAGGAGAACCACACGACTGCAGTCTGGGTGCGAGGCACAGGAGAACCACACCACTGCAGTCTGGGTGTGAAGCACAGGAGAACCACACGACTGCAGTCTGGGTGCGAGGCACAGGAGAACCACACCACTGCAGTCTGGGTGCGAGGCACAGGAGAACCACACCACTGCAGTCTGGGTGCGAGGCACAGGAGAACCACACGACTGCAGTCTGGGTGTGAGGCACAGGAGAACCACACCACTGCAGTCTGGGTGCGAGGCACAGGAGAACCACACCACTGCAGTCTGGGTGTGAGGCACAGGAGAACCACAGAGTAAGAGCAGGAGTTATAGTAAAGCAGATCCGTCAGTCTCTATCTGCCTCTCCCTTTCTCTCTCTCTCTCTCTCTCTCTTCTCTCTCACTCATTCTTTTTCACTCCACTGATGCACGCTTGTGAGTGTGTGTGTGTGTGTGTGTGTGTGTGTGTGTGTGTGTGTGTGTGTGTGTGTGTGTGTGTGTGTGTGTGTGTGTGTGTGTCTGTGTGTGTGTGTGTCTGTGTGTGTGTGTGTGTGTGTGTGTGTGTGTGTGTGAGCGCGC
>NC_137915.1:9863654-9876154 GCF_963457725.1 Sprattus sprattus | reverse complement strand
GTTCCAGGCCAATGAGTTATTAACCTTGAAACAAAAACAAACTTGCAGGGGGAAAAAAACAACAGTGGCATAACAAAGGTACAAGTTGGTGGTATGACTTTGTCGTCCAAAACACCCACCCACACACACGCGTACACACACACACACACACACACACACACACACACACACACACACACACACACACACACACACACACACACACACAGACACACACACACACACACACACACACACAGACACACACACCCCCCCACCCCCACACACGCGCGTACGTGTGAAATGGTCACAGAATGCTAACCACACAGATGTGCCCTAATGCAGCTGGTGGAGAATAAAACTCGACTCGCTTGACGCTCAGCCAGAAAGAGGCTCTCCTAAGTGCAGGCCAGAGTCTACTCCTAAGTGGGCATGTGGAAGAGCAGCCGCCAAGACCAGCAGTCTACTCTTTCCTTGACCCCACTGTGAGTTTCTTAGTGTGTCCTTTATTCCCTCTCTTTTGCTTTTCTTGCTCGTTTTTTCCTATAAATACCCTCTATCCCACTCTCTCCTCTCTCTCCCAATCTCTCTCCTCTCTCTCTTTCTCTCTCCCACTCTCTCTCTCTCTCTCTCTCTCTTTCTCTCTCGTGGGCTGTGCAGTGAGATGCCAGATGCACTAAGTGATCAGTGGGATGACAAATGGCAGAGGCTGCCCGGCTGGCCCGCCCCGGTGCCACGGAAACGGTGCGTGTTGCCGTGGCGCTGCCAGTTCCTTAGCGCGTGCCATGTCACTCGAAATGGCACTGGGAGACCCCACCAGGCTGACATTTAAACCCCGGCATCTTCCCCAGCTGTGAACTCGCACAACACCCACCCACCCGCCCACCCACTCACTCACTCTCACACACAAACACACTCAGACCTCCACATACGTAGATGCACGCTCATACACACAAACTCACACTCTCACACACACACACAAACTCGGCCACAAACACACAAAGAACACACTTTCTCCTCTGTCTGTCGGTCAGTCCTCCTGTCTCTCTCTCTCCCCTTTAGTTAGCCGCCTCTCTCCTCAAGGAGGCAAAGCAAATCTCAGCATGCAGAAAAAAACAGATTGACAGGCCACATGGAGGCCTCTTCCAAATGGAAGGTGACCTCTCATTCTCCACCCATTACTTGCCTATTCAAATGTCACCATGCATTTTAGAATGAGGCTGGGCTTTGAAAGGGGCCCAGTGAATAACACATGCTACATGCTACGACCAGCAAAGCCAATCTCCCAGCAGTTTTCAGCCCACTCAGCTGTGCGTCTGAATGAAAAGAGTCTCAATGTATATTTCTACGAGATGGGTTTTCAAGCGGTTGCAATGCCATTGATGAAGGATTTCAACTGGCTGTTTGCGTAATACAAAAGACCAATGGAGCATAAAATGCATGCACTAAAGATGGCCGACCAGACAATAACAGGAAGAGACTGTGAGGTGTCTCCATTTCATACATTCTATTAAAATGAAATGAAAAGATAATCCGTTGACATCCATGAGGAAAAACAGACAAGGTCACTAAGGAAACAACTCTCTCTTTCTCTCTCTTACTTTCTTCAAGAATATCTCTGAAAAGAGAACCACAATATTGGGGTAATGCACATAGCACAGAAAGGCACAGGCAAAATGCAAACACAAAATAGTGAAATTTCTGCCATTTTGAAGTTGATCTCATACAAAATGAGACATCATCTAATGTAGCTAATACGTATGCAAGACTTAAACACAAGAAACACCACTCAGTCAGCCCCATTTATTTAATCTCCATATTAAAGTGTTAAGGTCCACATCTCATGGAAATTCACAAGCATTCCTCCACAGAAATTCAAACTGCATCACAAAATGCCTGAAATGCCAGCCCTCTACCGTCTTAGATAAGAAACCAAAAGTTGCTTTTAAGAGAGAGAGAGAGAGAGAGAGAGTGAAATACCACCCCCTCACCTTCCCCAAACAAAAAAATTCACACATCTCACACAAACAGACACACACACACACACACACACTGCACAGGCTTCTAATAAATAAATAACCGTAGCGTCTACATTTTTAGAAGCGAGAAGGAGAGGGGGAGGGGGAGGGGGAGGGGGGGCTACTTCCTGATAAAGTGGCAGACAAAATACCAAGCTGCACGGAGCCTCATCAAAGAACCCCCCACCCCCCTCGGGGGCAAAGGTCATGCGCTGGTAAAAAGGGTTGGCTTGCCACGGATCCGCCGCTCGCTGCCTTTCATCAGCGCCTCGCGGCACCGCCTGCGCCTCGGCGGCCGGGCTGAAGTGAACCGGCCGCTCTGTGGGGCTGCTCCGATATGACATTTCACACAGGGCCTGTGGCATTTAAGCCCCGCTTCTAAAGATGGCCGCCGCCTCACTTTCCCCCTTGCCACTGCCACCGCCGCAGCTATCGTTTGTGAATTTATTTGTCTTTTTGAAAGGCGGGGAAGCTGCGGTTGCCCCCAGGTGGACGGCTGGCTGTTTTCTGGCTTGTGTGGCTCGTCTGTGGATCGGGAGGGGGGGGGGGCTGTGAAGGTTGTCTGTCGCTGAGCAGTTTTTTTTCCTCTACTTTGAAAACTGTTAATGTTGGGAGTTTAGATGTAATCTATTATTGATCGACTCTTTTCCCTGACCCCAGTTAGTGGATGCCGCTTAGCTTGACCACTCACACACACACACACACACACACATACACATGGTCTCACACACACACACACACACACATACACATGGTCTCACACACACACACACACACACACACACGCTGTCACACACACACACACACACACACACACACACACACACACACACACACACACACACACTCACGCCATGCTAAAACATGAATAGCGTAGATGCATAGAAAGCACACGGTTAGGTTCAGTAACCTTAAAGCTCGACACAGCTGGGCTTTTATCTAATTCTGGAGACTGACACAGACATGGAGTGTTTCTAACACCTGTTCTCCCTTTCACCACGGACTACACTCTCTCCCGCTCTCCTCATTTCTCCCTCGTTACAGCCTTTTTTTCCTTTCACAACTCCGTGGTAGTTTCAATCATGGAAACACAACCCTGCATGTACACAAAAATAGCGACACAATGAAGAGAGGTAGCTTTTATCTAGAGATCCTTAAAAGCACTGGCTTCAAAAAGAAAAAAAACAAGAGAAAAACAAGAGATGAACAATGGGTTAAGCTCCGCAGCACTGTGTACTGTTGCTGAGTATCAGGATCAAATTATTATCTCTGATTCTTATTTCCTTTTTCTTCTCTTTTAACGTCACCATATTTCAGCCCTCACCCCCGTTGCACCCTGCATCCAGGCCCTGGCTTATTGCCTTTGATGTTTTGCATAAAATGATTGGTCTGTGAATGCAGAAGGGGGGGGAAGGAGAGAAGTGTGGCTCTTTATGAACATGTCACAGCACCGGGGCTCCGGGGAGCCGTGGAGGGCCTGTCGGAGACTCTCCACTCCAGTGCCGTCATGGCGACTTGAAGAGGCATGAAAGGATACGCCAGATGCCGCTGACAACCTGCAGTTAGCGTCTAACAACACGGCAACTCTCTCTCTCTCTCTCTCTCAACCTGCAGTTAGCATCTAACAACATGGCAACTCGGAGGACCAAGCCCAATTGTGCGCTTGGACTCATCAACTGACAGGAGTAATAAGACGGGCACACTGTGTGAATGGATTTAAGCGGCTTTAATCAAATTGTTGAGCTCAACACTCGAGTCTGTGCCGTGGTTGACTACTGGAGATATTGACAGCGCTGGTGCTAGATGCTAGATGACAGCAAAAAAATAAATAAAGGTATATAGAATTACTAATATTACAAATTCTCGTAATCAGCTAAGCCAACAGGTGTACGCTGCACAACAAACCCTGATCATAACAAGGTTCGATCATAATGTGTAGACAATAAAATGGATTTGGACGGGAGGAATAAAAAAAAGATACATATAAGACAGAAATAAATGAAACAAGCTAAAGGAGAAAATGAAATGAAGCAAGATAACGCCAAATCTGCTCAAAACACTGGGAAGCCACAGCCTGCCACGCGACCACTTCTGACCAATACAGCAGGATCAATCGTAACCTGATCAGACCGGCTGATTGGGTTAAGCCTGGACGGTGGCGCTGGCTAAATCTCGACTGTTGTGATAATTTCACCGTTTAGTGGGAACACCGCAAGCTGCCGTTTGATCGAGCACACACACGAGCCGTCACACCCATGACCTGACCGCGTCGCCACTACTACACTATGTGACCATTATCTCACACTGTCCATTAGGAATAGAACCACCAGCCTGGGGGGGACATATTTGTTGTTTTGGTGCTGATAAATAATCGTTGCCATGGCGAAGACGCGCCATTTCCTCCTTTGTAATTGGCTGATAAAGGTTTCCAAGGTCAGCAAGGGAGCGGCTTTGAGGAAATTGTGCTCTGTTCATAATAGCAAGGCTTGTTAACTGGCTAGATGGGCGCTTTACAATTGCTCATAGGTCATCTTCTAGCGCAAACAAGCGAACTGCTGTAGACTGCTGTAGAGCGCGCAGGTCCACAGGAAGGTGTAAATGTCTCCTCTAGGGTCTCACCCACAGCATTGTGCTAACACCCACTTCTAAAGACTCTCTGATAAATCCTACAGAACATTTACAGGGCAACATAAATGTAGGGGGTCAGGCGACTGGTAACACTCTCTATGAATAGTGAAATAGTGCCCATAATGTGTTATGAGTACACTCATAAAGGTTTAAAGGGCATTCACAGTGCATTATACACCTGACATGACACTGTAGGGTAGCAGCTTACACAAACATACATACAATGTTACTGTAAAGGTTTTCTAATAAATCGTAACATGTGATTGTATTATAGTACATGGCATTGGTATTGCTTGGTGCCATAAATAATGTTATTCATTTTAAACATACATACAACGTTACTCTAAAGGTTTTCTAATAAATCGTAACATGTGATTGTATTATAGTACATGGCATTGGTATTGCTTGGTGCCATAAATAATGTTATTCATTTTATACCATGTATCACAATGTATCACACACACACAGGCATATTTAAATATGCTGGCTTGTGTTCAGTATAATGAGCACCTGTAATGGATGAAGGGTTCATGATTAATGGGCTGACAAACACTGCTTTATACTTCAAAATGTATACACCTATTTTGTTGTTTTCATTCTATATGGAATAATGTCTCCTAAAAGCTAAATCTGACCTCCTGGCGAACCTGATTAAGCCTCAGAGAGAGAACACCCAGACAGGAGGAAAGAGAGAGAGATAGAGAGAGAGTGAGAGAGAGAGAGAGAGAGAGAGAGAGAGAGAGAGAGAGAGAGAGAGAGAGAGAGAGAGAGAGGGAGAGGGACACAAACAAAAAGATACAGCTCAGGCACAGTGACAAATGAAACAACACCTCCTTAATTACTCCTGCTCTGTGCTGTGTTCGGGAGGTCCAGTGCGGCCCCCCATAACCAACCAACACCCACCCCCCACCCCACCAGCGCTCCCCAGCCCTGCATCCTACTCAACGCTTCCTTAGTCTCAGATCTGACACGCTCACAGCTTCCCCAGAAGAGCCTAATGAGACGGGAGCACGAGCAGAGAGAGACCCTCACGCTTGCCGTCATTTACATATCTCTGCAGAAACAACCGCAGCGACGCTGCCTCCCCAAAGTGACGACACGCCCGGGGAACCAAAGTTGCAGTGGCGTTAAAAAAAAAAAGAGAGAAAAAAACAACGGATGAAAATCAAGGATCAGAAGCTGCGGCTATGAATACCTCAAGGTGTTCACCTTAAAAGAGTCTCATTACGAGCGAGCTGTCTTCAGGGTGCTGGAAATGAGTGTGTTTATAAGTGTGTGTGTGTGTGTGTGTGTGTTAGCTCAGAGGAACAGAAAGGGGGAAAATGGTTGATTGCTCTGATGCTCTGATGCCTACATTTCAAACCTTCTCATTCTTCCAGAAATATGAACTAAATATGAACACTTCACATGAAAGCTTCCTGGATCTTGCCTATGGTAAGCTGTAGATGTGTATGTTTGCATAAGAGTATGATGTTGTGGGTGTGCATGCGTTTTAGGTGTGTGTGTGTGTGTGTGTGTGTGTGTGTGTGTGTGTATGTGTGTGTGTGTGTGTGTGTGTGTGTGTGTGTGTATGTGTGAGGGTGTCTGTTGCTAAAGGTATCCTGCTTGTTGGCTGTCCCCGTCAGGGTGGTAAATTGGGCAGAAATGACTCCTGAATTAAGGAGTGTGAGGCAGTCATCCTGCCTGACCTTTCTGCCAGATGAGCACGCTCGGAAATCTGCCAGGAACTTTGATTGCGATAACCACAAGAGCTCTCGTTCTCTCTCTCTCTCCTTCTCTCTCTCTCTCTCATCCTTCTCTCTCTCTCTCTTCTCCTCTCTCTCTCTCCTTCTCTCTCTCTCTCTCACACACACACACACACACACACACACACACACACACACACACACACAGACTAGTGCATAGAGGGATAGTGACATTCACCACTATTTCCTGCCACTTGACATATGATGGGATTATATGCTAATGTTTATTCTTCTGCATTAAATTCCATTACACAGAGGAAAGCTAGAAAGATATGGAAGGAAGGACTTAGTGTGTGTGTGTGTGTGTGTGTGTGAGAGAGAGATAGAGACGTATCAGAGAGAATGAATGAATGAATGACTGCATGGATGAAACAGAGAGAGAGAAAGGAGAGGTGACTGAGAGTGGAGAACCTATAGGGTCACAAAGGTAATGCCATTCTACAGTGAGCAGCTTGACAAACCAACAAACATAACACCACAATTACCTAAGAAAACCTCTCCCGCGCACACACACAAGTACACACGACCGCACAAATGAACACGCAGACACACACACACACACACACACACACACACGGACACCCGAAACACACTCACACACACTCAGGGGTGCCTGCCATATATGATTTTCCAGCTGCCAGTGAATTATCAGTTGACGTGCAGCTTGGGGAATTGGCTGCTTAATGAATGCCTCCTCACATAAGCAGTTTGCCCGAGTTCCCCCAAAAACGTGAGGCTCCTGTCAAAATGTCAATGAATGTCAATTTGCCCCTCGAACTTAATCAAACGAGGGGGGGGGGGGGGGGGGGGGGGGGGGGGGGGGGGGTGGGGGGGGGGGGACAGTTTACTGCAGCGTGGCTCCTGCAAGTCCCTTCACTTATTCTCTGTTGTCAAATACGGAGGGTAGAGGTGGGAAAAGAGAGAATACAAGCCGAGTCAAAGGTGAATTAAAGCCCATTGTGCCTTCTCCATGAAACAGCTGCGCTCTATTCTGAAGCCAGACCCACTCCGCCCCCATGGTGTGTTAAAAAATAGTAAACAGAAATACAACATGGGAGAGGACCGTGGATTCAAAATCCCGCTACGTCGTGGCGGCTCTTTTCAATGGCTTGGGCGTGCGCCGGGGCCATATGGGTATTCGCATCCGCTACTACAGACAGCAGAGATATGAAGTCACAGTATGGGGGCTCTGAGGGTGCTGACAGTCAGGTGGCTGAGAATGGAGATTCTGATAACAAACAAAAACAAACACAAAAACATAAAAAACCTTTTGTTTCCCAGAAAGGCGGTCTGCGATCATACGGCGGATGCCACGGCAAGTCGTGCAGTCGGGGTTGATTTGGGGGAGGGGGCGGGGGGGTTCTTGACAGACGTGGTTATTTTAGCCAGCCACTGTACACCTGGCTGGACCTGCCAGGTCAGAGCCCGTGTGCCCCTGTGGATCTGACGGGTGATTCATTAACTGACTGTGCGGCAGTGGCAGCCAGTGGACGGGAGCAGGGAAAGGAATGGGAGTGTGTGATGGGGGGGGGGGTTGTTTGCATGTTTGGAGCCCGCATCTTCCTGACTGTACGCTTTACACACTAGGAGGCTAGGGCACCCAGGCAGACCCCTGCAGCGAGAGGGGGCTGCCAGCTGCCCATTCTTCCTCCACCATTTTGTTTTATTGTTTCTATCTTTTTCTGGTGGAGCGGCTAATAATAGCATCATCCTTCCAGGCAGAGAGATGGAGGATGGTAAGGGGGGGGGGGGGAGGGGGTTGATGGTAAGGGGGAGGCAGAGGGCTCTGTCAGTGCACTACCCCCTCCTCCAGTGAGTGATGACAGAGAGAGATCCCCCTAACCCCCCCCAAAAGGTACAAGCATACACACACACAGACAGACACACACAGACACACACACACACAGACACACACACACACACAGACACACACACATGTCCCTTCCCCCACAAATCCTCCTTACTCTTTCTGAAACTCAGATGCGGTGAACCAATAACCTGTGTATCTGACACACACACAACACACTCACACACACACACGCAGTTGCTGAGTGCACGTTTCCATGGCAACCATCACGTCTGACACCAGGGTGGCAGGGTCTCTGTCGTCATGGAGACCCGCACAGCTGACACAGGTGGTCTCGGGGGAAAAGCTGTGTGTGTGTGTGGGGGGTGGGGTGGGGAGGGGCGTGTCAGTACCACCAGGTGCTGAACGACCTCTTGACCCCTGCTGATGATGAAGGATGAGGAGGGATGATCGGTTACGCCTTTTCCATTTGCCGTTTAGCAATGCTCTCCTCCATATCTCTCCGTCTCCCTTTCCCTCCCTCTCACCATTCTCTTCCCCCTGTGCCCAGTACAATATCTACAGGGCACCTAATTGTTTCTCTATGCTTCACGTTTCTTACTTCCCTCTCTCTTTATCTCCCTCTATCTAACTCTTTTTTTTTTTTTTTTTTTACTTCTTCTCTCCATGTGGTGTAAATGGCTGTGTCCTGTCGTCACAGGCCCATGCGGTATATTTCACAGGATGGCAAATGAGGTGATTAAAATATGAATCAACGCATTAATCAAACTCCCCTCCTAAACATTCCTCTGCCCCTCCGTATCTGAAGCTGACTCCCCCGTAGTGATCTACCTCTCTCTCTCTCTCTCTCTCTCTCTCTCTCTCTCTCCCTGTCTTCCATAGGGCTTCACGCTTTCACATGAATGTATATTAATGTGAGATGACACCTCGTTTCTCCTTTGCTGGCGTCGGCTCAGGCAAGGCTCGTGCGAAGCTCTAGGAGGAAAGTCACACGTGTACAAGACCCATTCGCTCCAACTTACTGGGAATATACTACAGAGGGGACACCAGAATATGCTAAAAAAAAGGAAGGAAGATACTAATAAACAGCATTCCGCGGAAAATACCAATGTACACAGTTAAGAACATATTTACCTGTTGCATGTCAAATAAAAAGGATGTTTTAAGATGCCTTCACATAACCAATATCAGCAGAGTGTAAAAAACCTATGATCATTATTATATCATCATTTACAAAGAGTTTGAATCTGTTATTGCTGAATCATTTTCTACAACATAGCATGTCCTTTTCCATAGGGAAGCAGAGAATGAAGCTAACGATCCAATGCTTGATTATTAATTATATTATTAAAACACTGCTTTTCATAAGTCCAATACACACATACACCAGGGTGCAGTCTAAAATATTCATATGATGTTATTCTACAGCATAGACACATCTTTGATGCCAAGATACACTGTGTGTGTATGTGCGCGCTTGTGTGTGTGTATGTGTGTGGATAGCTACACAACTATCGATCGGTTTTCTCTCAAGCTGACATTTGCTTATCTTAGTCAACATGGAGGTGCCTCTTGTTGACGTTACTGCAGTGGAGGTATGGGGACAGCACTCTAAGCTGTTTTGTCATTAGTCCTGATTTGAGACGGCGTGTGGAGGGAAAACCAGAGGGAGGTATAACGCAAAAGGTGGGTTTGGGGTGGGGTGAGTGGAAGACAGAGAAGAAGGGAGAAATGGAGAGAGACTGTCAAAGAAAGAGAGATAAAAGAGAGGGGGAAGAGAGTGACAAAAAGAGTTAAACAGGTAAAAGAGGTAAGCAGTCAGAAGTAAGGAGAGAAGAGGAGAGAGGGGAAAATAAGAGGAAGGAGAGGAAAGAGAGAGAGGGAGAGAAAGGGAAGTAAAGAGGGAACCTAAGAAAGAAAAATGGAGGAAGGTAGGGGGAGAGGGGGAGAGGGAGTTGAGAAGAGGGAGAGAGAGAGCGTGAACAAGGGAAGGAGAGGATGGATGCAGCCAGGCATGAGCGGAGAGCTGAGGAATCCTCTCGGCTTGATTGGCTCCCCTGGGTGGGTTGGTGTGTGTGTGTGTGTGTGTGTGTGTGTGTGTGTGTGTGTGTGTGTGTGTGTGTGTGTGTGTGGATCTGCAGCTCCTCACTCGATCAGTGTCTCGCCGTTCTGCCTCTCCTTTTTTTAATTCATCTGTCATTCAGTCTGTCTGGCTGGGCTGTCTGTCACTACCTCCCGCCTCTCACACTTGCTATCCACCTGTGTCTGTCTGTGATAGTCTCTCTCTTCTTCTCTCTGTTGCTATCCACCTGTGTCTGTCTGTGATAGTCTCTCTCTTCTTCTCTCTGTTGCTATCCACCTGTGTCCGTCTGTGATAGTCTCTCTCTTCTTCTCTCTGTTGCTATCCACCTGTGTCTGTCTGTGATAGTCTCTCTCTTCTTCTCTCTGTTGCTATCCACCTGTGTCTGTCTGTGATAGTCTCTCTCTTCTTCTCTCTGTTGCTATCTACCTGTGTCCGTCTGTGATAGTCTCTCTCTTCTTCTCTCTGTTGCTATCCACCTGTGTCCGTCTGTGATAGTCTCTCTCTTCTTCTCTCTGTTGCTATCCACCCTGTGTCTGTCTGTGATAGTCTCTCTCTTCTTCTCTCTGTTGCTATCCACCTGTGTCTGTCTGTGATAGTCTCTCTCTTCTTCTCTCTGTTGCTATCCACCTGTGTCTGTCTGTGATAGTCTCTCTCTTCTTCTCTCTGTTGCTATCCACCTGTGTCTGTCTGTGATAGTCTCTCTCTCTTCTCCTCTGTTGCTATCCACCTGTGTCTGTCTGTGATAGTCTCTCTCTTCTTCTCTCTGTTGCTATCCACCTGTGTCCGTATGTGATAGGTCTCTCTTCTTCTCTCTGTTGCTATCCACCTGTGTCCGTATGTGATAGTCTCTCTTCTTCTCTCTGTTGCTATCCACCTGTGTCTGTCTGTGATAGTCTCTCTCTTCTTCTCCTATCCACCTGTGTCTGTCTGTGATAGTCTCTCTCTTCTTCTCTCTGTTGCTATCCACCTGTGTCTGTCTGTGATAGTCTCTCTCTTCTTCTCTCTGTTGCTATCCACCTGTGTCTCTCTGTGATAGTCTCTCTCTTCTTCTCTCTGTTGCTATTCCACCTGTGTCCGTCTGTGATAGTCCTCTCTCTTCTTCTCCTATCCACCTGTGTCCTGTCTGTGATAGTCTCTCTCTTCTTCTCTCTGTTGCTATCCACCTGTGTCCGTCTGTGATAGTCTCTCTCTTCTTCTCCTATCCACCTGTGTCTGTCTGTGATAGTCTCTCTCTTCTTCTCTCTGTTGCTATCTGTCACATTACACCGGCTCTATGTGGAGGCTCACACTTGTGTAGTGCTCTATTACCCATCTGTGCATGTATCCCTCCATAGGAATATTCACAAGGGTCAATCTGTCAGCCTTGTGGCCCCCATCTCTCCCTCTCTCTCTCTCTCTCTCTCTCTCTCTCTCTCATCTTGCTCTCTCTCTCCCTCTGTATTTCTGTCTATCTGTCTCTCTCTCGTGTCTACGTCAATTGGCCCACGGTCCAACGTTTTATCATCCATATTTACCTCAAAGGACACAGTACATACTTCTGGCGGGTATGTTTCAATGCTAATTCCCTCTCTGCAGGCGAGGAAAACAGAAGAGGTGCAAGTAGCACGACAACAGGTTGATTAAAGGTAGGCAGACAGGGACACACTCGCATGCACGACGTGAAGCACACCGAGGTGCACTGGAGGGGCCAATCCTCCAATCTATCTGTCTCGGCACGTAATCATAAAGCTGTTTAAAATGGATGTATGCGTGTGAGTCATATTTACTTGATTGCGCTGCGAGCGGGTTGCGTCTGTGTGAGTGCGGGGGCACACTGTGGACAGGGCTCCAGAGATGGAGGAGAGAGAGAGAGTGGTGAGAGAGAGAGAGAGAGGGAGAGAGTGTGAGAGAGAGAGAGAGAGGGAGAGAGTGTGAGAGGGAGTGCGAGGAAGAGAGAGAGAGAGAGAGAGTGTGAGCTTTCCAAGGCTGAGCTCGCTTCAGCGTGTCCCATTTCTCCAGCTGTGGAGTCCCTCATCCCCGTCTGTTTCCTGCAGAGAAGCTATGATTGCAGCTAATTACCTACAGAAAAGGGCCGACATGACAAACTATGGCACAGAGCAAACTGTTGGGTTAGCGTGTCGAAATTACCAGGGAGGCAGAGTGTGTGTGTGTGTGTGTGTGTGTGTGTGGGTGTGGGTGTGTGTGTGTGTGTGTGTGTGTGTGAGGGGGTACATGGACAGATGGAGTAAGCGAGCGAGAAA
>NC_137915.1:9841153-9863454 GCF_963457725.1 Sprattus sprattus | reverse complement strand
TAGTCTCTCTCTTCTTCTCTCTGTTGCTATCCACCTGTGTCTGTCTGTGATAGTCTCTCTCTTCTTCTCCTATCCACCTGTGTCTGTCTGTGATAGTCTCTCTCTTCTTCTCCTATCCACCTGTGTCTGTCTGTGATAGTCTCTCTCTTCTTCTCTCTGTTGCTATCCACCTGTGTCTGTCTGTGATAGTCTCTCTCTTCTTCTCTCTGTTGCTATCCACCTGTGTCCGTCTGTGATAGTCTCTCTCTTCTTCTCTCTGTTGCTATCCACCTGTGTCTGTCTGTGATAGTCTCTCTCTTCTTCTCTCTGTTGCTATCCACCTGTGTCTGTCTGTGATAGTCTCTCTCTTCTTCTCTCTGTTGCTATCCACCTGTGTCTGTCTGTGATAGTCTCTCTCTTCTTCTCTCTGTTGCTATCCACCTGTGTCTGTCTGTGATAGTCTCTCTCTTCTTCTCTCTGTTGCTATCCACCTGTGTCTGTCTGTGATAGTCTCTCTCTTCTTCTCTCTGTTGCTATCCACCTGTGTCTGTCTGTGATAGTCTCTCTCTTCTTCTCTCTGTGCTATCCACCTGTGTCCGTCTGTGATAGTCTCTCTCTTCTTCTCTCTGTTGCTATCCACCTGTGTCCGTCTGTGATAGTCTCTCTCTTCTTCTCCTATCCACCTGTGTCTGTCTGTGATAGTCTCTCTCTTCTTCTCTCTGTTGCTATCCACCTGTGTCTGTCTGTGATAGTCTCTCTCTTCTTCTCCTATCCACCTGTGTCTGTCTGTGATAGTCTCTCTCTTCTTCTCTCTGTTGCTATCCACCTGTGTCTGTCTGTGATAGTCTCTCTCTTCTTCTCTCTGTTGCTATCTGTCACATTACACCGGCTCTATGTGGAGGCTCACACTTGTGTAGTGCTCTATTACCCATCTGTGCATGTATCCCTCCATAGGAATATTCACAAGGGTCAATCTGTCAGCCTTGTGGCCCCATCTCTCCCTCTCTCTCTCTCTCTCTATCTCTCTATCTCTCTTGCTCTCTCTCTCCCTCTGTATTTCTGTCTATCTGTCTCTCTCTCGTGTCTACGTCAATTGGCCCACGGTCCAACGTTTTATCATCCATATTTACCTCAAAGACACAGTACATACTTCTGGCGGGTATGTTTCAATGCTAATTCCCTCTCTGCAGGCGAGGAAAACAGAAGAGGTGCAAGTAGCACGACAACAGGTTGATTAAAGGTAGGCAGACAGGGACACACTCGCATGCACGACGTGAAGCACACCGAGGTGCACTGGAGGGGCCAATCCTCCAATCTATCTGTCTCGGCACGTAATCATAAAGCTGTTTAAAATGGATGTATGCGTGTGAGTCATATTTACTTGATTGCGCTGCGAGCGGGTTGCGTCTGTGTGAGTGCGGGGGCACACTGTGGACAGGGCTCCAGAGATGGAGGAGAGAGAGAGAGTGTGTGAGAGGGAGAGAGTGTGAGAGGGAGAGAGGGAGAGAGTGTGAGAGTGAGTGCGAGGAAGAGAGAGAGAGAGTGAGTGTGAGCTTTCCAAGGCTGAGCTCGCTTCAGCGTGTCCCATTTCTCCAGCTGTGGAGTCCCCTCTCCCCGTCTGTTTCCTGCAGAGAAGCTATGATTGCAGCTAATTACCTACAGAAAAGGGCCGACATGACAAACTATGGCACAGAGCAACTGTTGGGTTAGCGTGTCGAAAATTACCAGGGAGGCAGAGTGTGTGTGTGTGTGTGTGTGTGTGTGTGTGTGTGTGTGTGTGTGTGTGTGTGGGTGTGGGTGTGGGTGTGTGTGTGTGTGTGTGAGGGGGTACATGGACAGATGGAGTAAGCGAGCGAGAAAGGCGGAGGGTGAGAGTGCGGAGAAAGAGGGGAGAGAGAGAGAATGAGGGAGAAGGAAAGGAAGTAGGCAAGAGTGCAGAGAGATAGAGAGAATAAGGGAGAGGAAAGAAAGTATTCAAGAGTGCAGAGAGATAGAGAGAATGAAAGCAAAGAGAGAGAGGAGAAAGCTGGAAAGATTGAGAGACAGAGAGAGAGAGAGATGGAGACGTAAAAATGGGCTAGAGAGAGATGCTGAGAGAGGGAAGAGAGAGAAGGAAGAAGAACAGTGGAATGGAGAAACAGAGGCCATGGGAGACTGTAGCAACTGACCCTGAAATATGACCATGTTCAGTTCAGCTTTTATCAGCACTGTCCGATAAGAACTAATACCTGTGGGATAACAGTATCTCCGTCCCACTGATCTCATGAATCCTGCCACGGAGAGAGGCTGGGCTTCCAACACCTGACTTAGCTTGCACTTTTACTGCCCATGACATTTTCTCAACTTCTCAGCTCCTCAAAAGCTCACAGTTCTCCTCTACTTTCATCTCCTCTCCTCTCCTCTCCTCTCTTCTTCTCTCCTCTCCTCTACTTTCATCTCCTCTCCTCTCCTCTACTTTCATCTCCTCTCCTCTCCTCTCCTCTTCTCTTCTCTCCTCTCCTCTCCTCTCCTCTACCTTCCTCTCCTCTCCTCTCTTCTCCTCACTTCTCCTCTCCTCTACTTTCATCTCATCTCCTCTCCTCTCCTCTACTTTCCTCTCCTCTCCTCTCTTCTCCTCTACTTTCATCTCCTCTTCTCTCCTCTCTACTTTCATCTCCTCTCCTCTCTTCTCCTCTCCTCTCCTCTACTTTCATCTCCTCTCCTCTCCTCTACTTTCATCTCCTCTCCTCTCCTCTCTTCTCCTCACTTCTCCTCTCCTCTACTTTCTTCTCCTCTCCTCTTCTCTCCTCTCCTCTACTTTCATCTCCTCTCCTCTCTTCTCCTCTCCTCTCCTCTACTTTCATCTCCTCTCCTCTCTTCTCCTCTCCTCTCCTCTACTTTCATCTCCTCTCCTCTCCTCTCTTCTCCTCTCCTCTCCTCTACTTTCATCTCCTCTCCTCTCTACTTTCATCTCCTCTCCTCTACTTTCATCTCCTCTCCTCTCCTCTCCTCTCCTCTCCTCTCTTCTCCTCTCCTCTCCTCTACTTTCATCTCCTCTCCTCTCTACTTTCATCTCCTCTCCTCTCCTCTCTTCTCCTCTCCTCTCCTCTACTTTCATCTCCTCTCCTCTCCTCTCCTCTCTTCTCCTCTCCTCTCCTCTACTTTCATCTCCTCTCCTCTCCTCTCCTCACTCTTCCACGGCACATGTTGAAGCCTGCCCGACCCCCAGTGGCAGTCCACTGGCGCTGTTGACCTGTCTGAGATGATGTATTCTCAGGTTTGTGGGTTAGCCGCCACGTTTGCGCAGTCTCATTTCCATAGAAAAGCTGCTTGGGATGTGGCTGTCGGAGGCTTTGAGTGCATCAATGGGGCCTTGATTAGATTCCCACCTCAGAGAAGCCCCTGTATGAATATTTATTAGCAGCAAACACACACTTCCCTTTCCCTTCTTTTTTCCCGCCGCATCCTTCCTGACGCTCGCTCCCCCTCTCCTCTTAATTTCTTTATGAATATTTAGGGGCACATTATGCCGCTCCCCGTAAACTGACAGCACTTCAGCTAATCCTGTTATTGTTCTGCCGAGGTGGCTGCACCTTGCACTTAAAAGTGTCAAGAAAGAATGGAGGCCCACCTTTTCTTGTGTGTTTCGCAACGCAGTTTTATCCCCCCGCACCCCCCCCCGCACACCCCCGTTTGATTTGCTGTTGTTGTGTTTGTCCCTCCTTTGTCACGGCGTGGAGGCCTAAGAGCATCAGAGGATGAATGCAGGGAACGCACATCAAAGCAGCCCTCTTAAACGAAGAGCATAGGCGCCGCTAATTTTCACCGAAGCGATCAATGGCTTTTCACATAATAGAAACACCATTAAGTAGGCCGCAAAGAGGCATCGCAAGATAGTGTGTGGAGATAAGACGGCTCTCCGCTCTCGCTCTCTTTCACTTTCTCTCACTCTCTCTCCATCTTTTCTTACAATAACCTTCTCCCTGACCAATCATGCTGTTTTGAAAGAAGAGCTGAGGAAGCCTCTCCCGAGACGACTTATTTTGTGTTCAATCCAATCAATCTCGGAAGAGCGACCTCACCCCCTTGTTTAGTCCAAAATGCGGTCTGTGAATGTGTGTATGGCTGCATTTAAAAAGATACGCGATTGATTAGAGCTTTTGCAAACACAGCAATACAGGTGAAAAAGACTTATTGAAACCGCCATATCAACGAGCATTTTGATATAATTTAGTGTCTAAATTATTATTTTTTTTGTCATAATCCACAAAACTTAAATAAAATTAATTAATAAAAAAGTCATATAAGTACTTGAAATGAAAACATTGACATTAAATGTATGTCTGATGTATGTATGTATGTATGTCTGTGTGTGTGTACGTATATACAGTATGCATGTATGTATGTGTATGTGAATGTATGTGTGTGTGTGTGTATGTATGTATGTATGTATGTATGTATGTATGTATGTATGTATGTATGTATGTATGTATGTATGTATGTATGTATGTATGTATGTATGTATGTATGTATGTATGTATGTATGTATGTATGTATGTATGTATGCAATGAATGTATCTATCTATCTATCCTTCAGTCTTATAGAACTCTTGACAATAATAGTTGAATGAGGCTTTAACAAGGTTCATGGAGTTGATTTTGAGCAAACAGATGTCACTGTTTGTCACATTGGATAAAGGGGCCTGCTAAGTGTTGTGCTAATGTAACTGTAAGAGAAGTGTTAACCTCTCCACATTTGCTGTCAAGCGCAGCTGAGCAAAAGCCTTGTCATGTGACTTCTTCAAGCAGCCAGGCGACGATGTGTCACTCAGACACATCCCAATCCTTTATCACCTAAATAGCTCATGTACTTGACGTAAAATCCCGGGACACTATGGCGAGTCCCCCTCTCTCTCCCTCTCTTCCTCCTCGTTCTCTTTTTTTCCATCTACACGTACTGTATGTGTGGGGGCTGGTTACCGCGTGCGATATGCCACTTTGATTGACAGCCTGCGTTTGGAGCTTTGCCACTGAGGCACACAGCCCATTGAATCACTGACAGACAGAGAGTGCAGCTCTGGGTGTATTTAAAAGGATGCACACACACACACACACACACACACACACACACACACTCACACTCACGCACACACACACCCACACAGATGCACATGGGAATAAACACACATGCTCACACGCACAGTAGCACTCAAACTCCCTCTGTAACATTAGTTACCATGACAGTAAAAGTTGAAACCAAAGAACACTAACCTTTTTCAAACACAATCACTCAAAAAAACAATGATATATTCATCATGGCTTCATATTCATGGTTTTCACCAAAGTATAGTTGTGTGGGTGATATGTGTGTGTGTGTGTGTGTGTGTGTGTGTATGTGTGTGTGGTTGCAGATGTGTCTGTGTTAAAGAGCACACAGTGGCCTAGTCTGTGTGAAGGCGATGCTCCCCCCATTATAATATTCCATATGTATTCAAGAGTCATCATGTGCATTAATAACATGGCCTCTTTAGCGCGCCGCGGTGAAGGCCTCCGGAGACTGGCTTCCTATGGGAGATGGCACTTTTGACATTTTCAAAATGCATCCCACTCTGCAAGCGATTGATTCTCGAGTCGATAAATACAGCCACCTCCTCTCCCTGAAAAATAACTGCCTCTATCACTCCTTCTCTACCCTTCCCTCCCTCCCTCCTTCCCTCTCTCTCCCTCTCTTTTTCTCTTCTTCCATCTTTATCTCCAGCATGGATGTTCTTTACTAACCTTTCAAAAACGTAGCAATTTTTTCTCTCTGAACATACACACACACAAATTCACACTCACACACACACACACACAAATACTCACACAAACGGTGCATAAACACACAAATGACGGGTTGATGCAATAAGATGCAAAAGACCATCAAGTAACCCCTATCACGTAACACTGAGGGTTGAGGAGCTAGGCGCCAGATAAACTGCCATTCAAAAGCAGACTCCAGCACCGGTGAGAGACATCTGAGTCTCCTGTTGATTTTTAAAAAGTATAATCTCTCAAAGCCAAGCGTGCTAGCGCTCCAGTTTCTCCCTGTCTTTTTATTGGCGGGCGCCCGTCGTACTGAGCACAATTGCACGCGCGGAGGAATGGATGTCATCATGGATGAGAGCGGAAGTAAAGAAGGGAGGAGGAGGGAGGGATCCTTTCCCCGGACTTACATCACTCATGCCGGCCTCCAGAATGCGCAGTCCGGTCTCCTTCTCCAGCTGGTCCTTTTGCGCAACTGTGAAAACAGAAGAGACAAGAGAAAGAGAGAGTGAGTGAGTGAGTGAGAGAGTGAGTGAGTGAGTGAGTGTCGGTGTGAGTCAGTGTGTGCGAGGGAGAGCACGCCAGCAAAACAAACGGAGGAAGAGTGTGAGAGGGTGTTTGTGTGCGCGTCACGTGTGTGTGAAAATTGTAAGTCGGTCCGAACGCATTTGAATGAATGACATTCGGTGCATGTACTGTGTGCCTGTGCGTATTCCTGTGTGTGGGTGTACTGGTGAACTGGTACTGCATATGTGTGTGACAGGAAACGTACGCATGTGTGACCACAATATGAATTAGCAGTCAGAGACTCCCAAGTCCACACACCAGCGATTTGAGTAATTAAAAAAGGACATTCTAATGGGCAGTCTGCTCTGGGCACTTTCCACATTCACACACTCTTCTCACATTTTCCGAAAGGTCAAAATGTTTAAATTACACAGCAAGGTGTTGCATGCAAGCCAGGAACACTGCCCGTGCAAGACAAGGCCACCGTAGCTAGCCTCCTGAATAGGTATCTAATGCTTTCACATGTCTCATCCATGAGCCGTAAAGCCCCCAAAACATGCTTAGCAAAACAGCTTTGAATATAGTACTTACTATCCAGGAATGCCAGACACACAATCCCACAATTTGGATACAAGGAACATCAGCTTTTATATCAGCAGTGGTCAGAATAGGTTATGGTGTGTAATGTTAGCGTAACAGGTGAGCCATTGATAGGCCTATTTTTTTTTTTGGCTAGTGGCTATCCCCCTCAAATAAATACCCTTCACTTCATGAAAGCTATCAGTATATCTTAAGTTATTTGCACCAGCGATTGCACCAGACCCCCCTAGTGATAGCTTAGCCCCCCTAACCATAATTGTCTAGTGACGTCCCCGAAGCCATGGGTTCTCTCAGACCATGGCCAGGTCCACTGTAACAACTCATTATTAATTGAAGAACTCTACTTGGAGCATTTTGTTAATAAAATGGCTCTTGGTGTTCCCAGTGTTAATTAGCAGAGCAGCCAGGCTAGTCGTAGATCACAGGCTAGTGTTGTCCCCAATGGGGATACGGTGCTCAGGTTAACCCATCACATTGTCTTCCTTTATTAAAACTCGCATGAAGCCGTTGGAGCAGAGAAAATTGTGTTGTTCTCTTCTGCCATGGCCTCATTACCGAGGTCACTGTTTGGACAATGGAGTGATACTTTCAATGTGACCCGAACAGACGTAAACACTCTAGGGTGTAATGACTCACTTTGGTCACCCCCCCTAAAAAAAGCGATGCCTCCTCGGACACTGAGTTTGAAATAAGTGCCAAAGAAACTACAGAGGCGTTCAAATACGATTGCGTTTTGAGGGCTTGCAAAATTACCGGCCCCTAGAGACTGACGGAGGAAGTTCTCATTTGCACGAGTGCCTGTGCGCTCCCTTACTGCCGAAAACACAATGAAGCCAATGTGAATGTGAATATTCCCTCGTCCCACAGTCCCGACTGCCAACCTTCACGCAAGGAAACAGAATAATTCGGAGATCACAAAGCTACAATGAGATTTGTCTCCAACACAGATTCCACCGCTGGTGTAATACCCCTGATGAGTCACACATTTGATAACTGCCACTTTGAGGAAGCGTGAATTGACTAGCATAGTTTGTGTTTTTGTTTTAGAATGTAGGGGGGGGGGGGGGGACATGAGGGTGTCGAATTCACAGTGACAATCCCATAGATGCTGGGTATAGAGCTATAGCAGCAAAATACAATACTATATAATTTCTTTCAATTTCTTTTGATTCACTCAAATATGACTGGTATCCCAATGTCTGCACCATTGTAGTTAGTCTTCCTCATGTCATCACTTTGGAAAATTACTGAATGTCCCCTTTTTTGTTAAAATTTTATTTACAGAATAATGGGTGTTCACTATGGCTGAAAGGAATATGCATAATTAACTGTTCCGTGTTTGAGTGTTCAATTCAGAAGAGGAACAATTAACATATGCCCTGACGATGTTGTCAAAGTGCATAATATAATGACAGTTTGGGTTTCATCTGCGAGAATGAATCTAATAAAACACACAATGCATTTGCTAGGACAAATTTGAAGAAAGACGTTTCTAAGGGGAATCAAAGCGAGAGGTCCGATGTTTAAGATGAAACGTGTTGTTATGCTTTGATTCCCAAATATGTTTTTCGAGTACAACTTTGATAGGCGCAAAAGGAATTGTAATAAAAAACAGCATCAAAGAGCTCCCCTGCAGATTACATCAGTGAGAGGAAAGAAACACGGGAAAGAGTTATAATTGAGTTTAGAGGAATATGCGTCGGTGAGATGGAAAGGAGGAGGACAAAGTGTGACATAGAAAAAGTAAACGTAAAGAATAAAAAGAAGAGGAGTGGGAGAATGAAACAGAGCTCTTGTGAGGAGGGGAAGGGAGTGCACAAAGACAAAGACAGTTCAAAGAAGCCGGTGGAGCTAAAGAGCGAGAAGAAAAATTAAAAGAAAGAGGAGAATAAAAGGCAGAATGAGAGATGGATGAAGACAGAGAGAGAAAGATAGAGGGTGAGACATTTTTCAAATGTTTTCTCTCGTCCTTACACACTCACTCTCTCTCTCTCTCTCTCTCTGTCTGTCTTTTCCGCGATGAAGGCTATGTTAATGAGCCTGAGGGACCACGCTTTCCAGCGTTCTTCAGATTCTGCAGGAGCTGCCGTAATGAGGATTTTAATCTATCACTGCCCATCCTGCACTCGTCGCCAATTTATGCAGCATTCCATATAATTAAGCACGACACAGTGGCAGAATCATCTGAGGGTAGTATGGGGAGGGTCGGGGGGTGGAGGGTGGGAGTCTGGTCTTCTCTCGACGGATCTCAGGGACCCCGAGCAGGGTGTGTCACGCTGCTGTCTCCATGGTGAGCGCCATAGCGATGGGGACAACTTAATAGCCCTGTCAGGGTGGCAGCATGCTGGGGTGAGAGTGTGCACAGGGACAGTCCATCTGGGTGTGTGTGTGTGTGTGTGTGTGTGTGTGTGTGTGTGTGAGAGAGAGAGAGAGAGAGAGAGAGAGAGAGAGAGAGAGAGAGAGAGCAAGAGAGAATGAGAATAGGAGAGAAACTGAAACTACACTTCAACACAGTGCACGGGTGAGTTATTTTGTGCAAATACAGATTGGCAGATTTTATACCTTGGGTGTTGTGTAGGAGAGTGTGCGAGTGAGAATATGCATACTTTGTTGCCATGGAAGGCCATGTGTGTGTAGGTGTGTGCCTGGAGTGGTTAGAGCTGTGATCTGTGGTGTGGGATTCTGTTTGTGTATAGGTATGGGTTTGGAAAGGGCTGTGAGATTCTCTATGGTTATTCTGTATGTGTAAGAATTTGACTGTGTATTCACTGGTGTGTATGTGTGTGTGTGTGTGTGTGTGTGTGTGTGTGTGTGTGTAGGTGGGAGCATATCTGGTGTATGTGAAAAATTTCACTGAAGAGTAGACAGTCAGACCAGCTCCCGGCCATCTCAGCCCTGACCACTAACACATCCCCGCGACATCACTAGGGAAACCTGTCCTCTACAATAGCACTCCTGCCAAAGTACAGGCCTGTCTCCCCCTCATCTGTGACTGAGGGATACTTGTCTTACTTTACACAGCTTGCTCTCTCTCTCTCTCTCTCTCTCTCTCTCTCTCTCTCTCTCTCTCTCTCTCTCTAGCTCCCCTTTGTCAGTCTTTCTATCTGTTTTTTACTCCCATGCTGTCTGTGGCCCACTGTCTCTCCCCCTGTCTTCATCTCACCCTCACTCTTGTATCTGTTGGTCTTAGCAACATTGCTGTGTGTGACTGTGTGTGTGTATGTATGTGTGTGTGTGTGTGTGTGACTGTGTGTGTGACTGGGTGTGTGTGTGTGTGTGTGTGTGTGTGACTATGTGTGTGTGTGTGTGTGTGTTTGTGTGTGTGTGTGTGTGTGTGACTATGTGTGTGTGTGTGTGTGTGTGTGTGTGTATATACAGTATGTGTGTGTGTGTGTGTGTGTGTGTGTGTGTGTGTGTGTGTGTGTGTGTGTGTGTGTGTGTGTGTGTGTGACTGTGTGTGTGTGTGTGTGTGTGAGGAGCTGCTGGTGGTGGCTGTGGACCTGAGGAGGTGAGGGACGTCCAGGGCAGTAATGAGAGGGAGCTGGGGGTGAATGTATCAGCTAAAAGGTCACCCTCACTGTCAGCTCCTAATGAGGGGTCCTGAGAGAACTCACATGGACATGCAAATGGCGCACACACACACACACACACACACACAGACACACACACACACACAGATAGAGAGAGAAGAGTGAGAATATTTGAGAGAGAGAGAGAGAGAGAGAGAGAGAGAATGGGGGGGGGGGGGGGGGGGGTGTCCCATGACAGACAAACATCCACAGAGATTCACACCAGACACGGAAACATATTCCACACACATATACACAGCTATTAACATGACACACTCACACACATACACACACTTAGGTGAGGATTGAGACATAGAGAGGACGAGAGACAGTATTGATGGAGAGCGGGAGCTGCATAGTGTAGTTCTCTGGAGCTCCAGCCAAGTTGATCATTACTATACATAACACCCTCAGGTGTAAATGAAACAACGGTTGTTCTAGCTCTGGATCTGGGTTTTTTCCTCCTCAGTGTCTGTTCAATTCTGATGATACATGGGAAAAAGCTTCTCCTAAGGAGAGTGCTGCCCTACAAAGCAAAAAGGCAGTAACTTCACAGTGCACTAAACTGAGAAAAATGACCTTAAAGTTATCTTGTTGTCCAGCCCAAGTAGTTGTAGGTAGATTATTGGACATGAGGCAGTATTGTTACTCCATATAACCTTATTCTTTTCCGATATTAGTAATTTTATTATTTTTTGTATTTTACCCCCTTTTTACAGTTACTGTATTTTTGCTCTGTATTACTTTGTATTACTCCTACTTCCGAAGGTTCCATACCAAGTAAGAAGGCAGTAACTTAATACAGTAATGGCGTTTACTGCCTTTTTGCTTTGCTTTACTAGCAGTTTTTGTAGTTACTGTACAAACACCCAACAATTTTCTCCAAAACGACATACATTTGAGATGAGATGTTTTGTTTCATGACAAAGAATGCTTTGAATGTTACAAAAAACACAATAACTCATTTTCGCCAAAAAATGCAGTTACTGCCTTTTTGCTTTGTAGGGCAGAGTAGGTAGAAACCTCAGTTCACCTTGACTCTGAGAGACTAGTCAAGCATACCATGATTCTCCACCTGGTGCCTTATGGTGATTGCAGAGCCATGATGCATTCACAGATGAGCAAAAAGGCTCATATTAGTCCCAACCCGTTATATGTCTTACTCTCACATTAGAATCAGAGTGTATTTTCCTAACAGAGTATATACATATGCACAGATGCTGATCTTTCCTGTCTGAGTCTTTCTCTCTGTCTCTCTCACACACACTCTCTCACACTATCTCTCTCTCTCTCTCTCTCTCTCTGACTCTCTCCGTCTGTCTCTCTCTCTCTTTCTCTCTCTCTCACACGCACACACACACACACACACACACACGCACACGCACACGCACACACACGCACGCACGCACGCACGCACGCACGCACGCACGCACGCACGCACGCACGCACGCACGCACGCACGCACGCACGCACGCACGCACACACACACACACACACACACACCATCCAAACTGGGGCTTCTGTCCTAATAAGTGGGGTGTTACCATTCCATTTAACTCCTCTGGACAGCCTCTAATATTAAAGACAAGCCATGAAAACACAGATGTCGTCCTGAATTTTTTAGTCACCTTTCAAGCTTTTAATTGGATATTGTATTGGTCCCCGTAATTTATTTTCCGATATGCACAGCCGATATTCCAGCTGTTCAGACGATCCTTCTCTGTCACGCTGCCTCATTGCTTCAAGTCAATTTAACTCCACACACCAACACGCCGATGGTAGCAAAACACACAGGGAACCATGGAGTAGAGGCAGGGAGAGGAGAGGGGTGGGAGTGGGAGGGGGAAGGGAGGGGGAGGGGGAGGGGGATTGGCCCCTGGTGGATCATTTAGCCATCTCGCTAATATGGGTTCAGTTGGGAGGATTCAAATGTTTTAACCACAAAAAAAAATACAAAACAAAAAGAAAAATAGAAGAATATGCCAATACTGTACTGAGTTAACACACTAGAGGCTTAAATCTCATGTCAGCAACGCAGACCATTTGATTGACAAGATGAGAAAAAAAAAATCGTGATCGTCTCATGCTATCTTCGTGCTTCATCACAAAACCCTAACAAACGTGTCGCCATGGTGAAAATGAGGACGGCCTGGTTTTGGGATGCTTTACAAAACAGCACAAGACATTGGAAGTGAAGAGCGAAGAACAAACCAAGGTTTGTATCACTTTGTTTCTTCTTGAAACAACAGCCAGCACTGAGCCTCAAAAGCCCATGTGAGGGCCACAGGCGGGAGGGGGGGACGGCGGCTTTGATTCGGGCACCTGACTCTTGCTTGATTTAGCGTTTGAGCCGGAGTCGGGGGGGATTACGCTTAAATGCGACTCATCAGAAACAAGAGCACTCTCAGCGAGGACCCTGTCCCCTGTTCCCTGTCCCCCCAAAAAAGTCAAGATGCTTGAAGGAGTTTTTTCCATCTCCCCCCCCAAAAATGTGGCCATTTTAATCAGTGTTGTTGAAGCTTGAAATGACTATTTGGGTGAGATGTCCTTGGCAATTGCCTTGCCCAAAATTCACCTCAAGAGGAGGAGAAATGGCTGACTAACTCCCTAATACCCCTCTATCTCATCATGAAGTGCCAGCCAACCACAAGCCATGTTTTTAAAATCAGAATGCTGGATGCGTTCTTGTTTTTTTGACATGTATAAAAAACTGTGGGAGATCCTTGTCGTGTGTGGTTGGGGCAGCTGTCCACTCAGTCTGAGTCATCGGGCCTTGGCAATGTCCAAGGAGAAAAGACCGATGGGTGGTGTGTGTGTGGTGCAACTCACACTCCAGTGTGACGTATGACTACAAAACCCACGCTCTCCGCCGAGACGGCTGGTCACCCGTCGACACACTCATTTGGAACGAAACATCTGCGGGAACGGGAACGATTGGAAAAATAAAACGAAGAAGAAGAAGAAGAGGAAGAGAAAAAACAGCTTAAACAAATGAAACACAATGCACACTAGAATGAACTTTCATTCCCTCTGATCCCTTATTGCATTGAGCAACTCTCTGGCTCTCCCACCCACTTGAGGTCACCGTCTCGCCCGATCCATCTCAGCCGCCGCAGCCACCCGCCGCCGCCATCGCCATGGCAAATGAAAATGTTTATTGCGGAGGTGGATTGACACTCGGCAGCCGCATGCGCCCGTAACTGTTATCAGCGCCAATCACTCCCGTATTAAAGCTGCCACTCGAGCAGTCATTTTCCCTCCCGGCACACACCAAGCCTGTCTGTACATATCAGTCACAGAGAGAGAGCGAGGGAGAGAGAGAGGGAGAAAAAACGCAAAAGAGAGAGAAAAGAGAGAGCGGAGGGAAAAAAAGATGCATCTGATCTTAGAGATGGATGCCGTGTCTCTCACCGTTCATTTTTCACCCCGAATCAGGGAGGAGGAATAATATTGCTCGGCGGCAGCGGTCGCCATGAAAATCATCGCTCTTGAACGGAGATACATTAAGCAACCGCGGCACGCCAATGTGACATACAGCCTCCACGCCAGGCTCACAATAAGTAGACAGAACACTTTACGGTCCCAATGATGGTATTGAGTGCAAGCCAATATAGAACGTCTCTTATATAGACGATAGAATGCATTTCTTAAATATGTGAAATTCACATAGAAAAAGTTCTTGTTCTTAGTGACTTCTATTTAGTGATTGCATGTTGAGAGTTCATGACCTCATTACATTCCTGTTTTTGAGCAAGTTCTAGCACCAGTCTGCATCTGAGGAAACAAACGATAACATTACTGTTCTTAGCACTCCAACTGGAAGCGGACTCAAAAGAAGCACAGTCTCGGGAAACACACAGTGAACATGTTTATTGCCTGTCGTTTTCCTGTGGGAATAATTCACTCTGCTGTCCCGGTTTTGCTTTCCCTGCACCTCCTTTCTGTGCTTTTCAATGGGGGGGATTCAGCATACTTCCTCTGCTCTGATACATCTGGAGATGGAATCAAAGTCTTACTCAGCCCTGAATGAACATGAGAGAGAGCGAAAGAGATAGAGAGAGAGAGCATGAATGAGAGAGAGGAATAGAGAGAGAGAGAGCAGAGAAGGAGGGAGTAAGATGAGAGATTGATGAGAAAGAAGTGAGAGAAAGCAGGGGGTGACAGAAGAAGGAGCAGGGGGGTTGAGTGAGAGGGAAGAGGAAGAAGTGATGGAAAGAAGACAGAGAGGGTGAGAGAGAAAGAGAGAGCGAAAGAGAGAGAAAGAAGGAGAGACAAATGCGAGCAGAGCTGGCTTCAGGAGGGCGTGCACTTCCGCCTGTGGGAGACGATTACTCACGCTCCTCAAAAAATCTCCAGCGATAGACGCCATTTGTCTAAAACGTCCTTTTTAATGGCAGGACGCAGACAGGGCTGCCACAGACCTGGCAGCTCATCCACTCAGCTGCGTGTATTATCAACACAAAAAAAAACCAGTCTATACAAAACCACACAGCCATGTTCGCTTCATGCCTGCAGTCTCCTATACAGTGTCTGCGCTATTACTGACATGATTTCAGCCCCCCCCCCCACCCCCCTTTGTGTGCTTGGCATTAATGTGTATCGTTTTATTTCGGTAATCTGTGATCAAACTGACATGTGGCAGGATTAAGACGCCCCTTTTCAGCAACTGAAGAATTCTTTATTTAGGCTTAATGCTAAAAGCAGATAGAATAGGAGAGGCAATGGAGATAGAAAGAGAAAGAGAGAGGGAGAGATAGAGATAGAGTGTTTATAATGTCATACTTCACTGGCTTCAGCTTTTATATCTGGGCCTAAATCAGACTCTTTCTAACTGCCAATATCTGAGAGAGCTCTGTGGCTGGGTGTGTGTGTGTGTGTGTCAGTGGGTGAGTGTGTGTTTGTACATGTGTGTGAAGAAGATAATATGTGTGTGTGTTAGGAAGTAAGGTGCATGTGATTAGACGGCAGACTACAAAATCACACTCCATACACCAGGGGGTGCTGATTTGCCTCTTATTTGTACGGTATATAGGCCACAGGTGTAAAGCCGTAAAATTGGACAATAGTTAGGTGTCTGCAGGGATCTGGTGACCCAGGTGCCTTTGCGGATCCCCATTTGGATTTGTTATTCAACATATATTTCAGGTATATGCCCATAACCACTAGATGAAAATAAGTTTCCTGAGTGGTTTCTTAAGTGCTTAACAATTTGGGACTTGTCCTCTTCTTGAAAGATTGTTAGAGCTCACAAAGCGTTTAGCGTAGGCCTATGTGTAAGAGAGTTACAAATGGGAGACTTGTGTCGAAGTGTCCTTGAGCATGGCGCCGAACCCTCAGCCCCACCGATGGCACCTTGCATGGTAGCAGTCGGTGTGTGAATGGGTAAAGGTGTGAGGCATTAACCGGTAAAGTGCTTCAAGTGCTCTAAAAGTAGAAAAGCGCTATAGAAATGTAGTCCATTTAACATTTAAACAAGGTTGTTGGAGCAGTATGTAGTAAAGGGCAACAGTTTGGAAAGCCGCTTTGTTAGCATAGTTTGAATGGTAGCAATACTCATGTTCCAAACCAGTCATTAGGTGGTGTCACCGTATAAGTTAATAAGTTGTGTGTTGGCTGGTTGCTTGGGGCACACACCTGTGTGGACTTGGTTTGGAGTGTGGATGGAAATTTCCAAAGTTGGTCATCACTCCAATTTTTGTGATTTTGTCCATTGTAATAAGGCAACTCCAAGGGAGGTCGCAATTTTTTTACCCGCATTTGAGCATGATGTTGAGGGGATTGCCCTGTGCCCCGTTCTTGTCTACGTTGAAAGATAGAAATGGCACAGTTCGATCCACATACATTTTTTAGCGCAATTTAATTTGTAACAACGGGATTAAACTAACTAAGCCTCAACTGATTCAGGTTGCTGAGTATCATTGAAACTGATGATAATTTAAAGAAATTGGAAATGGTGCATTTCATTTCATCAAAGCTCGGTCTGAGTGGCTTAGCAGTGTTGGCTCAGCAGCTCAAAATTAGTGACGTACTAAAAGAGCAATTTCCCTTGAGCAGTGACATTAAGTAACATCCAAGGAAGAGCTTTTGTGGAGGACCTGCTCCTTTTGGGATTTTTTGGGGGATCAGGACTGTCACTTTCAAAGAGAACTACCTGGGTTAGTAACACAAACACACTAGGTTAAGGACTCCTAGATAATATTTCAGGTAATTGCCTGTAACACCTAGACGTGAGTAGGTTTCCCCAGTGGTTTGTTGAGTTCTTAACAGCGTGTGTGTGTGTGTGTGTGTGTGTGTGTGTGTGTGTGTGTGTGTGTGTGTGTGTGTGCTTGTGTGCATGTCCGTGCACTTGCATCGGCTTTGTACACATTAAGTGTCGGGCCCCATTTCCCGCTCGGCAACAACGCTTGTCAGGAATGGTTTATAAGTGTGTAAACAGCCGTGGAGGAAGCTTTGAAATCTATTTCACGCATCGTCCAACCGGATTATTTATTAGTCTTTCTCTTTTCCCTTCCTCTTTTTTTTTCCAGGTTCGTGATCAATATCTGATTGGTTGGCCACCTGGGCAAGGATAGGATACATATCGCCTGATTGGGTCAGAGTGCCGCCAGCCGGGACTGGTCAACAACCACCGGCAATGAGAAAGAGAGAGAGACAGAGAGAGAGAGAGAGAGAGAGAGAGAGAGAGAGAGAGAGAGAGAGAGAGAGAGAGAGAGAGAGAGAGAGAGATCTGTTCGCTGTCACTCAGCCAGAGGGAAAGAACTCCACGCAGATGGCCTGACCCGGTTCCACACTGTCAACTCTTGAGCGCTTTGTGTGTAATCTGTGTTTTGGGAAGTGCACTGAAGCAAATAAACAAATAAATAAATAAAACAGTCCAGACTCCATTACAGGTGCTGGATCTGATATGAGGCATTGCCTCTGACTCCGGGTGTTTGGTTTGGGGGAGGGGGGGGAGGGGGGGGGTGTGTGTGATCACGGGTGGGCCAGTAGCCGCTACTGCTTCAGGTCGCTCATCCACGGCCACTTCGCTCGTGGTGAACACTACTGGCCTCTCCAGCAGATTGGGCCGCACTCAAATAAATGCTGAATGACATATTTATAATTAGATCTTCTGAAAAGGAGAGTGGGGAGAGACTGAGAGAGAAAGAGAGAGAAGGAGATAGAGAGAGGTAAGGTGGTAGAGAAAGAGAGAGAGACAGACATAGAGAGAGGGAAGGTGGGAGAGAAAGAGAGAGAGAGAGAGACGGACATAGAGAGAGGGAAGGTGGGAGAGAAAGAGAGAGAGAGAGAGACGGACATAGAGAGAGGGAAGGTGGGAGAGAAAGACTGAGCATTGTGAGCAAATGTGACTGGCTGCCTCTAATGGAAAGACACACTTGCATGTGTCCAAACCCACAAAATGAAAGAGAGAGAGAAGGAAAGACACACCAACACACACACACACACACGCATGATTAATAGATTGTGGCTGTTCTAATATTCTGTGTACAATAGGAATTTTCAATGTGATGGGTGGTGATGCCAATTTTTCACAGTGATTTGAATAGCTGGCCCCTCCGGAGGGGGGTTGTTTATGTGTGTGTGTGTGTGTGTGTGTGTGTGTGTGTGTGTGTGTGTGTGTGTGTGTGTGTGTGTGTGTGTGCGTGTGCGTGTGTGTGTGTGTGAGCGCTGGGACTGGGGCAGTAGCTACGGATGTCACTCAGCCATTCCCTTTTCATCAATCCCCCCTCACGTGATGGAACAACATATAGATGCCTGCCACCTGAGAAATGAATGATGTCTGGAAAATGCATTCTGATAAGGCCCATAAGGTTCCATACATCAAAATGATTAAAAGAGCTGATCAAAGAAAAGCATACAGTAGTGGGAGAAAAAGATTATTTTTCTCTCCTCTGTACTTCAACATTGATTTGTTTTTCTCCCGCGGAACTCTACTAAAAGTAGAGGAGAGAAAAACGAAAAATGAGGGGGGGGGGGTGGTGTCAATGTATAACACATTGGCTCTTGTGTGATAGTATTATGGCGCACCAGCATTGCTTTTGAGTGTTCCAGCTTATTTCAAGCCTTACACTTTAATAAATGAAAAAAGCATTCCATATGACTGCAAACCCAGAGGGAGTTCAAACATATAGAAGAATGTTTACGGCTAATTTGAGCACCAGCACAAGTGGTCTCCTCGTCTGCTTGAGTTGGCAGCACGCAGCGTTTAGATCTTCTGTCTCGAGCAAGTCTCCATCTGTAGCGGGCTAATGCAATGCAAGAGCAGGCGCCTATAGGAAGGCTGCTGCTGTAAAAGCATCCTATGTTGTTGGTCAGTATTGATGCCTGTATTGCTCAGACATGCCACCTGTTAGTATTCATTTTGTGATGAGAAATGTCTGTCTGTCTGTCTGTCTGTCTGTCTGTCTGTCTGTCTGTCTGTCTGTCTGTCTGTCTGTCTGTCTGTCTGTCTGTCTGTCATCCTATCTGTTTTCTGACCTCCTCCAACTTTTTCACCTCCTCCGGAGAATGAGTAAGTGACCTTCGGGTGCATCATCTCTCTCTATCTCTCTCTCTCTCTCTCTCTCTCTTTCTGTACTTCTTCTGAAATTCACTGCAGAAGGGGGTGGGGGTGTTGGACATCACATACAGTCTGTTCTGTTCTGTTCCACACTAAAGTGCAGTGCTAAAAATGGCCTCCCGGGTAGACCAGGATCCAACAGGCTCTTTTGTAAAGTCTGCAGACATGAGATCTCTGAACACACATCTACAGTCCTGGCAAAATGGCCTACAGAAAACCTACTAGATGGACTGGACTGCCATACACATACCCATATAAAACATGTCAATGAATATCAAATTGCAGTACGATACTCCAATTACCATTCTAATAATTTACAAAGGATCACATAGCATCTGCTAAAATTTAGGAGCTTGGTGGCAGGCAGTTACAGCTTAACCAGGATACAAACACTCTTTTGAACAGCAATGGGGGTTTCTTGGTGGCTGTTTCTATTGCAAAGGCTGTGTTAAATGTTGCACCGTCTTTAGCACTGTTCCAAAGCTACACAAATCCAACAGCTCTCATCTTCTCTCCTGACATAAGGAACAGCTGCTGAATCACATGGGAGAGATTTCCCTGCCTTGCGCCAGCTTGTCACATCCTTACCACCTTCTTTGGGGTGAAATTGCTCATGAATGGCCAACTCTGAATGTGGGGATTTGAACCCAACTCTCTGAACCTCACATTCTGTTACAGATCTGAACACCACACAACAGCAATAGAGAGGTAAAGCTTTGCGATTCCCATAGGTGTGTATGGTTGAGCTCATCAAATAAGGCTTTATGAGGGTCCAATTGAAATGGCAATTACATCCTTAAAGTGATTACTTACACTCACATTCATCTATTACCTCCAGAAAACCAGCCAGCTGAGAAACCTGCTACCTGTAGCTAATCGTTTAAGAGACAGCTGTTAAGATGGGGTTGAGAAGAATTATAACGTCAACATGGGATTACATTTATGATGTGTGATTGACTGACGACTGGGCTTCAAAACAGGGCTCTACAATTTTTACTTCCAGTGTGTGTGTGTGTGCGTCTGTGACAAATACATCACACAGATAAAAAACAGCTGGCAAATTGCCACAGTCTACAGGCAGGCAGCCAGGAGCTGCTTTCCTCTGAGACACAACACACACACACACATGCGCACACACACAGACACATTGTATGTACACTAAAACGAAATGCATGCAAATTACAGAAGAGGCAGGCATATGACCATAAAAAATTCACATTATACATGCCGAACACACTTATATACAGACTCTACCCCCACTGTGAACACTCTGACAGCAAAAGCCCTACCTGTCACTATAGCAGCAATTATCCTCAAACCTCAAACTGCATTGCCTGCTTCCAACAGGGAGCCCAATTAGCAGGACCTGACATGACTGCTACTGCACACCAACATCACTACTGCTGCTACTGCACACCAACATCACTACTGCTGTTACTGCACACCACCATCACTACTGCTGCTACTGCACACCAACATCACTACTGCTGCTACTGCACACCAACATCACTACTGCTGTTACTGCACACCAACATCACTACTGCTGTTACTGCACACCAACATCACTACTGCTGCTACTGCACACCAACATCACTACTGCTGCTACTGCACACCAACATCACTACTGCTGTTACTGAACACCAACATCACTACTGCTGTTACTGCACACCAACATCACTACTGCTGCTACTGAACACCAACATCACTACTGCTGCTACTGCACACCAATATCACTACTGCTGTTACTGCACACCAACATCACTACTGCACACCAACATCACTACTACTGCTACTGCACACCAACATCATTACTGCTGCTACTGCACCCCAACATCACTACTGCACACCAACATCACTACTGCACACCAACATCACTACTGCTGCTACTGAACACCAACATCACTACTGCTGGTACTGCACACCAACATCACTACTGCTGCTACTGCACACCAACATCACTACTGCTGCTACTGAACACCAACATCACTACTGCTGGTACTGCACACCAACATCACTACTGCTGCTACTGCACACCAACATCACTACTGCTGGTACTGCACACCAACATCACTAATGCTGCTACTGCACACCAACATCACTACTACTGTTACTGCTACTGCACACCAACATCACTACTGCACACCAACATCACTACTGCTGCTACTGCACACCAACATCACTACTGCTGTTACTGAACACCAACATCACTACTGCTGGTACTGTTACTGCACACCAACATCACTACTACTGCTACTGCACACCAACATCACTACTGCTGTTACTGAACACCAACATCACTACTGCTGTTACTGCACACCAACATCACTACTGCTGTTACTGAACACCAACATCAATACTGCTGTTACTGTTACTGCACACCAACATCACTACTGCACACCAACATCACTACTGCTGCTACTGAACACCAACATCACTACTGCTGTTACTGTTACTGGACACCAACATCACTACTGCTGCTACTGCACACCAACATCACTACTGCTGCTACTGCACACCAACATCACTACTGCTGTTACTGAACACCAACATCACTACTGCTGTTACTGTTACTGCACACCAACATCACTATTGCACACCAACATCACTACTGCTGCTACTGAACACCAACATCACTACTGCTGCTACTGTTACTGAACACCAACATCACTACTACTGTTACTGCACACCAACATCACTACTGCTGCTACTGCACACCAACATCACTACTACTGCTACTGAACACCAACATCACTACTGCTGCTACTGCACACCAACATCACTACTGCTGTTACTGCACACCAACATCAATACTGCTGTTACTGTTACTGCACACCAACATCACTACTGCTGCTACTGTTACTGAACACCAACATCACTACTACTGTTACTGCACACCAACATCACTACTGCTGCTACTGCACACCAACATCACTACTGCTGTTACTGCACACCAACATCACTACTGCACACCAACATCACTACTACTGCTACTGCACACCAACATCATTACTGCTGTTACTGACCACCAACATCACTACTGCTGTTACTGACCACCAACATCACTACTGCTGTTACTGCACACCAACATCACTACTGATGCTACTGCACACCAACATCACTACTGCTGTTACTGTTACTGCACACCAACATCACTAATGCTGTTACTGCACACCAACATCACTACTGCTGCTACTGAACACCAACATCACTACTGCTGTTGTTTTCATCATCATTCATCACTACTGTTGTTGCTAACCATCACTACTGCAGCTGTTTGCTAATGCCATTGCTGCTTCTGGTCACCA
>NC_137915.1:9813653-9833653 GCF_963457725.1 Sprattus sprattus | reverse complement strand
ACCTTCGTGTTACTCTAAGGAAAATGTATAAAACCCGTGGTTGGTAAGAAATTCAAAAATGATCTAACTTGGAAGGTGGAGAACTAATATGATTTAGGTGCGTAATTCAACAGCATTTCCATTATCTCTTGAAGTTCTGGTTGTCTCTATTTCACTATAATATTCCTAGAGTATTTCCACAACAGCAGAATCTCAGCTTTTCGGCTCAGTGTGCTGAATGTGTCTTGGCTAGTGCAGCTCTTCGTCTGTTTACTTATTGTGTTTTATTTCCTTATTTTAGAGAAGGAACATAAGAGCTGTGCCCACTTTAACCTGGGGGAGACTAAAGGCACAGGGAAAAGATGGGCTCCAGGTGTTTTTATCTGTAGTCTTAGTACAAGAACAAAGGAGGACAGATCTGTGCTTCCCGCAGTCAAAGAGAGGGAGAAAGAAAGAGGGAGAGAGAGAGAGAGAGAGAGAGAGGGAGAAAGAAAGAGAGAGAGAGGCTTGGAAAGCTGCTTAAAAGACACACTATTTTCTTCCCTCTCACTTTTTTTCATCCACACATTTTTTTCTACTTCTTCTTCTTCTTCTGCTTCTTTTTCCCTCGTTCTGCGCCGAGTCTGGAGGAATGTGAGTGGTGCTGGCGGCGGTGCCCGCTGTATCTGGCTGGGGCGTGGAGAGAGGGCTGGCAGAGCGGGAGAGATCAGAGGAGTACTGGCACTGCCACCCTGCAGGCCTGGGAAAGTGCCAGCCAACGCGGGCACAGAGCGCCAGGAGGAGTGGGGGGGGGGGGATGGGGGGCATAGTTGGGGGAGTGGGTGGTTGGGTGCAAGAAGACTCGACTCGACTTGGCCCTGACTTCAGTTGCAGGGTTATCAAAGACTCCATGAGTAAATACAAATACAGACACACAGTGACATACACACTCGCTCGCACACAGTGACTGTACATGACATGAACACACACATCATATATTTCACTACACAGAAGACCTCAAACAAAGCCATTATTCGCTATGTACCATCTCCAGTGATTCATGTGAAAGGTAGATGAGTGAAACTCGTGAAAATCTCAAATGCTTCATTTGTTGGTCAGCACACAGGGGGGCAGTTTGTGCCAGATCCAAGCACAGTCCCATTAAAAATACATGCCTCAGCTGCAGTCTGTCCAGGAACACGAGAATAAGAGACTCTCGCTTCATGCCATGACTGAGATGCGGCTGGTGAAGAGTAGCAGGGTGTGACATTTGGTAAACAGACACCAATACGATGGTTTCATGCAGACAAACAAACAAACACAAAATAAACTAATTACATTTACTACGGAGTAGTAACTTTATTGCATACCTTTACAAAAATACTCCATAGCCATTTACGTAAAATGATTTGTCCAAATCATTTTCTTTGATTTCTCCATCATGTAAAATGGCAAGAATAAAATGGCAACCATTTTGTGAGACTGGCTACGTCTCTGGCTCTCTTTAACCAAGGACAAACCTCCAAGCCACTGGAGCTAGATAACGAGTACATCTCACTGATATGTCACATTTAGAGAATTGATACCAAGCCTATGCCTCCGAGCTCTCTCTCTAAATCCTGCCATCATACACAAATAGAGGGAAATGAAAGCCTTAAAAGAGGACAAAAAGAGAGACAGATGCAAGGGGTCAAAGGTGAACATAGACAAGAGGAGTATAGAAAGTATAGAGAGATAAGACATGTTGTGTGTGTGTGTGTGTGTGTGTGTGTGTGTGTGTGTATGTGTGTCTGTGTGTCTGTGTGTGCGTGTGTGTGTTGTGGTTGAGTGCAAAGTAGTATTCAAGGATAAAGAGGGAGACAACAAGTAAGAGAAAGAGACAAATCAAGAGTGGGAAAAAAGGAAAGTCAAAAGAAAAAGCGAGTCGAGCTCTTTTCCCACTCGTTTTCCCTAACATGGTTTTCACTCCCTCTCTCGCTCTCTCCGTGAGTGTGTGAGCAAGTGTGTGAGTGGGTGAAGGGAGAAAGTAATTCTCTTGCTCTTAACACCTGTGGGTGCTAATGTGACACCTCCTCCAGCGAGTCGTGGGGCGCTGGGACGGGTCCCCTGTGTGTTGACAGGAAGAGAGAGGTGTTTGTGTGAAGTAGGAGAATACCCATGGGGCACCTCTCCTGCGCGGCCTTGCAGGTAGGGTAATTAAAGAGACTTTCGGTGAAGGGTCGGACACCGGAGCGCCAACCAGATCTACAAACTATGACAAAACGACACAGCGAATCATAGCTGGTAGCATGGAGTGTTTTAGCATAGCAATGCTTTGAGAGTGGAGTCTGCTATAAGCCACAGGTTAATTAGGCTTAATACCCTTTGTTGCTGTTGCTTTTAGTCTCAGAGGGGGAAAAGAGAGGATTTGCCTGTCTCAATTCATTCTCATCTATCCTGAGCTGACTACAAGAAAAAGACATTTGAGTACTATACTGATTACCAAAACATACTGTAAATGTGGGGTGTTTTGAACAACCATTTTCTTTGTTTTGAAACTATCAATAGCATTTGCCAAAACCTCAGAGGCATCCATTCCATCATCATAACAAAAGGAATCTTTAAAAAGCAGAAGAAGAAGATAGTAAGAAAAGAAAGCGAGGTAGAAATCCTTCAGGCGTTCCCAGTTTGGAAGCGCCAGCCTCGCTCCCCGAAGAGGCCTGAATATATGAATTCTCCTCTGCCGCCGAGCCTCGAACCAGTCAATCATGTGGCCATATTGGAGTTAAATTGAAAGTGCGTGGCCTCTAAAAGAGGGGGTCTAGATAGGGACAGAGTTATCACCCAGGGAGCCGGGGCACGGAGTACAGACGCCTCCGTCATGCTGTGCTGTGGCCCCAGTGCATGCTGGGTACTGACCTGTGACAGTGTGCACATATCGATTTTAAAGAGAGTGATTCAGAGGCCAGTGAGGAGAAAGAGATATTCCTCTTATGGCTGATACATAATTCATCTTCTTCCCCTTCTCTCTTTTGCTTCTGTCTTCTTCTCCCTTTGCTCTTCCCTCCCTTCCTTTTTCCCCACTCTGTCTCCCTCCCTTTTGATAGACACACAGAGGGGCACTTTCATTTTAAGTGAAGGATTAGCAGTGACCTATTTTGAATTCACCCCTGTGGAATTTTTTTTGTCTCCTTGAGAGATAGAGAAAGAAGTGCACAAGCGAGAGAAAGGATGAAAAAGAGAGAGGGAGAGAGGGAGAGAGAGAAAGAAGGAGAGAGAGGGAGAGAGAGGGAGAGAGAAGGAGAGAGAGGGAGAGAGAGAGAGAGAAGGAGAGAGAGGGAGAGAGAGATAGAGAGAGAGAGGGAGAGGGAGGGAGAGAGAGAGAGAAGGAGAGAGAGGGAGAGAGAGATAGAGAGAGAGAGAAGGAGAAGGAGAAGGTTGCTTCTGCAATGGGATTTTTGTATCCTCAAGCATAAGGTCAAGCTCTGGAGAACATCATATTCAATTTGTAGACCACAGTTATGAATTTAATGTTTTTGAGCATTAAGCATTGAAATGTTGTATAAATTAAATAAATACAGATAAGACTTAATCCCATTCTGGCAAGAGTATTCAAACAGAACATGATACGAGAGGGCAAAAGGCACCCTGTGCAGGATACCGAGGCATCAATGACCAGCTAAGACATAATGGACAAGGACAAACAACTGTAAGGTGACATTAACAGAGCCAGGGAAAGAGAGAGGGGGGGAGGGAGGGAGAGAGAGGGGGGAGAAAGAGAGAGAGAGGAAGAGCTGGAGGGAGAGAGAGGGGGAGAGAAAGAGAGAGAGAGGGAGAGATAAAGAGAGACAGGGGGGTAGAAACAGAGAGAGAGAGGGAGAAATAAAGAGAGAGAGAGGGAGGAGGGAGAGGGAGAAAGAGAGAAAGAAAGAGAGAGAGAGGGAGAGTGGTGGGAGAGAGGGGGGAGAAACAGAGAGAGGGAGATATAAAGAGAGAGAGAGGGAGGAGGGAGAGGGAGTGAGAGAGAAAGAAAGAGAGAGAGAGCAGGTAGGAGGGAGAGAAAAAGTGAAAATGTGGTGGAAAGTAGAGAAGCAAGACAGCGAGACAGCACAAGGGAACGCGTGAAGAACGAGAACAAGTGAGAAATGGCAGAGGATGGATAAACAAACATCTCCTGAGCTGCTTGACTGGATCTTTCTCCCTCCTTCCATTTTTTCACATCTCCTCATCCCTCTCTCTTTCTCGTCTCTTCGGCAGAACAGCTTTTACTAGATGCAAATCATGAGCCACTCACTCTGCGGACGTATAAAACTGGCAGATTTCAGCCTGCAACAATAACGAAGATGGCCAATAATGCAGACGAACATGTTAAAGACACCACATGGAGAAATGGCTGGCAACAGAGAGCTTCTTTTTTAAGTTTAAGGAATCACAACGAGGCAAATAAATGTTTTTTTCCCCCATAACTGAACTCAACTAAGGTCTCAGGTTACTGTGGGTACTCTTTGGAATCCGGTGAGGCGTTTAAAGGGATGAAACTGGGGTTTGCACTTGTCCCTCTACCAGAAAAATGAGACGCAGTTATTGATTTTAAACCACGGAAAATCACAACACTACAAGGCTTTCCTTATTTGTCCCGCCACCATAAAAATGAGACGCAGTCATTGATTTTAAACCACGGAAAATCACAACAATACAATGCTTAGCTTACGTCATATGTCATGAACACCATTCAGTCTGTATGAACTTGCATTTTGTACTCTTCAATAAAACCTTAATATAACTACACTCAATATTCATGGGAAGCTAATAAAGGAGTTGACAACATCAGGAAAGAGGCACTGAAGAGAGAACTAACTTGCTAAAAGCCAATAGTCTTGCCTTGCAACGACCAAGAACAGCACCATTGTCTCTGAAGAAAGGTAGCTAGCTTGTTACCTGACTGTTAACTGATGTATTTTGGCTACATGGTAGGTGACATATGCCTGTACAATCTGATCTTACATTTTCAAAGGGTTTGTGTCCCAAACTACATGGTGAATAGCCTGAGTGGCTACTAGGAAGGACAGGTCAATTTATCTCCCCTTCACATGATCATAAGGCATCAATACTCTAACACTAGACATGACACGGGATGTTAAGCTACTTTAAGTCAGTTCTAGTGTTTTTAAGAGTACAGGAGGGTTGTGTTCTATACAGTACAGGTGGGTTGTCATCAGTTCTAGTGTTCTATACAGTACAGGTGGGTTGTCAGCAAGATGTCTTCATTCCCTGCCCTTCTTGTAGTTTTCACAGGGTGTAGCCATTTATAGTAACACATTTATACAACACAAATGTCTATAACTGATATGGTTTTTATAAACATTCAATTATTGTCTTTCAGAATAAATCCTATGAGCATCTGAAGCGGTCATTTCTCTCAGGAGCTTTGCTCCTAGTTTTACAGAAACCATCAGCGGAATGATAATGTTATGGACTACACTATAAAATCAGACTTTCTTTATATAGACTGAAAAATACAAACCACTTCACATCCAAGCAGTACATTGTGAGTAAGTAATGGTCTGGACTGAAACTAGATTGAATCCATGTTCTTTTCCAGACACTATCTTTGGTTGAGCAGACATTTCATGTTCACCTCCAAACATGGCGGGTATCGGGTCTAAAAATGAAATGAAATACAGCCTGACTCCACACTTGAAATGACAATTGTATGGAAAGGGGGCTGAAAAGTATGAGCAGTAATGGTAAGATACCCGCACTTCAGACAGTCTAGAAAGACTCACGGCACCTTCAAATAAGCTCAAAGTGCTGCAATATTATGTAAGTGCAAATGCAAATTTCTATGGTCTGTGCACTGGATAAATGCAGTAGAGCAAACTTAACACCAGGGGTAAATAACAAAAGTGCAGATCTGACAGCACTTCTCCAGGCTGACTTTTAAGCCATCTTATTTTTCGTCTCAGCATCGCAAAAGCTGTTCCTCAAAACCTTTTTTCCTTTTTTTTTTCAAGAGAGAGAGAAAGAGAGAGAATCGTCTCAAGAGAAGGGCAGCCACGCCCCAGACCAGAGAATGGAGGGCGGCGTTTGTGACCGTGACCAAGACACGACCACTGGCTCCTGCTGGCTTTCTAATCTCACCTAACAGCCAGGGAGGCGCAAGACCTCTTCAGGCCATTCCCAGCACGGCACTTTACGTCTCTTCCTTTCTTTTTTTTTCCAAAGAAGTGAACGTGATAAATAAATAAATATATAAAACTCACACAGATTGTGTCAGCAAAAAAAAATTAAAATAAGAAGAAGCTCCAGACTGGCATGAATTAAAAAGTGAGGCGAGGAGAGGAAAGTTGGGACTGTGACGGTGTCCTGTGAATGAGAATCAGGATGGCAAGTCGAGGGCAGAGCAGGCAGAACAGATGGAGCGGCTGCAAACAGCCTGCAATGCCACAGGAGAGAGAGGGAGACAGAAGCACGATGGACAGATAACGACTCGTGACAGCAGAGCATGTTAGCAATGTTAGGTGCAGCGCTGATAGTAAAGAGTTGCTGGACAAGGCTGTTAATCCACCCTGAATGCAGTCAACATACAACACCAATATAAGAATATACTAGCAATGCCAGGTAACATGGATAATCCATGTTCCAAACATGGTATGTCATTTCACTGTAGGGATTGGCTCTCTATGACTTTATGAGTTTCCTGCACCTGTAAGATCCGTATGAGGTCTCTCTGAGCCAAAGTCTCTGTGGGTAGACGATGGATTGACTCAAAAAACGATGGGTTGACAACCAATCAATATTTTAGAATTCGTCTAAGATTTAGTTACCAGGCAGGAACTGAAAACACCATTTATTTGATTGGCTATTACCAGGACCTCTACTTTTTTCACTTAGCTACAACAACTTTGCCTGACTTTTAATGGGGTGTCACGTTTAACGCTGCTGTTAAACATTCTCTGAGTCAAGTCTCTCCAGAATAAGAGAGTGTGTGTGCATTGTGAGCCATATCTGGAAATGAACTGCTCATCCACTCAGCAGCAGGGAGGTACACAGGAATTTTGAAGGGCAGTTGCTCTACCCTGGGAAAAAGGGGCAACGAATTCATTTTTGTCACCGCCGCTGCCACGCCCCCGTCATCTGATCGCAAATTTTGCCAATATAATTTTAAACTCTCACTTACCGCCGCTGCCACGCCCCCGTCATCTGATCGCAAATTTTGCCAATATAATTTTAAACTCTCACTTACCGCCGCTGCCACGCCCCCGTCACCTGATCGCAAATTTTACCAATATCATTTTAAACTCTCACTAACCGCCGCTACCACGCCCCCGTTATCTGATCGCATATATATATATATATATATACAGGCCCGGTTCTGAAGGGGTAGCAACGGGAGCAATTGCACCCGGGCCCGTGTGGAGGAGGGCCCGTTCTCTTTGATCCTTCCTGATATACCGATTGTGTCTCTAACAGCACAAGTTGACCCTGTGGTCTGTGCAACGCAATCTCCCTATTGGCTGTTAACGATTTATTTTTTTTTAAAAATGTATCAAAACACATGTATCACGCCCCCCTCCCCCCGTGGGAAAATCGCGACGCAGGCTGGTTAGTTACACTTACGGTGCAAACCCATGCCACCGTTGTGAGCGACTTCCATCGCTTTGAGTGGGCGTGGTGTAGCGTGTGGAAATAGCATACAGTCCAACTGTCAAAGACGACACCAAACAATCTCATTGGCTGCTGCCGGGAAATATCGCTCCTCATTTGCATAAGTTTCAACATGTTCGAATTTTCAACGGACGCGTCGCTCAGATCGCTAATTTACGTCACAATGGATTGGCTCCCATTGAAATGCATTGGGTTTAGAGATCGCGTCGCTCACAACGGTGGCATGGGTTTGCACCGTTACGCGAGCCTCGCAGCCTGCATTCGATCAACGAATGTTACGAGATGAGGTTACTAAAATATTCTGCATATCTACTCAGTTTTACAGTGCTTCCCAAGTAAAGGTTTGAAAAGAACTTCAAGCTTCAGACTTTCTGTTAGGGAAGCTGTTATCTATCTGCAGAGCAAATGTCAGGCTCATACAAAAACATTAACGTGAATGAATTGATGCTAATACCTAGCGCGGTCTCTATCGGATTCCCCATATACGTTAGCATTAAGCTAACGTATTTTCTACCACAGTAAAACATGCAATACTATGTGATTGTTTTTAGAAAACGAATGTTACGTGATGAGATTACTCAAATGTAGTCTGCATGTCTGCTCAGTTTAACAGTGCTACCCAAGCAAAGGTTTGAAAAGAACTTTATGGACTTTATGTTAGGGAAACAGCTTTCTATCTGCCAAGCAAATGGCAGGCTCATGACAACACGCGCAACCTTTGGGAGCATGAACTGCACTGAGTTTTTGCGCAACAATTAACCCCAACCTGAAGCAAGCAGCCGCCTTTAGTAGGCTAAAATGTCGGGACACAAATCCGGTTCGCTAAAGAGAAAGGAAAGTAAACGGAGGAGCGAAGGTACAAAAAAGGAGGCAGAAAATGCGAAGAGAATTTATACATCTTGGCTGAGTAGTAGGCCTCGTAGACAAACGGCAGAGGATACGGGCCCTGAGACAGATGTTAGCGCATCCACTAGACTGTCTGCGTTGGCTGTGTTGTCCATCGAAAACCGCACGGCAAGACAAGTGGATTACAGTGACATAATCGCCAGATTTGCTGCGGCCAAGACACGACGCATACAGTTTTAAGGTAGGGCAATGGGGAATCAAGACAGTCCGCTGCGGCTGCATGCTTTCAGTTCAGTTGTGTTGATGTTGTTTAATTGATCAGATTTAGACTAGGGTTTTTTTTTGCGGGGGGGGGGGGGGGGGGGGGGCTGGCTGTGCGATGTTGCACCCGGGCCCAGAATAGCGCCGGACCGGGCCTGTATATATATTTCCTTCGGAGGGGCAACTTCAGACGAGGAGGGCAAACGGGCAGTTGCCTGAGCAACCTTAGCCCACTCCTGTGCACGTCCCTGCTCAGCAGCAATGCAAACCAATGCACTGCTGCAGTCCAACCATCCTGCCGGCTCATATTTCATGTCTAATATGTGAAATAATAAATCAAATAGAGAGCAGCGTTTATGCCATAGTTATTTTCAAATAAATCCCTCTCTGAAAACATACAATAAAATTACCAGGGATGTTTATACCGGGCCCTTATCCACCTCCAGTCCTTTTGGATGGGGAAGAAATATATTAATTATACTGAGAGAGAACTACAAAAGCATTCGGGGGCTTTGAAGACAGAGAGCCTTAAATGTCATTGGCTGGCTTTGAAGTTCAGTGGCCGCCTTTGTTTCTCCTCTCTCCTCTCCACACTCACCAGACACACTGGAGCGCACACACACACACACACACACACACACACACACACACACACACACACACACACACACACACACACACACACAGACACACACACCAGAACACACTGGAGCGCAGTGGACCGCCACCGCTCTCAGCTGCCATTGTGCGGTAGGCCACACTGTGCACAGAAGAACAAACAAGCACAAGCACACTCACACACACACACACACACACACTTACACAGACACGCAGACACACGCAGACAGACACAGGCAGACAAACAGACACACAGACATAAACACACACACACACACATACAGGAAAGTGTACCAAAAGACCTAGCAGACCATCCTAGTTTGCACAAAATGCTCCAGGTTCGCATAATATTCCTAGTATCAGCCGGCTTTTCAGAATCTTTTAGCTGCTTTTGACAACAAAAATAAATCTTGATTCCTTGCATCACATTTAAGGTTAAAATATAAATCTGTTGTCATACATACTAAGGACGTCTGCCCTCTGTTTTTCTATCCTTGGTAAGTGTATCTTAAAATAAGAGATTCACCAATATCCCATCCAACCTTATCATAAACTAAAACGATTTCCTCTTTTTCAACAACATAAATTATAGAGAGGGCCTCTGAAGTAGAGTTAAACTCATTTAACATAATCACTATAAGAACACAGTGATTATACATTAGTGACAAAATCTAGTGAGCGGTCTTATGGACCTGAAACACACTCCACAAAAAAAATGCTGCATATTGCCTGGCCCAATCGGCCACGTCTAGTCAGCTACCGTGCTCCTCTAAATCCTCCATAAGTTCCCCAGCATGACTCAATGCAATCGCAATCAAGGCTCACCTTGGAGGAGGTCAATCAATGCACTTGTCTACCATCATCATCAAGCCATCTAAGGCCGTTGAGGGCATGGGGGGATGAGGGGATGAGGGGATGAGGGAGAGCAGGAGGGGAAAAGATGCGGAGCGATGAGGTGAAGAGGAGAGAGGTCGACGGAGGGATGCAGGGAGGGCTTGCAAAAAAAGAGAAAGAAAAGGAGAACGAATAATGAAAATAGAAGTGGGGTTCAAGCAAGGGAACGTGTTCACATGGAGAGCCACGGTGGAGGGCAGGGCAGGTCCGGAACATTCTGCCGCAGCTCTCGGGACCTCCTGAGGGAGCGACGTGTGTGTGTGTGTGTTTGTCTTTGTGTGTGTGTGTGTGTGTGCGTGAGAAAGAGAGACAGCAAGAGAGTTCCTTTTAGGTGATGGGTGCGAGGAGCAGGCAAAACTTGCAGGTGATCTCAAACTCAATCCACAGGGGAGAGAGAGGCCGTGTCAGGCCCGGCCGCTGTCCTCTCAGAGGCACACCTCACTGGGCTGCAGAGAGGCTTGGACAGCCTGAGGTGGCTAGAGAATTTGGAAGTAAAGTAAAGGGTCATACACAGTTCCATTGACTCTTGGTGCAGAGTTAACAGAGTGCTGCTGGTTTAACACCACAGTGCAAAGATTTAACAGAATTTCCCTTTCTCTTGTTTCCCCCCCTCCTGTAGCTGATCCTTTAAACAGCTTTTCTTTAACATGTAAGAAGTGGTACCCAGAGCCTAGTTTTAAAAGAAGAAAAGAAAAAAAAAACTGGAATGAATAAACATCCAGACCATGCAAGTGTCTACAGTGTTTAACTTTCCCGGGAATGAGAGAGAAAGAGCCTTTTTCCTCTCTGTTTGCTCGCACGTTTCTATCTGGAATCAAACAAACGAATCTCAAGTTTTTGTTTACCAATTTGACGTTGTCAGTTGGCTCCAGAGAAGGTTTTCTCCGTGTCAGTCATCAACGTGTTTCCTTCTCGCTCTCCCTCGCTCATTAATCTCTCGTACTCCCCGATACTTGCTTTCATCCAGTCCCCCCTAAATCACATTGTTTTATTCATGCCAGTTTTCCGCAAATACCTCAGAGAAGGAATTAGCAAACAAACAATGCCCACAGTCCCTAATCCCTGTCTACAGCAAAGATCCCCTAATACACAAGAGCTCGGGCCGGCTGTCAACCGGCGGCTGTTACTGTCTTAAAGTTCCTCTCCGCGAATCTGTGTTGACACAGCAAACGCATTAGCGGGAACCTGGCCACTGCGCGGCCGGCTGACGCGGGACTGCCTGGAGGGCCGTGCACACGCTCACAAGGACGGCCGCTCCACAGATCTCCCTCTCACAAGGTTGTCTTCTTCTTTTTATTCTGTCTTCGGGGCATGTGTAAACAATCCATACTGTGTTACTGCAGAGAACTGGTAAGTATTCACGACTGACAGTATGCAGGGCCCGGAAAGGGAGACATCAGATGGAAGGTCTGGAGGCATTTGATGACATTTTGAGGATGCTTACAGGGGGATAATATGAAATTGATAATGCCCTTGTGAAATGACTTCTCCTAAGACATATCAGAACAGCACAGTTACTGTACTCATGTATCTCAATTCATGTCCAGATATCTGAAAGATGCACCGGGGGGATGTAGAGGTCGTCCTCATGACTTTCTTGTGAGCCCATTCCTGATGTCAAAATGACCTCAAGATGACCTCAATACCTTTTATGCAAAATATAATATGTAAGTTATGTTGCTTTAGTTTGAATAGCAAAAGGTTGATGAAATCTTAGTGGTCATCCTGTATATACATTTGCTACTTAGAACGCTAATATTAGGAATCAGGCTATTGCAAATATTGCAATTCAGTCTGCAATGCATATGCTATAAATTAAAGATACATATTCTTCATCATGTTGTTGCTAGCCTTTTAAAATTGTATCTATCACTTCTTAGGCACTATTTGACACCATTCATTGTTATCGTCAGAAAACACTTCCACAGTGCTGAGATCAAATCATTTTGAAGTCAAAAGAGTCTGTGAATCTGTGAATGAACTTTAAAAAGAAATAGTTGAGAATGGAAAATGTGGGGAATGGAAAAATAAGAAAAGAATCCGTAAAACCAAATGCTATTTGAGGGCCAAGGCCTTAAATCAGAATATTTCAAAATCACAGAATAGTCAGATACACCCTTATAATTCCACATCCTCATCTTCTGAGGTTTTTTAGAAACACACACAGGGCCAGAGAGGCCTTATTTCTGAACTATTCCAAGATTAAAAGGCTCAGGAGATCAAAGAGAATCCTCCAAACAGAACATTCTTACCTGAAAGCCTGCACCTAAACTCGCCTAGGACTGAGGCAATCACCACTGTCCAGAGAACAGCAGAGAGAAAGAGAGTGAGATACAGAGAGAGAGAGAGAGAGAGAGAGAGAGAGAGAGAGAGAGAGGGAGAGAGAGAGAGAAACAGAGAGAGAACAAGAGAGAGGTCGTCGTGACACAATCACACTCTCAGTGCAATGCCAGACTCCTTCTCTGTCTGAAAATGATTCAAAACATAATATGTGAACTTAGCACCAAGCTAGGGCTGAGCTAGAGTTAGACAGAAGAGAAGGTCTCACCCCAAAACCAAAGATTTCACAGCAGATTTACTGTTTTCTCACACATCTTCTCCTTATAATACAAAACTCATCGGAATTACTCCTCGTGTACAGAAAATGATCCTTTATCTTAATCTTGAATATTTTGAGATATGAGTGCATTCTCAGTTTTAAACTAGCGCATATTGGGCAAAGCTTTTCTTAATGAGCTGCTGGAGAACCCTTGAGATCAACAGTATTGAGTATGGAGTGGTGGTCTATACTGTGACTCTATAACCGGTGCCTTGTCCAAGAGGCAGCACAAACCACTGGTGGACATACTAACCCATGAGCATCCACGCTTCACTTGCACCAAACATGACTTAAGCCCATGTCAGAAGTTAACCTCTGAGAAATTGTGAATAGTGCTTCCTGCCAAAATCCTCAACCTTCGCCTAAACTTTTCTCTGGAGAATCAGAGCAATCGACTGCCACGCCAGAGCTCGATCACATTGCACCACGGGAGGCTGATGCAAGAAGGCTGCACTTCAGCCAGTAACAATGACCTGGATAATTACAGCATGCCAGTCTCGTCAATGGAAGCTGACATTTAAAAAGCACTTTTGACACGTCTCTGATGCGCCGGCGCAGTCTCCATGCCCTTTCGCATGCAAAGCAGAGGATAAGATTAGCCTCGCACGTTCGCAAGGCTGCGGCACTCACGTCCTCCCTGCCCTCGTGGCCGTGGCTGCCTACCTGTCCGAGTGGTAGCCAGACGTTGCCATTCTCACCAAGCAGCTCGACAAAGACAAAGGCGTTCATTGATTGGCAGAGATCAAGAACGAAAGAAAGAAAAAACTAAGAAGAGTAGAAAGACAGAGTGAAAGAAAATAATACAAAAATGTGTGGAAATCATGGGAGAGCTGAGAGGTTGCATGAGTGCAAGCCATCTGACAGGTGGACAGTTACACACACCTCTTCCCCCAGAGGAGGGGGGGGGGGGGGGGAGGGAGTGGACAGAGAGAAAGAGATAGGGAGAGAGAGAGAGAGAGATGGAGAGAGAGACAGAAAGACATGAGAAACTAGTGATTCAGACAGGCGTGGGGATTCCACTAGTTGGCCCATACATCTAACTGACAAACACTCACTTTCTCCGCATACACACACACACACAGCTTAAGTCACACACTTTTCGTCTGCATCAAACACATGCCCACACATCCTTTCTTTGTATCAAATACACGCACACCCTCTCACTCGCAGTTGCACACTCTCTCACTCACAGTTACACACACACACAGTCAGTCACACAGACACAACACACAGTCTCACTTTAACACTCTCTTCCTGACAGAGAGGAGACTGTAGTGGAGTGTTCCGCCCAGAGAGGGCAGTCAAGGATGAGGAGAGAGACAGACCGAGAGAACAAGCAAAAATAAGATGAGAGAAAATGGACTTTAGAGAGCTACTTTTAGGGGGAGAGAGAAAGCAAAAGGGAAAGTTAGATGGAGGGAGGGAGGGAGAGAGAGCAGACAGAAATATAAAAAAGAGTTGAAAGGGAGTGAGTGACAGCTACTGTGGGAGATGAGTGTGATTGGGAGCACGATGTGTGTGTGGGTGGGACGGTGAACAACAGGCAGACATCTTCCTGCAACTCATTTGCCAGATTTCAACATAAAAGCAGCAATGCCCTTTCTAACTTGTAAATAAGTAAAAAAAAAAAAAATACAAAAAAAAAAGACATTGATTACGACAAAACAATACATTGTAAAACATGCTGAACAATTAAATAATCAGTAAAAGCTCATCAGAAAGACGGTCTTTAAGGGAGGGCAATCCTGTCGGACTGATTGTAAAGTGTAAGAGGATATCTGATTAACAGGTGAACTAACTCTTAATTGCCCCATGCAAGTTTCCTGCCAGGCTGGGTAATTGCCTCCGATCCTCCACTGGGATGCTGATTTCCCAATGCAATCACCTCAGAAGTCAATTCAGCCTTCCGGAATGGGGGGAAAATGCCCTCTTATGCAGGACTTCAGGCACATATCAACCAACAACCCAGCCATAAGACCACAGCCACAGAGAAACAGGCCTAATGATCGTCTCAACCTGCACGTAACGCTGACATATTTCTTTCATTTACATGAAGAGCTAATAGGTTAGCTCTCATCATGCTAACCCTCACATAATTAAAAGAAGAACTAACAACTAACAATATAAACACCGATAATATGAGAGTGAAGTGGAAGGAAGACTAGTGTTAAAAAAACCTTAAATTAATAGCAGTGATAGCGTTAATAAGAACAGAGATATGTTATTTATCTTTCAATTTAAACTGTGAGGGCACATTTAAGGCTATAGCAGAATGATGGAAGATCTCCTTTCCACTATCTTAAGCAAGCTTAAACCTCCATCTGTAAGCGAGCTCGACTCACTCAAGACTTTCCGTAACACTCTAGCGCCAACCCCACACATAAACGTGAACAAGACGACGGGCATACTGGAAAGAGCCATAGAATTAAAAACAGGAAACAAAATAGGCACAAGGTTAAACAGGAGGGATTACAGCCTGTGTAAAGTCTTCCTTGATCGCACATATTTTGTTTTCACTCACACGCACACACACACAGCTTTGGTTGGTTTGTGTTTCCGTTCCGATCTCTGACCAAAAGTGTGTCAGGTAGATAAACCCCATTACTTTTGCTGAAGAGCCCAGGTAATTATGCTTGGCATTTTGACAAGTGTTTGCCGGAGTGAAGGTCAACTGTGTCTGCGTGGGAGATCTATGCTAATCTTCTCTGCTGGAGAAAAGACTAGCCGCCCAATGGGCCTGTAATTATAAAGTCACAGTATGGAGAGAAAAACAGAGAGGGAGAGATGGGGTAGAAAAAGAGAACGAGGGAGAGAGGGAGAGACTGAGTGTGAGTGAGAAAAGCTTTACGGAGATACTTAGAAAAGGAGGAAAATGGCAAGATAGATGAAGACAAACACTGAGACCAAACATATATACTGTAACCGATACATAGCATTACATTGTCTGCAGTATAGCGGTGTATGCTTCAGTAGTAGGGCAGGTACAGAGGGAAGACAGAGAGAGAGAGAGAGAAAAAAAGCAAGAGAGAGAGAGGTAATGCAGAGGTTGGAGAGTGTACTAAAGAGCCACTGAGTTGGCAATGAGTGACTGATGGGAATCTGAACACTCTGTCTGTCCCAGCGTCTCTGGGACTCTCCAGCCGCATGAGCAGACAACAAATAAATGGACAGATGTAGAAAATGAGAGACAAGCCTGAAAGGACACGCAAAGAACAGATAAGCCTTCATCACACACACCCCCCCCACCCCCCCTTCCCCCCTACACTCTGTAAGGTCAGCGTCACCTTTGACCTCCCTGGCGACCCCTGCGTGACACTGGCAGGGCTGAGGCGTGACTGCATTATTCTTATCTGTCTCTCTTTTCGCTATCCCCTCGCTTCCCTCCCCTCCTCCCGCTCCCCTGTTCCCTTCTCACTCTAGGGGTGGCACCTGTGCCCCTTGCCTGCCTCCTGCCCCCCTCCCGGTCCCCCTACCACCCCTCCCAGCGCTCGTGACCTTGGAAGTGTGGGTCCTTCCCTCACTGGTGGGATGATGACCACAGCTCTGGCCGGCTGCCCCAGGCCCCGTGAGGCGCTGACCCCCACCCCGGTTCTCACGGCCTGGGAACAGATAGCGGGCCTGGCCCCAGAGACCCCGTGAGCTCCCGGGAGTGAAAGGGCAGACAAAGGCGGGCGCCCCACCTCCGCCCACTGGCTTTATAAACCTGACAATCAGCGGCCGACCCCTTGGCACCTCCACCACCCCCCACACTCACAGCCCTGCTGTCACCAGCCTCCGACCGGCTGCAGGGGGAGAGGGCTGATTGTGACCCCCACCTCCACTCTTTCCTCCAGTGGGGGGGGGGGGGGGGTACTGGGATTGAAGTGGGGAATGACTGATTAGGGGTTTCACTGGTGCAACACTCTCTTTTTGTATCTGACTCGGTCAGTGATCACGCTTTTTTAAATCACCTCGTCTATAAGCATCTGTGCGAAAAACGCTGTTGCATAAGCCATTGTGGAAAAGTAGCTCTCATCAATAGATAATCCATGGAGACATGTACAAATGCCACATTAAACACTGAATCAGCACCCTTTCTCCTGTGTGCACTATTGTGTGTATATTTACCCAGTTAGAGGACACATCTACAAAATCTCAATTGATCTTCATCAGGACACATCCTCCAATCATGGATAAACGTGATCAGCCCCCTCAGTGACCATACACTGCTGCACTAACACCATCCGTCTGTGATTCCGCACACACACTATGTAACCCCTTTCCCGCCCCCTCGTTCTTGATAGGTCTGAGTTATATTTCCACCTTCCTGACAGCGTGTGGAATTAGATGAAGCAAATTTCCGCTCATGATAGAGTACGGGGCTGCGGCCGGAGTAATAGAGCCCTCTGATTAGAAAAATCACAAAAAAGCACATCCAATACGCCGTTACGTGCTTCAACCGGCAGAGACGGATGGCAATCACAAACACTTCTTAAGAGACATCACCAGGCGAGAGGCGTGACGGCCTGCTCTCGATAAGAGCACGAGCCCCGATATATGTCATCCTGTCTGGGTCAGAGAGTTACCGGCGGGGGGGGGGGATGGACAACACAATGTTCGGTGAAATACATCAGCACAGGCTGAGCTCTCTTTATACACCTGCTCTTCAATGCCCCGTCATACAGTATAGAGGATTTGGGCTGGGGAGGGGAGGGGAGAAGAGGGGGGGGGGGGGGGGGGGTGGATCACTTGTCTATGCTGTTTTTCTATGAAGGATGGTCTCTCCGTGGTACTCCAACAAAGGACAAGGTGAAAAGAGATCACATATATCAGCAGAGACTGGAAAAGAGGGAAAGAGAAAGAAAAGAGGGTGGGAAGGAGGGAGGGAAAGAGAGAGCGATAGAGAGAGAATGGCAGAGAGAGAGAGAGAGAGAGAGAGAGAGAGAGAGAGAATGGCAGAGAGAGAGAGAGAGAGAGCGATAGAGAGAGAATGGCAGAGAGAGAGAGAGAGAGAGAGAGAGAGAGAGAGAAGACAGACTTTGCAGTCATTGTAACCAAACCTGACAGAACCAATTTGATGGCGATTTACATGTTGTGAAGGCCGCGCAGGGGAGTTCAGTTGCTCACTATACTAAAGCTCGTTTCTTTTTTTGTGTCCCTCTCCCCCACTCGCTGAACGACTGAAAAAGAATGCAAAGGGAGAGAGAGAGAAAAGGGGGGGAGAGGGTGACATTCATACAATACATTGAGCCGCTTAGGTCGCCACTTCATCAGGGCCGAGATGAATCATTCCCCCGGTAAATGATTGCAATGCGTTCACACACACACACTGACACACACAGACACACACACACACACACACCGCCATACAATGAAGCACATATGCACACACATACACACTCACTCACATACAAAGACAAAAACACACACACACACACACACACACACACACACTCACACTCACACTCACACTCACACACACACACACACACACACACACACACACACACACACACACACACACACACACACACTAACACACACACACACACACACACACACAAGCACTCACACATTCCCCAGCAGTTTGATAATGCAGGCGCTCATCTTTTGTATTATGGCCACGGCAGGATTAGTGGGCACAGGTCTTTTGTCGCGAGGTTTTCCAGTTGAACAGAGAAGAAGAGAGGCAGGAGCATCAATCCTCCAGACGCCTCACCAAGACCTCCCAGCATGCTCTCCTCTCCTCTCCTCTTCTCTTCTCTTCTCTTCTCTTCTCTTCTCCTCCCTGGGCAGCTCTTCTCTGTCACGCACTGGAGTGCAGCGCAGCACAACAGACCCCCGTCTATTAGTATCAAATCTCTCAGCCCTCACTTGCAAAAGCAAGCCCTCTCTCTTTTTCTTCTTCTTCTTCTTCTTCACCTCCTCTTCCTCCTCCTTCTTCGCTATACACAGCTCTATGCAGCTTTATTTTTCCCCCAACAAAGTATCAGGTCTTTTCAGACGACAAATCTGAATCTGTCCCCTTTTCCACCTATTCAACACGAAGAAGGACAATCCAACGAATGTGTCAAAAAGAAAACAAATCATCGAGTAATCCTTGCCTAATTCCCTAATGGGGGCCCCATATCTACAGTGGTTTTTTTTTTGGGTGTTTTTTTTTTATGTGCCGATTGCGGCCATTTTGTGAGCACGGCGCAGCACCGGTTCAGAGGCCATGACTGAGGAACAGAGGCACACCTGTTTTTCAGCGAGCGGCGCAGCGGAATGCAAAACCTCCCGGAGGCTGGCCATTTTGTGCCCGTGAATGGCCACGAGGCCCCCGGTTTCCCGCCTCACAATGGGAGCCGCCACTTTAATGTGCTCATCCGGGGGCCATGTTGTTTCTTAACACATGCAGGTCAAAGGTACAAGGATTACACACGGTGTTCCCCCCAATAGCTGTCATCTTTACTTGGACTCCAGCCAGAGACATCTTCATGAACTGTGGGACGTGCTGTCAACACAGCTAAGCGATGGATGCTTCACTGGGCCCTATAGGCTATCTTGTTTAGACACAGATAGCACACAGATAATAACTCCAATCACTCACACTGGAGACAACTGCAATGACAGAAAATGTCCTAAAAGCTCAACTAGCCATATATAATTCTGCCATTCTACCACACCTAAACCATATTCCAAACAATAATATATTCACTAACACGGCAAAGCCACTGTCCTATACTGAAATGTATACAAAGTGCAGATGTATACAAAGTGTAGATGTATTCATACTGTAGATTTAATTCCAGTTCAGTGAAGCCAAACTGATGAGTCAAAAAAAGAAAAGATTTGAATAGAGCAGTGGCTTGGTATCCCTGCCGGGTGTATTCATAATTTATCAATGGCGGTCAGGCTACTGATTGTGTTGACTTAGCATTTGAACCTGACATTTGGGCTTGGTGAGAGGCCGCCGTTAACTGCCTCCACCACACTTGGGTGTCCACACAGAGTCCACACACAGAGCTGGACCACAGGGAAATAAAGGGAGAGAGCAAGGGAGCAAGGGAGAGGGAGGGAGAGAGGGAGAGAGAAAGAGGGAGATAGAGGGCGAGAGAGATATGAGGTGGATGGATCTACAGGCAGAGAGCAGGTGGCGGTAGGATATATACCATGAAAAGACCACATCTGCAATGCAGTTACATACAAGATATGT
>NC_137915.1:9803653-9808653 GCF_963457725.1 Sprattus sprattus | reverse complement strand
GGGAATACAATTGTTTATAATACGGGTAGATAAAATCAAGCATTCTGATTGGTTGAGAGTGAGTCACAGGGTTTACTGTATTGAGCCATAATGTACTGTACACCTGTTTACATTTACCTAATGGGTTCCATATCAGTGCGATAATGTCCAATAATGTACTGTTCAAGGGTTTGCCGGCCCTCCGCTGTGCGTCGGGCCTAACAACACCCTTGAACAGGTCATTATTGACGATACAGTACTGCCTCTTGTACCTTATTGCTTAAATAAGTGGTCCCCAGCACGGGAATATTTTGTGTTTTCCTGACTGCCCAGTTTAAACACCAGGCTCACTAAAATGTGTTTTACAATCGGGATGTATTTTTTTTTTTAAACAATTTCAACCTATTGTGGAATTGCAGCAACTATTTCAGACCAAATGGCACAGAACTCTGCTGGAAGGGCACCAAACTTTTAAGCAACAGCTATCCTTTCTCGCTCCATCACCCAACAACCTTGGGGCCCTCTGATAAGCAGTTGGCAGCCACACAGAGTAAACAAAATGAAAACAACAAGAACTCTGTGGAACCAAAACAAATGATGCCCCCACAAGCTCAAACAGAGGAGGAATGCCCAATCACCTCCACTGAAATGATGCAAGAGCATGACAAGGACACTGCTGGAATAACACATAGACAACCGTTTGCACCAAACTCCACAGGATCTCAGCAGTCAAATGGAGATTGTGAGAAACATGGAAACAGATCATATTGGAGTGCAGCAGCCATCTTTATCACTTACCAAGGCTGAGGACACGATATCTGGTACGGAGAGCCATGTGGAGTCACCAGTGTCTGACCCACACATGGAGAGCCATGCTGAGGCACCAGTGTCTGACCCACACATGGAGAGCCATGTGGAGGCACCAGTGTCTGACCCACTCATGGAGAGCCATGTGGAGGTACCAGTGTCTGACCCACACATGGAGAGCCACCAGTGTCTGACCCACTCATGGAGAGCCACCAGTGTCTGACCCACACATGGAGAGCCATGTGGAGGCACCAGTGTCTGACCCACTCATGGAGAGCCATGTGGAGGCACCAGTGTCTGACCCACACATGGAGAGCCACCAGTGTCTGACCCACTCATGGAGAGCCATGTGGAGGCACCAGTGTCTGACCCACACATGGAGAGCCATGTGGAGGCACCAGTGTCTGACCCACTCATGGAGAGCCACCAGTGTCTGACCCACTCATGGAGAGCCATGTGGAGGCACCAGTGTCTGACCCACACATGGAGAGCCACCAGTGTCTGACCCACACATGGAGAGCCATGTGGAGGCACCAGTGTCTGACCCACACATGGAGAGCCACCAGTGTCTGACCCACTCATGGAGAGCCATGTGGAGGCACCAGTGTCTGACCCACACATGGAGAGCCACCAGTGTCTGACCCACACATGGAGAGCCATGTGGAGGCACCAGTGTCTGACCCACACATGGAGAGCCACCAGTGTCTGACCCACACATGGAGAGCCATGTGGAGGCACCAGTGTCTGACCCACACATGGAGAGCCATGTGGAGGCACCAGTGTCTGACCCACACATGGAGAGCCACCAGTGTCTGACCCACTCATGGAGAGCCATGTGGAGGCACCAGTGTCTGACCCACTCATGGAGAGCCACCAGTGTCTGACCCACTCATGGAGAGCCATGTGGAGGCACCAGTGTCTGACCCACTCATGGAGAGCCATGTGGAGGCACCAGTGTCTGACCCACACATGGAGAGCCACCAGTGTCTGACCCACTCATGGAGAGCCATGTGGAGGCACCAGTGTCTGACCCACTCATGGAGAGCCATGTGGAGGCACCAGTGTCTGACCCACACATGGAGAGCCATGTTGAAGCACCAGTGTCTGACCCACACATGGAGAACCATGCGGAGCCAGACACACAAACATCCAACATAAACTTCCTTGACTCCTAGTCACCATCCCCACCCCGAAAAGTATGGAGAGGCATCATTTGGTGAATTTATATCATTTGAATACTTAATGTGCTCTCATTAAATGTTCTCCTCATATTTTGTCAGTAACTATTTACAAGCCTACAAAGCACTTATTCACAAAGCTCAATATTCTTGATGAGCTAGTCGGACTATTGTTAATTTGTACAAATGTTGGTTGTTTTATTATATCAGGTGATTTCAACTTGCATGTAGAGAACAGTTAAGCTAACTTATTGATGCCTTAAAGCGCATCTACAGGAGCCAACTCACTCTCTTGGTCATAGCCTGGACCTTGTCATTACAAAGGGACTCAACATCTCTACAACCGTCAAGGACGTGGCCTCATCTGGTCAGTTCTGTGTGTCGCCCCACATTCAGCACAGATCTATGACTGTGAGAGTCATAAATGATCACATGAGAGCACTCTTTGAGCAGGCACTTTCAAGAACCTTGAGTCAACTGTCAGACTCTGTAGTGTAGATGATTTGCTGAATAATTAAAAAAATGCAGTCACTGCCTCCCTTTTTTTGCAGAGTACCACAGTTTATTGTTTTCCATTACTTGATACCCAGTACATAACAAAGAGTAAGTTTCTGGATGCACATGGGTTCCCAAGGGTCTTGGGTGTAATAGAATTTATGCACATTTCGTTGTGTGTGCCCCCAGTCCATGGGCGTATCTACCTGAATCGGAAAGGGTTTTATTCCATCACTGTTCAAGTGATCCGTGACACACATGGTAAGGTCACTCATGTGTTTGCTAACTCTCCTGGCTCAGCACATGAGTCTCAGTTTAGTGAATCCAGGTGTTCCTGCAGCCTTCCAGGGCGTGGCACCTTTGGATGGGTGGCTGTGAGGAGACAATGCAGAAAATGGCTGTCTTATCACGGCATACATTATGCCAGCAACTCACCAGCAACGATAATTGAATGTTGCGTCGTTAAGCCCCCCCAGGTCTGTGATTGAGCGAACATTTGGCCCGTTAAATAATACGGTTTGGATGCTTTCAGATGCAAACCAAAAAAATTTAACCCAAAAAGCAACCCTTTCCTGTCCCTGTCCCTATCCCCCTCCCTGACTGCAGAGATCTCTAAGGCCACTTCAACACCGTCAGCAGCAGCCTTGTCCTTCAGCTCCCCTGGCAGCACAGAGCACAGAGTGAGCAGTGAGCACCACTGATAGTAACGGCAGTTGATGAAACATCGATTGGATTGTGTGATGTGTTCAGGGTCCCTTCTATAGTAGAGATGGCACTACCAGCTATTCTGAAACAGAATGCCTAGTTATGTTCTTTATTTCGGAGTTGATTAGAAATAGAAAGAATCAAGTACCTAATGTCAACACTAGTCCATGACACTTGGCCATCTCTACGACCACCTAGAAATATTTTGATTACATCAAATTTGATTATATCCTAATTTAAAAAAAAAAATGTTCTAAATCCTCACATCTCACTTTTACCAACCATATCAAAGCAGTCATAAAAACAGCCCCCAATAATCTCAGAAATACAGCTTCAGCTTGTACAAAATGCAGCTGCTAGAGTTATTACAAAAAGGAAAAGAACTGACCACAGTACTCAAATACTTAAGTCCTCACACTGGACTCCAGTAAGTCACAGAACTGACTTTAAAGCACTGCTGCTGGTTTATAAATCACTAAATGAGACAGGACCAAATTACCTCTCAGACATGTTTCAGCAGTACACACCTGCTAGACCTCTCAGATCACTGAAGAGAAATGTGTTGCTAATATCTTCTGTCAGAACTAAACATGTTGAAGTAGCTTTTAGTTGCTATGCTGCTCAGCTCTGAAACCAACTTCCAACTGTAGCCAGTTTCAAAACTAGACTTAAGACCCAACTGTTCTCAGATGCTTTCTGTTAGCTGATCATATGCACTCTACTTTTTATTAATACATGCACTTTACTTTTCAGTTTCAGTTTTTATATTTCCATGTTATTTTAGAATGCATTTAGCTTTTTTAATATCTTATTTATCTATTTTCTTCCATATGCTCATTGGTATAGCACTTTTAATTACCAATGTGTATGAAACTTGCCTTGCCTCTCCTCACTCCTCTCCTCACCCCTCTCCTTATGTCACTCCTCTCCTCTCCTCACCCCTCTTCTCTTCTCACTTCTCTCCTCACAACTCCTCTCCTCACTTCTCTACTCTCCTCAGTCCTCTCCACTTCTCTCCCTCCTCTCCTCACTCCTCTACTCTCCTCACTTTTCTACTCTCCTCACTCCAATCCACTCCTCTCCTCACTCCTCTCCACTCCTCTCCTCACTTCTCTCCTCTCCTCTCCAGAGGAGCTCATTGGGTATTCACCTCAGTGCAGAGGCGCAGCTAAATTTACTCTCCAAAATCATCTCCTGACACGAACTGCCATCGTTTGCTCAGGCTGGGGGAATGAAAGTTAAGAGACCCCGATAGAGTCCGACCCCCACTCAGGGAATCTTGTTTCCCCGTAGCCCTGGGAGAGGCTTTGATCTGGGCTACCCTTCTCCAAGGACTGGGGTGCTATGGAGGTCGGCCAGGAGAGAATGGAGAATGGAGATGGAGGGAGAGAGGATCGACTTGAAGGACAAAATGAGAGCTCAGAGGAGAAAAACAAATCCAACGAACAGGAGAAGGGGTAGCGAGAAAGTGTGAGAGAGAGGGAGCGAGAGAATGAGAGAAAAGGAGAGAGAGAATGAGAGAGAAGGAGAGCAAAAGGGGAAAGGGTAGCTCAACACTATGGAGAAAATCACATTTACACATCAGCAGGAGTGAGTCTAGAACAATCCCCATCCCTTACACCATCACCAGCAATCACCTGTCACCATGCGCTCACACAAACACACAAAAACAAACAAACACATACACACCATGACTACTTTTTTATTACATCTTGTTAAACATAAACACTTGCTTGTCTATCAGAATGTATAGTGTGTGCATGTGTTTATGTATGTGTGTCAAAATCCTCTTAGGAAATAATTCTAGTGGTCTTACGTGTGCATCCAATACATCAC
>NC_137915.1:9786153-9791153 GCF_963457725.1 Sprattus sprattus | reverse complement strand
GCCCCGGCGCCGTCCACCACCTGCAGGGCCTCGGCAATGATGTCAGAGAGCTGGTCCAGGTCTTTGGGGGTCATGGCGTCCATGTTGACACTCTGCCGGCCCAGCTGCTTCACCACATTCTGGATGAACGTCTCTGGAGGTGGGGGCGGGGGGGGGGGGGAGGAGAGGAGAAACATCAAGGCAAGGAGGCCAAAGGGCTTTGAATGCAGATGGAGTTATGGATAGAGCTCATGTATGACTACATACGTATGTAATGGAACTGATGTTGAGAGTGGCTTATGCGATGACTTCAAGGTGGATAGAGTTATGGAAAGAGCTCTACATATGTAATGGAAATGATGTTGAGAGTGGCTTATGCGATGACTTCAAGGTGGATAGAGTTATGGAAAGAGCTCTACATATGTAATGGAACTGATGTTGAGAGTGGCTAATGCGATGACTTCAAGGTGGATAGAGTTATGGAAAGAGCTCTACATATGTAATGGAACTGATGTTGAGAGTGGCTAATGCGATGACTTCAAGGTGGATAGAGTTATGGATAGAGTCTAGTACTACATATGTAATGGAACTGATGCTGAGAGTGGCTAATGCGATGACTTCAAGGTGGATAGAGTTATGGATAGAGCTCTAGTATGACTACATATATAATGGAACTGAGGTGCCTTTTGATGAACTGTCAGTGGCTTGATGAAAAAGAATCCGTACCATCCACCATGCTCAAGGGCTCTTTGGCCATTGGGGGTTTCTGGGGGGCCTTGAAGAAGAGCCGGTCGATCCTGGGCAGCGGCGGCTTGGAGGCTTCCGGAATCTTTCCCAAGGCCACCCTGCCGCGGTACCTGTCCGCCTTGGCCTCGGCTGCTTTGAGCCGCTCGGCGGCCAGCGGCCTCAGCATGTTGAAGTAGCGCAGCTTCCCTAGAGGCCTGCCCGCCGCGCTGGGCTGCTGCACCGACCCACCCCTAGCCAGGTACTCCTCCAGCCCCTTCAGGAGGGCCTTGGCCCTCTCCTGGTCTTGGCCGGAGGGCGCTGCTGGAGCTGGAGCTGGAGCGGGAGCGGGAGCATCTGCCATCGCTGCCCCCTGGCTTTGCCACTTAGGAGAGTGGTAGGAGAAGAAGGTGGCGGTGGTCTTCCCTTTCCCCCGCGTGTTGGGCTGGACGTACTCAATGAGATGGTACCGGTCTCCACTCAGCTGTAACACAAACCCATCGGGTAACCTTATTACCTGACAGTCATGGGCATTTGAGTCCACACAATTGCCTAAGGAGACATTCAGGCATTAGGAGGCATTGGCTGCGGTGATAGAGCGAGGTAAAGAGGTCATCTGCGTTTTGATAGAGACAGCCTCTGACAGGCATAGCGACTCAGAGGCGACTGGACTTGGATACGAATGTCTTCAGATATGAGCGATAGCTGCCCTTGAGAAAGGGTGAACATGGAAATAAAAAAAATAAAAAAAAGATAATGTCACTTCGCAATCCATTTCCATACCTTTTATATGCAAAACCATGATGGAGGAAAAAAAAAATGAATCTGGCGCACCAGTGGCTAGCTAATCATTTGGAACATGTATAGATGGATCATAAAGAAAGTGTGTGTGTGGGAGGGGGGGGGGGGGGGACGGACCTGTCCATTGATGATGAGGGCTTTCAACTCGGAGGACTGCGATGGCAGTGGAACGTAATATATATGGCTTCATATAAAGGACATTAAGCATCTAAGCGCTCCTTCATACATCTCGGCGGCGGTGGCTGACAGTGCCGTCTGCCTCTATAAAGCGCACCACCCCTTCCTACAATGGAAGGAGATAATAAAAGATAATGTGATTCTCCCCGCCGCTGAATAACGAGGCTCCACTGACACCGGATCAGCAGGGTGGGCGCTTTCACACCGCCGTCATTTGTCATCTCTCAATACCGGGCACCACCGAGAAAAGGGGCTCGGCAGGACCTCTTCATTCATTCGGGGGGTGGGGGGCACTGAATTGGGATAGGTGGGGGGTGTGCATGAACTCTTCAACTAAAGGCCTGCCTTTTATGTGGCTAATGATGCTGAGGGTGCGAACGGACCGAGGTGACAGGTCCCGATGACACCCGCGGATGAATAACCGGTATCACCCTGTTCAGCAGGGAAACACAAAGATACCGCTGGGCTGCGGATCTAAACACTGCGCTTTTTTTTTTGTTTCTGTTTCATCTGGGGCTTATTGTCTGACACAATATACATTTGCCTAAGATGCCACCGTATGCCATGCAGAGGTCAGATCTGATGGCAGATCATCACTCACCACTCATACGGTCACTGTAACTCACATTGCACAGTATAACTTTAAGTATGTATGTTTGCCAACTACCACTGGTGAATAGCATACCTTTTCTCCAGATGCAGCAAGCAGGCGAAAACAACATCTTAAAATACATCTCATGAAGACTATTTAAAATAGTGGATGAGATTATTAGTGGGTATACACTGCTGTAGAGAGGCTGACGTGTGGGTGTGTGTGTGTGTGTGTGTGTGTGTGTGTGTGTGTGTGTGTGTGTGTGTGTGTGTGTGTGTGTGTGTGTGTGTGTGTGTGTGTATGCGTGCCTGTGTGTTTGTGTGTGTATGCGTGTGTGTGTGTGTTTGCGTGTGTGTGTGGGTTTCACATCTCAGCTCTCATACCTGTCTGAGAGAGCCCTCAGGGGACTGGGGGTGGGATGGAGGCAGGAAACCCAGGTCCTGAAGGTGCTTTTGGAGTGACTTGCTGAGCTCTGCCTCCTCCATTTTTAGTTTCCTGTTGGCATCAGGGGGCAGAGCCTTGGCTCTGTAGGGCGGCACACGTAAACACTGGTCAAACACGTACACAATTGCCAACTCCTTTGTCAATACATGTAGGTACACAGAGAATGGCTTCAAACCTTTCAAGCGAATGTGTAAATTGTACTTCTGCAGTGTACTGGATGATGACTGGAAGTCATATGAAAACACATCCACAATAAAAAATAGGTCCAGGGCTAGACAACTGATTCTATGATTATTTAGCTTTGATGGTCATCATGTCAAATACTCATCTGACCTCTCTTGCCCAGAACACACAATTGTGGTCTTTGTGACAATCTACAATATTGCCTTCAACACCTTTCAGGGTCATCCTATCACCATCACTATCATCACACTTGTCAAGGGGTCCCCCTGAAAGCCCATTGTCATTATCTCACCCATCTTCTACAATCATCAATACCATTACTGTCAGCCTCAAGATGGCCGTCGTGACCAGTCACCTGGAAGTGCCGGGCGAGTCTGCAAAGGACGCCTCCAGATGTCGGAGGGGGATCTTGGGCAGCTTGGCCAGCTCCTTGGTGATCACCTGTTGGGTGGTGTCGTCCTGCCACGTGTAACCTACAGAGACACAGGATGTGTTACTCAACACGGTGCAAACTTAATTACCTTCATTCCCTGCCTTCGGGGCTAACGTGTGGGCGCTATCGACTTGAAGCCTCCGGTGCATCACACACTTGGGTGAATTCGACGCGGGTCGAGACTAGCAACTGACACTCGAACAAACAGGCTTTTCCTTGCTAAGATTAGCCACGCAATGCTTCAGTGGATTTCATTACATTTTGACTTTGTGAAAACATGGGTGGGTGGGTGGAAGACATTTGTATATTTTGTTTACGTCCAAACTTATATTACATCTATTTTATCTTGACACTTCTCTAAAAGTTTAGTCTCTAAAGTCAATGCTTTGCACAGGATTTATTTGCAGAATACTTCCTGCATTCCACTGTCTCCTTAACATGCCAATGAATGATTCCATAATGAAAAAGGGAAAAAGGCTTTGTATGATTAAATGTAGCTGCTCAAGGGATTGTTTCCCTCCTCGCATTGCTTTGAGATTCCAATACTCATATGGCGGGTTGCCGTGGCAGAGCATGCCGATCGGTATCTGCCCAGGAACGCTACCGGTGCCCCTGGCCCACTCGAAGACGCTGGCATGCTTTAGGGTGAGGCTCAGAGCAAAGAGGAGAGAGTGGTTATTTGCCCAGAAAGATGCCCCTTCATCATGTAGCCATCCAGCGTCTCTGCCATAAATTCCACTGAGCTGGAGGATACAAACATGGCAGCGTATTAACCAGGGGCCTCAAGGAGGCACCCCGGCCATTCCAGCATATTACTAATAATGGGGTATTCAGGGATGAGGAATACTTCAAATACATTTCTATCTGGTGAGAGAGAAGAGGTCACGGCTCCTGGTTCAAGAAGAACAGAAGGAACGCCGTCAATCAGGGGGGGGAGCGTTCTCGTGGCAACAGCCGCGAAACATGAGAGATGGAGGCGACCTCATTAGTCCGCTACGACACCCGCGCGCCCGCCGATGCTAATGCATTTGCACGCCGGCCAGATGAGGGCTTCCGAATGATCTCAATCTCATCAGTGACGTGTCTCGTGACACTGAGTCAAACCCATCTGAGAGGCTTTCAGCCTGGAAGACCGTCATCTCCTCTAGCTCCGACATGATCACAATGCTCTTCCTCCTGTGCTATAGAATGAGAGCTCCTCCAGGTTCACAATGCTCTTCCTCCTGTGCCATAGAATGAGAGCTCCTCCAGTTCCTCCAGGTTCACAATGCTCTCCATCCTGTGCTATAGCATGCCAGCTTTGAGGCCTTTGGGCCAGTGGTACAGAGTTAAGATAAGGGTGGGTAAGTGGGGGACTTCATAAAAGCCTCAACGTTAGATATGTGCAGGTAAGTGTAGTCTGGCAAATAGGATCAGTGTAGATATGAATATAGCACGTCTCTGCTTGGGAGAGAAGTAGGGTCTCCGAATGCAGAAGCCCCCTGCCCCCCCTGCTCCATTCCCACTGTTGCTCTGCCGTCAAGCAGCTCAGGTTGAAGTCAGGAGAATGAAGGGAGAATGAAGGGAGAACGAGGGGACGGGGGAAAGAGACGGAAGAGGAGGATGAGGAAGAGGTGGCTAAGAAGATTAAGAATACGAATAAATAAACAAAGGGAGCGAGGGAGAGGC
>NC_137915.1:9761153-9781153 GCF_963457725.1 Sprattus sprattus | reverse complement strand
TAAAGGGGATTGCGAATCGATGCCATTGATGTCTTCTCTTTTCCGCTGCTAAGTTTCAGTTGTGTGTGTCAGTGTGTGTGCACGTCTACACCTGTGTGTGTGTGTGTGTGTGTACGTGTGTGGGTTACAGTACAGCGTTCTCAATCACCTCGTCTTAGCAGCGGCAGAGAGAGACATATTTCTGTGATGTCTGGGACATGACAGAAGCCCGCGGGCTGATAAGAATAAAATGTGATGCAGTGATGGCTGCTGGAGATACATCCACAGATAACACAGCTTTGCACTCACTCACACACTCTCCCACTCTCTCTCTCTCTCTCTTTCTGCCTTTCTTTCTCTCTCACTCTCTCTATCTCGTCTCCCCATCAAAGTTTTCCCCTCTCCCTTCGCTTCCCCCTCCTCTCTCTGCCTCACCATTATCCTTCTCCCTCTTTCCGTCCCCTCTCTCTCTGTCAGACTGATTGAGTGGATGGTCAAATGCAGCCTGAACCACACACTTTACACCGATCTTGAGGACCAAACGCTGGCATTAAGACCACGGGCCACCAGCCAAAGACCAGGGGAGAGACACACTAACAGACAGACAGACAGTGAGACAAGGAGAGACAAACAAACACTTTACAAACCCAATGGAGCAGTGTACTGTAAAACACCATGGGAGTGACACGGGGGGAGGCGGGCAACCTCAGCCCCCAGCAGCAGAGAGGAGAGAGGTGGAGGAATTAAACACGGCCTCCCTCTCTCCTCTCATACTCACGTCCTCTCCTCTTCCTCCTCCTCCTGATCCCTCGCTCTTTATTTCGGGAGGTAATTGGAATAAATCCGCCGTCTCGCACAGCCTCTAATATTCATTACCATGTTGGTAATTTTCCCAAAGACGGCTGCGTATTTTTCATGGTTTTCAACTCGCATTTATGCCTGTTAGCAAAGATCAAGCTTTAGAGTAGCCTCTGACGCCAATTAAAAATAAGGGCCCCACAGCCCTGTCAGTGTGGCAGGTGGCTGCTGCCCCCTAGCTGCCGCTTGGTGGAACTGTCAAGCAAAGTGACATGACCACAGGTTGCCGTCACCTGCGCCACCAGACTAAAGGGAAGGAGACATAAAAAAAAAATCGTTATTTTGAAATTGTCTTTCAAAAACTTTATTAGATTATTTATTAGGTTGTAAAATCATCCTCATTCAACTGTTATTAAAGTCAATGTGCTCCGTCCAGTACAGTAATGTAATTCACGTCTGCGATGAGACCTGAAAGACCTTCAATCTTTCCTGCTCTCTCAGATGTTCCACCCCTCCTCTCTCTCTCTCTCTCTCTCTCTCTCTCTCTCTCTCCCAGCACTGCCGTGCCTGGATGAGTGCTACCTTTCATCATGGTCCCTTTCATCTCCCCCCCATCGTCTCGTCTCGTCAGGCAGCCGTGCAGTGGCACAAAAGGGCCCCGGAGAAGGAGCTGCACGTCTGGATCAAATTGAGTTGTAATTCGGCCTCCTCAGCCCGAGATGAGTCGGGTCAGCCCTCCGGAGAGTGTTTGGTTCTGGGCGCTTGTGTACTTTGTGTCCGGGCATCTGAGAGCGCCCGGCCTGGTGCAGAGAAATCCACTCATGTCCAGAGGGCCCTCCATATGTAATGGAAGAGTCTGGCATGCAGACCATGCCCTTTTTTCTGCACTGCTGAAGTCTAAAGATTCTGGTATACATACAACAGAATGGAATGTTCCAGAAATGTAAGGTGATATGTGATGGGGAGCGTTTCTTTTCAATGATTGATGTGTCGAAGGACATTTTTCCGTCACAAGTAGGTGGGTAATGTTCAGAGACACATTTGGTATGTTGTTTTTTTCCAACTCTTCCTACAAAAACTGCCTCGCTTTGTATACGGCTGAATAGATAGCTTTCATAAGGGAGACTGGAGAAAAAAAAAGATAACAGGTGGTGTGTGTAAGTGGTTAAGTGGTAAGGTGTATTCATAAAGAAAGTAAAAATGTTCCCTCAACACCTGAACTTCTGGAACCCATTTCCAACATGTTTCAAGGAAGTCTGAGAGGAGCCTTAAAAAGCCCATTAAAGCTCTGGAGTAGATTGAGATGAGGACAGGCGGGTGATTTTGGTTACAGTCACCGCTGTGACCTGCACACTAACACACCAAAAAGAACACAGAGTCTCTCAAAGGAATGGAGGGATGATTCACTCCAAATAGTTTTATTCCTCACTGCAGTTCCACACATTTCATGTTCGATTCGATGAGCCAGACAGAGGAAAATGGTCTCCCTGTCCAGACTCCACCATGCATGTCCTCAAATATACGACAAACGTGTAGTGGTGGCTTGATGTGATGCGATGACAAACGTGTAGTGGTGGCTAGACGTGATGCGATGACAGCAGTGTGGTGGTGGCTAGACGTGATGCGATGACAACAGTGTGGTGGTGGCTCGACGTGATGCATTGACAAACGTGTAGTGGTGGCTCGACGTGACGCGATGACAAACGTGTAGTGGTGGCTCAACCTGATGCGATGACAAACGTGTAGTGGTGACTCTGACATGATGCGATGACAAACGTGTGGTGGTGGCTCGACGTGATGCGATGGCCCCCAGTGCCTCTAAGGTCACAACCTGGCTACTCTCTGCTGTGATTAGCTCTGTGAAGCTATGCTGAGCCCAGGCTGAACTGATGACTAGCAGTGTAGCAAGAAGTCCACCCCATCCCTCTCAGACCGGCCTAGCTTGCCCTCACCTTGACTCGCTCCCCGGTTTCCTAACCCCCCCCTACACACACACACACGACACACACACACACACACACACACACACACACACACACACACACACACACACACACACACACACACACACACACACACACACACACACACACACACACACACACACACACACACACACACACACACACACTGACCCTCTCCAACGAGCCAATTAGATGGCGTGCACTTATCGAGCAGGCAGGCGGGGGTGGGGAGGGGGCTATGTCTAACGCAATTACCCAGGCGGTGGTGCGCTCGCTCATTTGGAAAATTAGCACAGGAGAACCTGCTGTACGAGCGCCAGTCAATTAGGTGCCGACTGTACCCGCTTGGGCACTGTACCGCGACGAGGGCCGTGGGAGTTGGAGTACCGGCTCCTCTGAGGCTCCAGTCCGGAGCCCCCGGAGGGTCGGGGGGGTGTTGGGGGGGTTTGGGTTGTCTGGGGGCTACACTGGAGGGCCAAGAGAGGCTCTGCGCTCAGTTCAGAGAGCTATCATGACCTTCACAGGGTGAAGAAGAAGCTAAACCAATTCAGCTGTACACACAAGCCACAGGGACGACAACGGCGACATTTCAGGAGAGGAGGAAATATATAAACGAGCATTGGAACAAAAAATCTGAAGGTTCAAACTCTGAGGGGTACAGCTTAGACAGTGAGATACTTGTAAAAGAGACAATTCCAGGGGTCAAAACCGAATGAGAGACTGAATCTCAATCAAGTGAAGTGCAAGATAAACAAGCATATAGACATATAGACAGAGCATATATAAAGATCAATGAGAAGAAAGGAAGACATACAGACAGAGTAGATATATATTCAGACCGATAGATTTAACGACAGACAGAGAGATTGAGAGATAAACATCTAATCAGATGGATAGACAAACAAGCAGGTGGACCATACCTCTGTGGGCCGACATATACATCTAATCAGATGGACAGAGAGGCAAGCACACACTGCACCTGGTGTGTGTATGTGTGTGTGTGTGTGTTTGAGTGGAGGGTGGACCATACCTCTGTGGGCCAACTTCTGGAGGATGGTCCGGAGCTGGCGGAGGACAGTGGGAGAGACGTCATAGGAGAACGCCTCGGTCACTGGGAAGGCCTGGCACCTCCCAAACACAGCGTCTGCAACAAGACCACACACATTTAAATTATTTATTTGAATCCACTAATCATATTCTGTACAGAAAGGATTCAAACATATCTCAGAGGTTGAATACAGCTTAGTGACTCATGGGTACAAGAAACATCTCCTACGCCAAACAGCAAGACTACCTATAGCAGCTGATACAGAGCAAAACTTTGCTAGCTGTTTTGATTGTCTCTTACTAAGTCCTGCCAGTCGAAGCCCACTGACCGAAAGCTTATGGACATGCCCCAGACTTCCAAATATCAATACTACAAGCTTACATGTATAGCCTAGGTCTCTCACCTTAGCAACAATGGGCTGGTATTTGGTCAACTTGTCAAGGAAGGCTATGTCCATATAGACGTCATAGACACAGGCTGCCTCTAGGACTACTACCTCCCTTTTAACCTTGTCCAAGAAAACAACATCAGGGGTGTTAGGGATGTTGCAGAACACATCATCAAAGCTGTTAAACCAATCCGGCATTATACGGGAGTGTTTGTACATTGACACATTTGTACTAGAAGGAGGTTGACAATGCGGTCATGGCGTGCAGTATAAAGTCCTTTGAACTTATTACAGCCATTAACAATGAGCGATGGATTCAAAATGTTGGACACACACACACACACACACACACACACACGCACACACACACACACACACACACACACACACACACACACACACTCACAGAGAAAGGCAGAGATAAATCAAAGCATTCCTAACAAAACCGAGGGTGCATGTTGGTGCATTTGCCAAAAATGGCACTCAGGTAAAATTAGCACCACAAGTAGTCAAAATGAAACCCACAGGTTAACTCTCAACAACCTTTTCTGTACAGCTCAATGATTCTGTGGGGAGGTTCTTTGTTCAGACCTCAGTCCCAGACATGTGAGAAAGGAACATCTGTGTCCTTCTGTGGCCTCTGGAAAGGACTCGGGCTGTTTGCGCCGGTGACAGTTTTTCTTGTAAACCTTGAGATGTTGTTTGGGGTGCTAATAGCCGTTGGGGGGTTAGCAGCTGTTTTCTCTCCTTTATTCTTCCCCTGCTCTCTCCCGCTTTCATTCTTTTTTTTTTTCCTTTTTTTGACAGCGCTCAGATAAGCGTTTGGCCATCAGCACACACCTCTTATCGGCGCCTGCTTATCAACCCCATCACCGGGGCCTCTGCTCCACTTGATAGGCCGTTGCTAGGCAACCCAAGCCGAGGCCCCTATCGGCTTCATAATTCAGCAGCTATCTGGGGTTGGAGGAGCGGGAGAATGCTGGGAGATTCGGCCATGGCTCCTGGAGAATATAAATGACCCGAGAGCTGCTGTTATTTCCGGTGACATTGTTCTTATTGTTATTTTCTCTTTCATTTCCTTCTTTTCTTCTTTTTAGTCTCTTGAAGGGAGGAGCAAAAATGTATTTTCAGTTTTACTCACAAATGAATGATGCAAAACAGAGCCCAGACAATTTGGCTTGCAGAAACGTGGCTTGCAGATGTAGCCAGTTAGTATTGGGTTGACTGCCTATAACCTGCTGAATCTCTCTGAGGTTGTCCTCAGGAAGACCTCACTGCACGCACAAACACACACACACACACACACACACACAGTTTAGTAGGGTTCAGCTCAATAGTTCTCTCTTTTGAACAATATGTTTTTTCCTCGCCCATTTTAACCATCAGCTTCCACTTCCAAGCTGTAGGCCTCAGTTTTCTATCAACCATGTTTTCTATATAACGCTCACTGTTAATGGCACTATCAGTGGAATCGGACCGAATCTGAAGCTGAACCACTGACGCTCCAGTGGGAGTTGAAATGCAACGTTTCCACAACCCTTATGGCGAATGGCGGCGATAATCACTTCCGCAGATAATAATAATAACCTCCTACAGTGGGCAGAGTGGCAGCAAGGACACGCCGCGCCTCCAGCTCTGCACTGCTAGTAATTACAGGTTAGCTACTTAGACCCGTTTGGACCTGCGACTGCACTCCATAGTCATATTGAAGAAGCTGCTAAATTGTAGGGGAAAGCAATGGCGCGCAATACAGCGCCTCTTCTCGAGAAACATGACAGCCTCGAAAAGGTCTTCAATTTCCATACATAAATATGCACACCTTTATGAGACATACATCAGGCAGGGGTGTGTGGGATGTCTTCCGAAGGAACACCGAGACACGACAGCCGGGTCCCCGCGGTTAATTGCTAGTGATTGCGCATATGGAAAATTGAGTTATTACTTTCACCATTAAGGGGGCTGATCATTATTTGTGTGTTCTGAACACATGACTGCGTTGCTCTGCTTTCGGCCCACCCAAGACCAGACATTAGGTTTTAATTACAGGCCCGTCTTCTCCTCTGTCTCCTAGGGAACATCATCTGCATGCTGATTGCAACTGTTGTAATCAGAACCATAATCGGGTGTCACATAATCAGCATGGTTCAAATGAGTTTTTTTTTTTTTTTCTTTTTTCAGTTTATCAACAGCTAATGCTGCCTCTCCTGTTGTTTATTGTTGTTGTCGTTGTTGTTACGCTACGGCGGCGCAGTGCATTAGCTGTCCACTCCGCCTGCAGGGGCCATGGAGACGAACCCTGAGAGTTCACCAAGGAGTGAGGCCAGTGAGAAGAGAAGAGAAACTTTTATGTGAAATAAAGAATAAAAAGAGGAACTTCAATGTCATTTCTGGACAGCGGACGCGGGAGGGTTGGGGAGAGAGACAGCGAGGCGGGCAAGAGGGTGTGACGACTTAACAGCAGAGCAGAGCCGTCGCAATTTAGTCCTGCCAACACCCTGAGATATGGAGAGCAATCTGCTGATGGAGAACTATATGGGGGAGGAGAGAGAGAGAGAGAGAGGTGAGAAAGGGAGGGATGGAGACAGTAGAGAGAGAGAGAGGGGGATTGAGAGAGAAAGAGAGAGAGCGAGAGAGAGAGAGAATGGGAGGGATGGAGACAGTAGAGAGAGAGAGAGAGGGATTGAGGGAGAAAGAGAGATAGAGAGAGAGAGAGAAAGGGAGGGATGGAGACAAGAGAGAGAGAGAGAGCAATTGAGAGAGAAAGAGAGAGAGAGAGAAAAAGAGAGAGAGAGAGAGAGAGAGAGAATGTAAAGGGGAGGCAGTGACCATGGAGAAGGAAAGTGAAAGGACAGATATGAAAAGGACAGGCTAGAGGAGCACGGAAGAGAAAGAAAAAGAGCAGATAAGGACAATCAAAGTTAAGAGGAGACTACAAAGGGGGGAAGAGCAAGCAGGATGTCAAAGACAGCAAAAAGAATGAGCAGACAAGAGGGAGAACATTTGAGATAAAGACAAAGAGAAAGGGAGGGAGAGAGGGAGGGAGAAGAGGAGAGATGGAGGGAGAGAGAAAGACACACGGACATGGGGATGGCCATAAAGCCAAAGACTGAATCAGTTTATCAGCGACTAACCCCCTAGTGCTCCACTCTTTGTGCTCTCGTCAAGTCATATCAGGAGCCTTCCAAACATCTCATGCTCCTCTGTCATACCTTCCACATAAGTCTTGTGCACACGACCCCCTTTGTAGCACCACGTCGCTCAGCACAGCGCCGCACCCCCCTCCCCCCCCTTACATAAGCGTCGCCGTGGTGACATAACCACCGGCAGGGCGGTCGTCTCCCAGACTGTTGCCATGACGACCGTTGCAACCGTTGACAATCGTTTATCCTGCAGCCGCCGCCAGAAATAAGAACATTTTAATTACAGTGATTATGCTCAAATATAGATCCACATTGTGCTTTTTCAGTACAGTCCACAAACATGACGGAGGCTTCGCATAGTAGACATGCTTGGAGGGTAAATCTGAAAGGTAGACACGGCACAGGCAACATAAGGTCTCCAGGAGAGAGAGAGAAAAAAACAGCACTGGGGCAGGTTTAGAGATGCGCATTTTTCACTGGTGTTTATGCCAGGCCTCCATTCCTCTCTTTCTTCCTCAGTCAGCAGAATGGAATAATGAGAAGAGCCCCGGCCAGGATTCAATAGGATGAAACGGCAACAGGGATCAACACAGTGTAATTACAATGTGACCTCCTGATATATAGGCTGAGGGTGATGGCTACGGCAATTCTCTTCCAGTCTGACGTACTACTGAATCTTGTTAAAAGCACAGGAATGGTTTTACATGACAGCCGTTGTAGGGACCGCACGTTACAGAATACATCATTTTACTCAGATGTACGGCTTTAAGCTTCTGCTTGTTTGGTAAAGCTGATGGAAGCATTCACTGGTTATGGCAACAGCAATGTGTCAATGTGAATTGAATGCATAAAACACGCAGACCCCTGAATAGCTTTAGGCATCTTTAAAATGTATGAAAAAGCAAATACATGAATAGTCAGAGTTTTGCACATTCAGTTTGAACCGGCCTTCACTCCCTTTCAGCGCTACATAATTCACTGTACATTTCTCAATAGCATGATAAGCAGCACAACAGAGAATCTCAATGCGCTCCTAGTAAAATGATCAGTCTCAGTCCCCCACAACATAAATGTGTCATTACTGAGATTCAGAATCATTATTCAGCTTGTGTCATCTTATAGGTGACGTATTTCTCAGAAAATGATCTTCCTTCTTTCCTATTCACGTTCCCGTCAATCTCCCTTAACAAGCTTCGTTGAGGCTGCAGCTGTTTTGCTATGCGTGCCCAGCACGATGCCGTGGAAACATAAGCACTGAACACACAGATGCCACGCTCGTGCGATGATTCATGACATGGGTTATCTGGATGTGGCTGCAGTGAGGCCTTCTCTCCACAAGATGGAGACTGGATTAGGCACAAAAAAAAATGGACATAGAAAAATGGCAGGTAATGGATACTGCTGACAAATTCATCTCTTTCCTCTGCTTCATCTTGTGGGTCCGAGGTACTTTCAGTCAGTGGTGCAGATGGGATTTTTGAACTGGGGAGGACGCTAACATCGCCTAATCAGTTGTGCAGAGTTTTAAACTTATGATTGTGGCCTTACGTAGAGAGAGTGGTGGGGACACATCAGAGTCACTATGAATCTGGGGGGGACATGTCCCCAGTGCTATCTGTGCCCCTGCTTGCAGTGACCCCTGGTTGACTCCTGGTTGACTCCTTTAAAAGTACAATCGACAGAGCTAAATATGGCACTGGTATTGATCCGTTCCTTAGAGCTGTTAATCAAGGAGCTCAATCGGTCAATACTTCGACTAAGTCGACAGAGACTTGCATCTACGACCTAAACCGTGTAGGCTCTGAAATATGTCCTAATATGGCATCTGAAATGTGAAAGATGACTCGGCTTGGTCACATCCGTCGGGTCTGTGCTTTTACAGGCGCACAAAAGAGCCTTCTTTATTCGACAAAAAAATGTAAGGTCAGGAGAGGCCCCTGAGGGTTGAGAGTGAGTTTAATAATTGCTATGAATCAGACTATGGATAAAGAAAAGCCCACAAGTCTCTCGGAATTAAATAATATAATGGATTTAATATAAATGGATCTGTGCTTTCACAACACAGAGGAGGTGAAAATTTCCAGAAATATCCGGTGCGTCTCCTCACCTCGCCTCCCTCGGAGCCGAGAAGCCATCTGTGGAGGTGTGAGCGGCGCCACCAGTTATTCTTAACTGCTAGATTCTAAACGTCCACGTTTCCTCTTCTGTGGGAAGCGTGACACACTCCAACAACAAGTGAGTGTGTTTTAATAGCACTCTTTTGGTCTAGTCTTTAAATACTTTGGAATTAAATCATGATATGCCGTTTGCAATCTCTGAGTTGTCAGGTGTTGACAGCGAAACAGGTATGCTTGAGCAAGCCAAGCTAAGTTTTGACAGTGCCAAAGGGGAGACCCACTTGGGTGCCACCCAAGCATTCACGCGGTTTGATGAGCCAAACACAGATGGAGGTGTGTATGACTAAGAAGGATTTTTTTTTTTGGTTTAGTTTTTTTTAAACAGCGTTTCCCAACCTGGATGTCCTTTAGAGGATGACATTGTTTCCTCTCTTTTCACTCTCTCTCATTTTTTCTATTGAGGAACACATAAGAGAGAGCTGTCTGCGACGTGGCAGTCAGGGGTTTTGGCAGGCAGACGGAATCAGCAGGTCGGCTGCGCCCTGTTTGTCTGCTCTGGGCCTCTCCTGTCTGAGACTGCTCAGATCTGGGAGGTACACATGGTCTCCCCATTTAGCGTTTCAGCCTGGCGTGCACATGACACAGAGGAGCAGGAGGGGGGAGGCTCTGTTGTGTTGTCCTTTTTTCTTCTTTCTATTTCAAGGGAAAATGTTTACAAGCCCAAGCTGTGAGATCATCGGCATCAGAGAGGGAGAAACATTTTTTTCGAGAAGACAGACGCAAGGAAAAAGGAACGAGGCAGGAAGAGAAATCTCCTAATCCCTATTCTCCAACACAAAAGGACACATCGCGTCAATCCCACCGCTATGTCTCGTTGGCTACGGCCCGGGTGTTAACACCAGCGGATAAGCCCACGCCTCGGAGCGCACAACAGACACGTCTGCAAAGAAGAACGAACGCGCGGCACACCTTCACACTGCTGCAAGAACATGGGCTGCACCCCCAGGTCTGTCTCCCAGACGCCCGCTCAAAAATCCCCCCGCCATGGTAAAACTCCACAGGGGGGCCAACAAAAAGATCATTAAGGCTTGTGGGAATTAATTGATGTATTCTTTCTTTTTTCCCATAGAGGGAACAATAACACAAGCAATTAAGGAAATCAATTGACCATGAGGGGTACGATATTATGAACAGTTCCCGTCTAATTATGTTCCAACTGTTTTCTTTTGTTTGCTCGTTCGCGAGTCGATAAGCACAGTGTGAATCAGCAAGCCTTAATACTGAGCTTTAACTTTTAGAGACACTGCTGTTCTAGATGACTGTTTTGATTGACTCCTACGTTCAGGTGTTCAAATGTGCTCGCAGGCCTTTGTACTGTCTACATCCGAGTACAAAAAAGTGGAACGGTATACCAACACATTTCATTTATCGACTAAAGAACTGATCGATGAATGAATGAGCCAGCCCCATCATAAATACACGTGTAATGAACACACTTTGTATAAAGAGTAACCCTAGAGTCCTGAAACACAGACATACTATACAAAGAGAGAGAGAGACAGAGAGACATACATACATACATACATACATACATACATACATACATACATACATACATACATACATACATACATAGACAGGCAGATCTAGAGAAAGAGAGAGAGAGAGACAGACAGACAGACATACATAGACAGGCGGATCTAGAGAAAGAGAGAGAGACAGAGAGACAGACAGACAGACAGACAGAGAGACAGACAGACAGACAGAAGAGAAGAGAATGTAGGGTCATTATAGAATAATGAATTAAAAAGCCTAGACTAGTAGTTCAAATCAGTTTGAAAGATCCGCTTTAAAAGAAGTTTAGCACTCTGTTGTACTCTACCACGGCAGCCACCAAAGCCCTGGGGACGTGGAAGGACACCAATAAAACCAAAGCGCTACACCGTTACAGACTTCTGCATGACAGACTTAAGAGAGGGATGTTATTCAAAGGGGTGCTTGGTCATGCTCAATAAATCTCCTGCAGTAACTGGCAGTAAACATGACGGACTGGCCTGCTTCGGACACGGGCATTAAAAATAAACATCAACAAGGGGGGAAGAATTCTAGAGGTCAATGAGGTCAGAGAATAGAAGAAAGAATAGAAAAGCCTTTATTGTCATTGTATATGCATACAACGGAATTTGGAGTGCTTCTCCTGTTGGTGCGACGAGGGACAACATATGACACAACAACAACATATCACACAACAATATTACATATCTAAAAACGGTAGGAATAGCAGAAAAAAAAGAGATAAATATTAAGAGTACAACAAAGCGCCGTGGAAAGAGGTCAATGAAGCAATGTTGAATTTGCTTCAGTGCAAACTTTCTCCCAAGCAGTGGGCCTGCCATCTGGTCCACAGGAGCGAGCCAGAGGCCACGCGGACGGACGGAAGTAAGAGAGAGCAGCAGCATCCTCTGGTGACAAAGCATCCTAAAGACGCTTAGCAGGAGCAGAAAACAGAAGCATGAGTCAGACGGCTTTTATAAACGCTGCGGTGGCCTCCGTTGTCAGGAAGTCTGCCTACATCATCATGATGCAGGGCGGCGGTTCTGCTTTACTCCCGAGAGGAGCGCTTCCTGACGTTCCCATGGGGATCCGTCTGACGGTAGACCCCAGAATTACCATTAGCGGAAAAGCGAAGACAGAGGGAAAATGTCAAGCGACAAACAAGCCTATCTGTTTGTGGGCGCCGTGCATCCTAAGGCATCTTTCACGGTATCTCCTGGGCAAATGACAGGAAAGGTCAGGCAACAGTGATAGGTAGGAGCTTGCATACAAACACAGCCCTGCCACATTCGCGAAGGATGCTAAGTCGCACACAGGCTTTTAAATCCTTTATAGAGTCGCACAGTTTTAAAACAAACATATCAGAACTAATAAGGACAGCTGAGGGGATTTGATGTATAAAAGAAGACATCTTTCACAGTATCTTCTGAGCAAATGACAGGAAAGGTCAGGCACTTATTATAGGAAAGCGCTTGCACACAATCACAGCCCTGTCACATTTGCGAAGGAAGCTTAATATGAGATTTCTCACACAGGCTCTTTAATCCTTTATAGAGCCGCACACTTTTAAAGCAAACATATCAGAACTAAGAGGAAAAATTGAGGGGATCTGATGTCTGAAAGATGAATTTCCTGCTTTCTGTTTTGTATCAGCTAGGGGTGCTTATAACTATGTATTAACATACTTATTACATGACTGAGAAACACACCGCATGCTCCCTTCATCCAAAGCCCCCACTTAGTTTATGCTCGGTATATGGCAGATGGAGGAGCAGACATCTAAACCAAATCTCACAATGTCCCCAGGCATGTACACCATTACCTACACCTTCTACAAAGTAGACCAACTCTACGTGAACCTGCATCATTTTCACTGCCGGTACAAACCTCTCCACACATTGTAAACCCAGACAGTTCTACTAACTTACGATTTAAATGTATTGGAACTCTACTAAGTGAACCTGCATCATTTTCTCTGCCGGTACAAAACCTCTTCACACCAGCAGATTTGGAGCAGGGTGGATGTGAGAGGATAATTGACTGCCGGCTGCTTCACGCCTCAAAAACAGAAGCGCTGGGTACTGAATGGGAATGGGCAAACCAATAAGCACCACAGGCATGTGGGCAGGCCGGCCCGTACTGCCAGGAAGCGGAGGCTGCCGAGTGTTATATGAGTTTGGTTATTATTAAACACAACAGGGGGGGCCGCGGCGGCACAAGATTAAAATGCCTGTAAATAAAAACGGGAAGTTCGCCCGGTGATGAGATAGAGGTGGGACGAGTCTCGGTCCTTTCACAGAGCACTAATAAGCATGCAGACAAGGCACTACCCTTTCCCCCGCACTGCTAGCGGCGGCCATACTGCCACACTGGCAGGTTTTCTCTGAGCCCTGTTTCATATTGGTGAGGTGTGAGCAGGATGAGTGGAGTCTAAGCCTTCATGAACCTAATTGTTTGATTAGAGCCTCAAGGGAAAATGTCTGTTTTCTTTCTTTCTTTCTTTCATTCAATGAGAAAAAAAAAGATGAAGCTGTATTGAGAGGTAACCATGGAAACAGCGAGTGGCACTAAAAAGGTATAGGTTTCTGTCCTGGTCCAAGGACACTGGGCTGGTTTAACCAATGACACGATGCCAAGAATGTTAAGGAAGAATATCTTTGAGGAAAATATCTTTTAAAACTTTCCTACCAATTTCTTTTCTTGACGAAGTGATTATTAGTGTCAATATGTGTATATATGTGTATGTGTTTGTGCGAGTGTGTCCCTTTTTTGTGCACAATTTCGAGACTTATTTACAAAAAAAAACAGCCCGACAGGAACTAGTAGTTCAAGCAGCAGAACATGCAAACAGGCACACACACACACACACACACACACACACACTATATGAAGTATGCCCCTGACTCATAAACAAGCATTGATTGCCTTATTAAGTCCTAAATAGTCATCATTCTACTGTGACAGCCCTGCTGACAGATACTTCAATAAGCTGACACGAAACGATGCTCTGTGAATGTGGCTTTCTCCCCCAAGGAGGGCAATGAAAAACCATTATCGTCTCTCTGGCTGAGGGCAAAGAGAGCCCTAATATCCAATGCAGTCGCATCTGATGCACTCCGTGATTTCAGCTCGAGCCGCTTTGATTTACTCGGGTTATTTGGTTGCTGGACTGAACTAGGGATCTGCCTAACCTGTGGCCGATCCCTGGGCTATCAGAGCCAACCCATCAGAACCCACGCAAACCCATCAGCCAGGTCCCAGTATCAGCCCCTGCCATCTATAAAGCCATCTCCCGGAACTGAGTAATCTCTATGGATGAGTCAATTTTCCATTCAACTCCTATTCAATCTTCCAGCACCTTAATCCAACTGCAGACTTCATTACTCACCAACCCTCTTTGAAGTCTTCGTGACCTGGGTAGTATCCAGATCATGACTTTTGTGTTCCTTCAGCATTCTTACAATGCGAAACACGTCTTATCGCAAAAGAAAACCTTTCATGAATTCCCCGGGCAAGTGTACCTATACCTATGCACCTATAACTTTAATTTTAAACTACCCAGAATATTTTTTGTATTGAATTTCATTCCATGGTCTCCACCGTATAAATGGTATTCCAATGAACATTATTCTTAGAAACATCTAATACCTGTGTAAAAACAGACGTGAGTCATGTTTGTTTGTTGTTGCAACATCAGTAGCACATGAATGAATCATTTAACTCCATTTCACTGGTTAAGAAGACACATTCTGAATAAGTCAAGCAGCAACATTCAGATGCACTCATTGCTGTAGATAATGGAACAATGGAACTACCGACGTTTTAAGTGCTGTCAATACTGACATACTCATTGTGGGAATAATGACAGTACATTTCAAAGCAAAACATATAGACTCAGCTCATGTCTGAAATTGTATTGGTATCTGAGAACAACTAACATCAACAAACATATACATATACTGTACATATAAGTATTTATAAAACAATTGGGTTCTACGCCACTCGGCCTGGCGGCCTCGGTGGCTACGGCCGAACAACACCCGTGGGATTATCCCTTACCTACCCCACTCCCACTCGTGTTATATTGCTTAAATATATATACATTAGCAACACTGTATCTAACACAACACAATGTCTAAGCTTGGTTATTTCAATGTTCTTGCAAAGGCTGATGGGAATCATTTAACAGAGAAGTGGTGGCAGCAAGGTTCTCCAGAGACCCCATGTGGTCATTACCCTTCCTGATTGTGAATTTACTTTGTTGCTTTACAATTATCTTACATACTTGAATTGGATCAGTAGAACATTGTGTCTGAATGAGTTGGTTCAACACAATAATATAATGTTTAACAAGAAATAAGACCAGTTTGTGTTACACAGCATGAAGTGTCCACAATCATTTACAATCTGGAAGATAAGCAGAACTCAATAAGGGGCGTACATTTGTGTTGGCCAAGGGTTGCTACTGCCACTGTAAAGGATTGTGTTGTATACTATCAGAAAAAAAAAAAATCTTTTAACCACTGCCAACCTATGAAAACACAAGATCTGACCACCCAAGTTAAAGTTATGGTAAACTACCCCCAGGAATTGAATTGCCTGGGAACAGACCTTCAGTCCTGCTTTGCTTTTACCTAAATATGCATATTTCAGTATACACAGAGAAAACAAACAACTAATCTACTCATGCCATTCAAATTACACAACAAACTAATCTTGCACCACTCTCAATCATCTAGACATTAGATGGATTGTTGTTTATTGCAATCAATAAAATAGAATAAAACAATAAAAATAACAACATTGTCGCTGAGGGACTCCACAGATTATGCTTTCAGAGCAAGTTTCACCACAATAGCAGCTTATATATCAAAAGAGAGATACAATTATTCAAATTTTTATAGAACCTCGAATGAAAGCCTTTCCGTACCCTTACAAAAAATATTAGAGAATATGATTTATTTTACCACAGATGTTTTCAGACACTTCAAAGACCTGTTAATCACAAAAAACTGGCATATTTGACAGTTTCTGGTTTCTGCCATGAAATTGGACTAAAGTTACATATGTATGAAGTTACTTTTTTATAAGTGTATTTGATCTACTAAAGTCATTACTGGTATGCTCTCACAAGGTTGTTTTCTTTTAATGTACTTAAATGTAGTAACAGTAACAGTGACTCATGATGGAGGGCTGTCTTATTCAAACATTGATCAGCCTTTTAGGATCAGATTATTTTTATTTTCAGCTAAACCATTCCAGCTCAGGTCAGTACAATGTCAAGATAATGGGAGGGGTGGGGGTTGATGATGTCATAATGGTGTTATGGCCAGGTAACCTTAGAGACAAGATTCTTTTTCTGACCTGAAACAGTTTCAACTTCATTTCATATCTAAACTATGAGGAGGGAAGACATGAACTTTGTTTTGGGCTTACTTTACTGCGCAGTAATGTGTTGTGGCTCCACTGAAACACTCGTAGCCACGCACAGATACAGCAAGCAGAGGAAGCCGAAAAGGGCTGAGTTGGCTGAAGGCTCTGACGACGTCATCTCTCTCACTGAAACTTTTCAGAAGTTAACCATCTCTGATTCAGCGGTTCATGGCCCTTCTGTCACCGCGGTGATAAGCTCCGAGGCCTCTTTGACCTCAGAGTCTGTGAGTGCCAGGTTTAGCCTGACTGATGACGCCTGGCCTCACCAGCCCCTGCAGCAAACCAAATTCGAACCTTGGATCTCTTTTGAGGACATGGAGACCTACCCAGCTGACTCCACATGGCCTTATTTCCCATGGCAGATGCAACCACCCAGCGACCCTCCTATAGTTTCCACCATGTGGGGAGATCTGGAGAGGGTAAGACCCATACAGTGTAATGACAGAAGCCACACTGCTTCTATTTGCGTAGCTAAAGATGGATTTGTGTAATTTTGTGTTTGGATCTTTTTCAGTTCAAAACAGAGAAACAGCTGGCTGACCTTAAGAAAATCGTGCGTAAGGCAAACTGAGCCAGAAGAAGGCAGAGGACAAAAGACGAGCAACAGCTAAACTGAAATATATTCTTATATTTTTATGAAATGAGCTTTTGTACTTAATTACACCATGAATGTCGTAATTTTTTATAATCTCACCATGAATGAAAAAACTAAAGCAAACCACTGCATTGCTATGGTAGAAGATACAATATTGGTTAAAAGATGGCAACAAAGATGGCTATTGGCTGGCAAGGCAGCACTTAACACTCAACTTAACACAAAATCTATGAAGAACTGAACCAAATAAGTAAGCTACAGTTGGACTACTGTGAAATTGGCTAGGCTAACTATTGTTACAGTGCCTGTGTTTGTGTTGTTTGACCCAAAGTTTTATTGTTGATACATTTCAACCTTGTCTGGACATACTGCAAGTAGGCTATGGTCCTGCACCAAGCAAAACACTGCAGAGCTTTTGTGAACATTCTACCATTCTAATTCCGTCACATGCTATAAGAATTCTGATGAAGTCCAAACAGCTATGTTTACAAGTAACCTTGGAGACAGTGCTGCCATTATTATTTGATCAATCTGAGCATCATTATACGTGTGACCATGAATAAGGAAGGTGTAAACATTGGTTTGCTTTGGTATTACTATGGATTGATGTGCTCTGGGCACCCTATGCTCATGGCACCCCACATATACCAACAAAGAAATCAAAACCAAGTGCATCCTGGGATTACCAAGAATCTGCACCATCATGCTCCAAAGAGAGAAGCACCAAAGACTGACAGAAGAGCTAAGCCTTCCTCTGAGGGTGCCTCTTTCTCCAGTGTTTTTGACCGGGAACGTCCTAGTGATCTGCACAATGAGATGTCTGGTGATGCTTGTTCAGCCAGAGAAAACCCAGAGCCGTGGATCTCCTTCGAAGACATGGGCGCCTTTTCAGCTATTACATCTTGGCCTTACTTTCCTTGGCAGATACAGCCACCCATAGATGATGCCAGACCCTCAGGGATGTGGAGTGACCTTGAGAAGGTGAGGCTGTTACAATGAAGTTATGTTTAGGGTGTTTGTTGAAAATGTGTGGATGTAGAGAGTTGCTCTTGCTGTGGCTGTTGCTGTTGCTACGGCAGATGAGTGGGGTGAATGTGGAACAGATTTGCCTCTGATCCAGTGTGAGCTCTCTAGGGATAGGTTTCACTGTGTCTGGAGTTTGATTTCAAGGGAGGTCAATCACTGTTTAAGCAAAAGAAGCGAAATATAGCCCTGTAAAAGGAACATTTATATTTACAGCTATTTATTGCTGTGTGGGGTACGTCAGTTTAAACATAAATGCTAAAAAACCAGACGCAGTCAACTGCAGCTACTAGAAACTACTTTATTTTATATGCAAAACCTAAATATCTTTTTAGTTTAAGAGAAACAAGGTCTAAAACATTCAAAAGTATTTTTTTATGCCATATCTTGCTGTAACAAATGGGTTACAATCTGCTAGCAATGCACATCCACAATACAAAGAGCTGTTTTACCAGGAGGGTCTTCTGCCTGTAAAGTTTACTTGTTACCTTAGTTGAATTGTGGATAACTTTGCAAGGGCCAGCCCAATGTCTTCCAAATAGCATTAGCGGTGAGTGGAACATTCACTAACTGGTGTGCTGGCCACAACTGCTATGCAAGTTTAGGCTATGTTCATATTAATGAGCTATCGTGTGTTCATCTTATAGGGCTACTTTGCCAGTGTTTGATGGTCCACATAGCTGGTGTCTCATATCCTATATTTTGAGCCCCGCCTGAGTCAGTTTTACCACATACGCTGTAAAGTATGTCTGAACCATGTCAATCATGCCGAACTGCGCAATTATTTCCCTATTAAGCCTAAGTATTACAGTCTTTAGCCATAATTAGGTTCACTGTGGGTATGCGTGGGCTGTTATATTGTGTGCATGTCATTATGCATGCCGCACCTTATAGCTAAATTAGCATAATTCTTATAGCATAATTTAGGAGATGAGTATGGGGGAGTGGAAGCATTTCTGCCACCGGATGAAGCTCATTTGTACTCTGCCATTGGAAGTGATCATACCACGGGTACATCTGTGATGCATCTGTTTGATGTGGAATGGGTCTATAAACGTGCAACAGTGCGAATGAGATGCACTACCGTGTAGATTACGCCTCTGAATGATACCCATAGAAAGGAGTGTCACTGAGTTCTTGCCAAGTAGAAATGAGTGACTACAACATTAGGGCGTTTCTGACCTATCAATGCCATCTTGGAAGCTTACTTTATACGCCTTGTAACTTGATTTTGATAATGGTAATATGCCAAGTGCCACTCATTTCCAAGAGGAATGTTCTCCACATCAGTGGATGGAAATGGCAATAAACGTTGTTTTAATGTTTCCAGTACATCCATGAGCGGAAGGCCTGTGAGTGGTGGAGGAGGACCCAGGACAGGCAGAGGATGGACGGCGTGTGGCACAGTGGCTCCCAGCATCTGCTGAGCTCCAGTCACCCACACATCGCTAACTATTTATTTTTCCAATAAACAGACACATAAACATGATTGGTTTTCCTACGCGTGGGCTGCATAGAGCTCTTTCTAACATGGAAGGGGGAATGAATGGGACTGAAGAGACTGGAGCTAACACAGAACTACTTAAATTCTTCTTCGGTTGCGTGCTGCAGTACTTGGCCGTCTCCACGGATCTTCATTATGGCGAGGCAGTGGGGAGATAAGAGGGGACTGCCATTCAGTGCCTTCATGAATATGCTTTCAGGCACCTAATTGTTTGATTAGAGGAAAATTACTTTTCTTTCAGTTGAAGACACAGACTGTGAAACACAAATAGAGGCAGTCATGTTGGGGTGTAACCACGGAAGCAGCAACGGAAGCAGCAACGGAAGCAGCAATGGAGATGATGCACGTTAAGACACAGGCTTCTTGGACGTTTTTTTTCAGTTTGTGGGAGAGAGTGTTTCTGAAAATTCCAAAGGTCGAAATGGATTCCTTTTTTCCGTAAAAAAAAAATCAATGT
>NC_137915.1:9743653-9758653 GCF_963457725.1 Sprattus sprattus | reverse complement strand
AGAGAGAGAGTGAAAGAGAGAGAGAGAGAGAGAGAGAAAGAGTGCCCAATACTTCCCCCCCTTTTTGAAGGCTTTATTTACTTTAGCAGAGTTGGCATGGAAACATGCAGTAGGCTATATTATGATACGGCACCTCTCTGAGTAAACAGCAAGCTAAAATAAATAAATAAGTAAAAGTCTAATTACAGGCGGTGTATATTTTATTCAATGTTTTCACGGCTGTAACAGATTGCACCGGGTACGGGAGTCGTTCATCTGCAGTTACCGAACGTCTGTGAACGACTGAGCTACGCCCCGGCACGAGCTTTATGGCAGCTCTCCAGCTGTGCTGCTGCGCCCGGCCGCACTGCTGTTCCTGCTCGGCTAGAAGCCTGGCGCCGTCAATCCATCACATCCCGAACTATCGCCGGTGAGTTCACAAACACATCTGCCGTGAAGAGGAGGTTTTTTGCCCGTTTGTGAGTCAGAGCAGACCCCAGGTTTATCCACTGCTGGGAACGACGAGTAATGGCTTTGATTCTCCTGTCGCAGACGCAACTTTGTTCTGTTGTGGTGGCAACGGAAACGGAATTTGTCGGTGCGGGGGCACAAACAAACAAACTACATTGGCGACGGCACCGTAACTCCATTACCAAGTCATAGAAGGAGGCAGAGGAAGGAAACGGACAGAAAAGTCATCCAACATTCTCTAATGGGACGGACTCATCGCTCCGACCCAGTCTGCAGGCTGTTCCCGGTCCTGATTGTTGCACTACACCAACAAGGGCATTTCACTTTGCCTTTAATAAGTTAATGAATTGGGTGAGTCAGCAAATCTGTGGCTTAGCAAGGGAGGCAGGAACCCAGCCATATCCATTTACCATGGGACACTATGGAGTGCCACTTTGCTATCGGGAACACACACACACACACACACACACATCCATGTGCACAGCTTTAGCCTAGGAGATGGCGCTAAGAAGGGAATCTTAGGTAAACAGGAGAGAGATAAGAGAAGAGAAAGGCTTTCAAGCTTTCAAACAGCTGGGTGGGGGCTGTGCCAAAGCATGTGTGTGTGTGTGTGTGTTTGGTGTGTATTTGTGTGAGTGTGTGTGTGTGTGTGTGTGTGTGTGTGTGTGTGTGTGCACTCATAGCCTCATTTAGTGGGTTTTCACTGGGAACCATCCCAAAGAACCTTCAGCATGTGTCCTGCGACTGATAAAGCCCAGGGGAATGACAGCGTGTCCCTGTGAGGGGGAGATAGAACAGAAGGCCAGCTCCACACACACACACACACACACACACACACACACACACACACACACACACACACACACACACCTCACTTCCCATAGTCACCCTGACAACAGACCACACACAGCTGCTGACAATATCTTAACTCAGGCACTTGATCCTTTCAATTGAGACAATAAGTCACGAGTAACCTCAGCTGAGACATTTCTTTCATCTTACTTCCCAAAACAAAGTTACTTCAAGCTTATGCCCCGAAAAAGTCATAAAAACTAGGCTATTTAACAAACCCATATCTCAAGCCTTTATGCCACAACCACATGACAATCACACACTAACCACAGTTCATACTGTACTGCCACACCTCCTGAAGAAAGGATTCATCTAACCAATGTCAGGTCTGTCTACTAGCCAATAGTGTCATAGGCACTCAAAGACACAATACCTAACTGAACAATGCCTAATAACAGGGACGTGCACAGGAATTTTGAAGGGCAGTTGCTCTGCCCTGGAAAAAAGGGGCAACACATTCATTTTTGTCACCGCCGCTGCCACGCCCCCGTCATCTGATCGCAAATTTGGCTAATATAATTTTAAACTCTCACTAACCGCCGCTGCCACGCCCTGTCATCTGATCGCAAATATACATATTTCCTTCGGAGGGGCAACTTCAGTCGAGGAGGGCAAAAGGGCAGTTGCCCGAGCAACCTTAGCCCACTCCTGTGCACGACCCTGCCTAATAAACAGCACTCACTGACTTTGTGATTGTGATATGATTATCATTTAAGTACACTGCATTCTGTTATTAAAGATGCAAGTTCTACATCTAAACCAACAGTTAATTACTTTTTGACCTAATTAAGTCTGGGGCCAGATGACAGTTTAAGTCTCAGTTAACCAAGTAAAGACAATGACTAAGTCTAATTTCTGTTAAAGCACATATCCATTTTCACCCCTCTAAGAGCTTCTAGAAATGCCAATTAAAGAGATCAAAGAGCAAAGGTGCAGTGAGGAGAGAGAGAGAGAGAGAGAGAGAGAGAGAGAGAGAGAGAGACAGAGCTTAGATGAAAGGAAGAAAGTCACATAACAAGGAAAGGCGAATGAAAGCTCTGACATCTTGTCTGCGTCCAACCATCCCCCTGACGGTCCGACATCTTCTAACAAGGGGGCCTCTTGATGAAGTGTGGCCTCTGAAATGGATTCCCCAAATCTCTCGAGCCCCCTCTCACCCCTCTTGCCCTTCTCCCACTGCCCCCCTTCGCGGCCCCCTCCGCCTCCCCCCTATGTCGCTGCTCGAGCCAGCCTCGAGCCTCCACTCGGCTCTGGCTCCTAATCAGCCCAGCTGCACCATTCATTACCCTCAGTCTGAGAGCCCGTTGGCCGGCCATATTAATTAGCCGCACTTCGCAATCAAGCCGCTCGCTCTGACAGAAAAAAAGAGGAGCCGGCTGAGCAGAGGTGCCGTGGCCCTCCTTGAAACAGCAAATGAGATTGTTCAGAATCTATTCCACAGGCTTCTATAACGAGTTTTTTTCTCTTTTTGTGTTCCCCCAACTGATTAAAAAGAACATTAATTAAAGAGTAATTGGTAAAGGGGTTGAGGACTTGGAGGGGGGGGGGGGGGGGGTAGTTATTTTTATCACCTGAAGGGTGTTCATCTTTGTTGAGACGAGTCAGTCAGAGAAGCGTCTAGGACAGCTCAAGCGCCTAGCCATATCTAAATTAAATATCAGCGTCACGGTCACACACTCGTACTTCTTTACTTTTCTGTGGTGAGGTCCTCCGCCGTGTTCGACCAGATAGACACGCCCCACGACCCAGCAGATAGTCGTACCGCCCCCGATACCACCACAGCGAAAGCGGAGTTTGAAAGCATCGAACGTGAACCCCTCATTGACTGCGATTACTTTACTATCTGCGGTAGGCTTAATCTCACCACTGCTTAGTCGCTATGCATCAGTGAAACAAGCTGTGAAAAACAGAGAGGGAATAAAAAGGCATTGCGTAGTTTCTGAGAGCGTCCGTTCTAAAGAGCTCAGAGTTTTTAGTCATCTTAGCCATCTTAATGAGAACAGGATGTGCTTGCCAAGTGCTGAGTGGTTTGCCTGCTGAGAATGAGACCCCTAGTTTCAACTTGCCCACCACCACACACAAAAACACACACACACACACACACACACACACACACACACACACACACACACACACACACACACACACACACACACACACACACACACACACTCCCCCCATGTTTACTTCCCTTGTGTCGGCACCTGATTACCCCCCTCTGTTAATGACTGCATTTATATTTATTGTGAGATGATGAGGAATCCACAGCGGGGCTTTGACAGAGGCGAGTTGGCAGGCTTGAGTCTTCATTAAGCAAAATGTCAACATTCCGAGTTTGTCACGTATCGCCTTCCCCTCCGGAGTTGTCGCAGTGAGCTCCCCTAGCCCCGTCACATGACCCTGCATCCATTTCCCAGCGCGATCGATCCCGTCTACACGCACACATTGATTGCCGGTCATGATTCTTTGTGCCCGTCGGAGACGCCGTACCCTACCCTGCTATTTTTCATCGCTCGTCTGGATGTAATCAAAGGACCTTCACTTCCACTTAAACCCTGCAGGGCCGAAGCTGTAATTCATCCCTGTCCCGTGCAATATTAATTCACCTAAAAATTGGGCTGAAACACAGGTGGGCTATATGTGGCACACCCTCAGGTTAAAAATAACCACAGCTGAGTGACCTGAATCGCTAATCGGCTGGCCCTCCGAGCTGATCTACGGAGATGCAAACAGTGTTCTGATTGTCTGACTGATTTGAGCAGAAGAAAAGTCATCAATCACAAAGGGGCATCGCCACGAATGTTTGATTAGCTTCGGGTACAGTGTCGCAGTGTCTTTCCTTTATTCGTGTCCATCCACGCAGAGCTCAGAAATTGTATTTCTCATAAACGAATAGGAAAGCAATAAAAGTGAGGGATGCGGTGTAGCGCTGAATTTTTAACACAAATCTGTGTGAGATTCAAACAGAGACAGTGGGCGAGGCAGATTCTATATATAGACGGCAGTGACTTACGTAAGCCTGGAGGGGGTTCATCTCCGTGAGAGCTAATGTAGCCTGAGAATCCCCAATGCGAATGCTTTCAAGTTCCTCGTGCGAGACCTGCACAGAAACCTCCCCAGTAGACCATGACCAGGCCGGCTTCAGGCACGGTCAGTGTGCTGAGACCTTACTGTAATAACAGCTCATCTGTGCTTGGGTTACTTTTAGCTATTGTATATGAGCTATTGTACGTATGCCTTTTTACCAAACAGGGAGAGGTACAAGTTGATGGCACATTGCCTTTAACCTTTCCACTTTTTAATCAAATAGTAATTTATTTCACACAGTATGTCCTACTACAGAAGGACATGTACCGTACAAGCAATCTCTCACTCAATCTCTGAGCCAGTTGTACACAGTTCGGTGCGGTCCAACCCCCCCCCCCTCTCTGTACCAGGGGTGGCAGCTCATGCTGTCCTAGATACACGCCGCTCCTGCCCTGAGCGCTGCGACTACAGCTGCTGTCTGGCAGAGGAGCCTGGCCCAGCCTGGCCTCCCCACACGTACACACGCAGAAGCCCCCAAGTTTGCCGCTCCTGCCTCCCGGCCACCTGCCGTCTCCAGCCGGTCGGGGAGAGAGAGCGGTCCCCCGCCCAGTCACCTTCAGGCAGGGATCAGGAGGCAAACAGGCATGGGTGAGGTCTCCAGGGAGCTCCGGGAGGGACGGAGGGGATAAAAGGATAAAGGAGACAGAGAGAAAGAGAGCAGGGAGGAAAGTGGGGGATAGAGAAGAGAAGGAGGGAAGGATGAACGGTGGAGGATAGAGAGAAGTGAAACAGAGAGAGCCAGACAACCCAGAGAACAGAAGGGAAATTAATTTCCATGCATGCAGAGAGAAGACAGGGGGCAGGTCACCTGAGGACAACAGCTATGTGTCCACTAGAGGGTGGAATGACTAGTAGTATCAAAGTGTTTCTTACACCACAGGTAAACTTTCAAAAACACGCTTGTCGCTTGCCAATCACAACGTACTTCTCTGTTAACCTCTCTCAACCCTGAGTACAACCTGAGTATTGCTGTGTTCCCTAGTGGCTGGCAGGAGAACGCCACAGGGTTTCTTTCAGCAGCAGCCCTGGCTGTGGGTGCCACCCTCCACTACTCTCCCCAAATGGCCTGTGCCGTAGTTCACCACCGGTAAGTCTTTGTAAAAAATCATTACCGTTGTTAAACAAGGACACTCTTAAGTGGCTCGGACTGGCGCTCTGCCAACGGGCCATTTGTGTGAGAAGCGAAGGCCAAAAGAGGGGGCAGAGGATGAAAGTGTGTCTAAGGTGAAAGAAAGAGAGAAAAAGAAAGAGAAAGTATACAGAATGATACACAGAGATGGCCAGAAAGGCCCCAGGAGAGATAACGAGAGCCGAAGGAAGGAAGAGAAAGGAGAAGGAAAGACAAGAACATGACATTGTGTAAGGCTAGGAACTGGCGTCAGCAGCCCGCCTCCACCTGAGACTAATTGAGCTCAACCCAACAGCGGCAGCGGTATATCCAACTTTAGGCTCCGGTGCTCATTAAAGAAGACAACTAGCATCGGGTCAAACGAAAACACAGAGTCAAACCGAGAACGGTTCTTTTTTTTCCCCACAACCAGGCGGAGAGGGCAAGGACGAAAGAGAACAAGCTCGTTTAAGAAGTTTGTGTCACATTCCGAAAACTCCTCTGCTCGAGATCTGTGCGCTAAGCTGCACGCCAAAAAAGCCTGCGACCTTGCGCCTCTTTGCTACAGTTCGTGTATTCGACATTCAATAATAAATGGCCTCTGCTGCATGCTGGGTAGCTTCACACAGCGAACAGGAAAGCACATGACGGCCAAAATAAACTCCCTTTTAAATAAGCGATGGTGAGGTTGCTCAACCTTGGCCAGGAGAAAGAACGGACGCCTGCTGCTGTAATCAAGCTGATGTATAATAAGCTCACACATGACTGAAGGCTGAGCATTGTTTTTGTTGTTATTGTTTTTTGGACCCAAGTCAAGGGAGTTTGCACATCCAAACCACCACAAGGGAATGGAGTGTATGACTTTTTCAGGCTGCCTTCCCCAGATTAGACTGAGGCCCTACCTCAAACATAACAGGCTATAGAGGTCTAGGTAGATTTAATTAAGGCTCCAATAGACTGTCAGCCCACTAAATAGGATACTAAACGAAGGAAAGTCCAGATAAACATCAAACTGTTCAGCCAGAAAATACTGTCTGTTCTCTTTAGGTGCATGGAATGCATATAGAGTAATTCCCACACACACAGTGTAATCTTCATAAGTGCATTTAAATTTTAAATTAGGATGCGATCTCCAAAGATGGGAGGACCCTAAAACTCCTCTTCAGTGGCAGAGGTAGGGGGAAGCAGACCCTGTGACCCAGAATGGCAACAACAAAGATTTCTGTCATGAACAGCAGAATCTTGTATGCATGAAAACTGTTTCCATAGTAGGCCCCACTTTATGATTGATAGCCGCCTACAGGATTGGTACAGTAAACACCCTGCTGTGCTTGCTCTACTAAAAGCACTAAAACTATCTAAAGTACTTGTATATATTGTTGAAGGTGCATTAAGGATTAATAGCTATTCGCTAAAGGTATGCTAGCAGCTAAAACTAACAAAATCTCTGAAATGTGCTGACTTTGAAATTATGACAAACTAATTACTCAACGACTGTCCTTACACAGTCAAACATCAATCATGTGCAACACAAGACTAAGCAAGACGGCAAATAAGCTACTTACTAGATCGGCAGAAGGTAATCAAAGTCAGGTCGGCGGGCATCGGCAGGCAAAACTTCAGAACGCAGTTATATGCCTATCGACCCTGCTATGCCATTGGCACGGACGCAATTCTCCATATTAAAAGTCATTGTAGCGCCCCAATTTTTTTTAAGCTGTTATTTTAAGGTTAAACTGCTTTTCCTAACCCTAATCCTGAAGCATAATTGTTGCATATTGTGCCTTTAATTCACAAAGGTGCACAAGGAAATGTTCCTTGCCCCACTGGCACCTTACCACAAACACAGCGATCAGAGATCTCTAACCACAGACCGGGTGTCCAGTACATCGCTCCGTCGATATCACCATCGATCCATCTCCACAAGTGAGCCTTTAGGGGATCCGTTTAATGACACCCTCTTCTACTACTGGTTATCTTACTCTTCCTATAGCGTGATATCCTGAAACAAATTCTGACGTCAAGTTCAATGCCGATATTGGTTCAATAGTGCGTGCTGGATCAACTAATGTGTATTGAACGTAGTGTACTCCAACCAACCACTTCATTATCGAGACTGAGCTGTATCTGAGGTCTCCTGGAAACGCTTTGACATGTCAAGGCAATTAAATCTCGAAGTATATTCATAGCAATAGCTCATGCCCCATTCTCAAAGAAGCAGCATTGAGGTTCTTGCCTTTTGAGTTTAAATTGATGGAATGCGCTGCATGTGCTGCTAACTAGTAGTACAAATGCATGTTGTGAACATAAGTTCTGGCTATGGTTCTGGGATCAAATCACTTTTGAGTGCGATGCATTTGCTTTCATTTGATCTGGTTCAACCTGTTTAATGACAAAATCATTTCCGTTTCAATTTAGTTTCCTCAAACTCCTCTCCAAGATTTAAACTCCACTGACCAGTAGACAAAAGCACTAAAATTGTAAAATTTGCACACAATGTTTCCACCTAGAAAACATCTAAACATCATTCATACTCCAGTCTTCACCCAAACTGGTCACTGGCCAGACAAGGTCACTTTAGTGTAGGAAAGGCTTTTCATTGGCTGTCAGCAAGTCTTTCGACCAATCAGCATGAATTAAAGATGCAAGTGCAGCTGTACGCTGGCAGAGGCTGGGAATAGAGCTGTGACCTTCAGCTGGCCTTCTGAATGATTTAAGCGTTTGATCTTGCCCTTATTTCATATGGCACCATGAAGGCCTGTTTGATTTTCAGACAAGAATGAAGAGAATGATAACAGAAAGGAAGGGGAGGAAAAAAAAGAGAGAAATGGAACAAAGGGAGATGTTTACTCATAGCAGGAACGCTTTCTCACCAGGCCTGCTAATTAAGATCACCAGGGATACCTTTCAGGAAGAGACTGATAATAGAAACAGAGCTGTGTTTTCATGTGGGTGGAAATCAGAATGTAGAACACTGATTCATCTCCCAGTTAAAAGGCAGGTTTTTGTTTGTGATGTCATATTGCTCAGAAAATTCTTGTTTTTAGGGGGGAAATGATTAGCATAAAATGAACAACAGACACAGATAGAGACAGGAAAGAGGCTAGCAAGCAAAGGAGAGAGACTAGGCGGAGTGAATAAGAAATCATTCAGCGGTACGCTCACCGTTGAGTTTAATCTGGGTGTTAGCATGTAGAGATGCATTTTTCTGTGCCATTAAGCAACGCTACGGCAGCTGCATACCTGTTAGCCATTAGCGATCTAATTAATACACACTGTGCCCAGGAACAAGCTCCTGCCCACGGGGCCAACATTCTCCACCCATCCCTCATCTCTGGACAGCACCTTCATAAAGCCATAGGTGGCCAGGGACAAAGCAACTAAACTGAGTTCAGGAAGTGAGGCACAAAATGTAATTTGGAGAAGAGGGACATTTGAAACACGTGCAAACATACGCACACAAACACACACACACACACACACACACACAAGCAAATACAGTCCTGCTGGCACAGGCTGCTGCGTGTTGTTACACAGTGTTCTGGAAGTTTATGCCAGCATTGCTTGCCAAAAAAACACACAAACACACACACACACACACTGCGCACACACCGCACACACACACACACACGCAGACAGAGACACACACACGCATCTGCTCTGGCTTCACCTGCTCGTGACGTGTTGCCAAAGCCCAGCGGTGCACTGAAGGGGCGTTTGGACGCTCACAGCAGGCAGCTTGTGCCTGCACTGACTAGAGGACAGAGAGACATCAATGCCACGCTGGTAACTACATAGACACAAACCCACACACACCCACAAGCACACTCAAACGCAAAAAAAACACACTTACCTCTTATGACAGGTTCCTGATAAGCTACTCAACGCCCAAGTGATGCAAACAGTACACTGCAAACACACATACAGTTTGCACACAGAGGGCAGCTAATTGATGAATAAATTGTGTTTATGAAAACACTTACTTCCCCTCTCTATATCTCCCTCAGACACAGACACACCTCTTCCTCAGAGCCTTTCTTGTTATCTGAGCACCATCACAGCCCGAGCTGAAGGACCATGTGGTGTGCTATGAATACAGCCGGCCACCGAAGCAAGGCCTCTCACCAGGTCTCAGAACTAATAAAGCTCCATTACCTCTTACGCAGAGCACAGCCTGCTCGGGGGGCACTGTCACGCACTCAGTCCCCTACTCCCTTTACGACTCGGAGTTGATATGAGGTTACAGCAACACCACCAAACACCACCAGGCTCTCCCCACACAAACCTGCCACAGCAGCTTGGCACTGTGATTAATGTGACTTACGAATATGACCGATGACATTTCTCTGAAGGCGGACAAAGGGTGATGGGTAGGGTGTGTGTGACTGTTTTTGTATGTGTATGTGTGTGAATGTGTGTGGTGTGTGTGCGTGTGTGTGTGTGTGTGTGTGTGTGTGTGTGTAAGTGAGTGTGTGTGTGTGTGTGTGCGGTGGTGGTGGTGGGGGGGGGTGTGGGTGGCCCAGAGGTGAAAAATGATGATCTTTGCAGCTGCGTTTTCATGTAGTCAGCGTACATGCGGCGCAGGTTCATTAATATGTTTCTCGTTAACGGGAATCGATGGGCTTTTATTGCAGCCAAGAGCAGATGCGTGCGCAAGGAATAAGAATGGCTTGTTGGATCGATGCCAACAGATATTGAACTCCACAGCTGCCCACAATATGAATAAAAGAAAATGAGCCTGTTCAAATGATAAAAAACAATCTACAAACTAATCTTTGTGGTTAAGGTTTACACAGTTTCTGTGCCAATGTCAACCACAATCCCTCATTGTAAAAAAGAAATATCATCCTTCTTAAATTTTGCATCAGAGGGAGGCACTTTGTTGTCTTGAATATCTGTCGAGGCACTACACGTGAGCCAACCCCTCTTTCTACAGCATAGGCTATTTCTGTGAGGCTAGTTCTTTGTCTCCACGGCTTGGGAAGCTGGCTGAACATGGGTAATAATGGGCCATCATGTCAGAAGATTAGTTTTTTTTTAGACCATCTACAGAGGGATCTGACAGGAGTGCCCAGCCTCAGGTCAGGATCTTCATGAAAGAGCTGTATGTCATCCGATCTATCTCTGCTCTCTGTGGGGAATAGCAACAAGGCCAACTGCTCTTTAAATTAATCCGTCGAGACCAGGCTTGCCCTAGCAACTGAGGCCGATAGTTCAGACTCCGACTGTGAGTGAGTGACACACACACAGCTGATGTGCCTGACTATAAAGCTACAATGGAAGGACAGAATATTCTAGAACCCAAAGTGTTTGTTCAGACTGCTAGCTGAAGCTGCTGTGTGTCTGAGCCAAACAAACAGAGATGCGGCTGTGTTGTGATCTGCTGGGGTGTTTACAGCGGAACAGATGGATCAGGTGACAACTTTCACAAAGCTAAACTACCCTCATGCCTGACTGCTCTGCTGGGATACACTAGGAATCATGCAAACGGTTTATAACAAACGAATGCTTCCTTTTTTGTAGCATAGAGTGAAAAAAAGCAGAATGATGAATTCATTCATTTGTTTTGGCCTTGAAGGCTATATTTCAAACAACTTTCTCTTTCACCACTTTGACCCCTGAGAACTCATTCTACATGAGTGGTTGAATAGGAGGGTGTCATATATTGAATGTTTGAAAATGACAGCAGTCACATACTGGGTTGAGTTCTCTTCAACCATTGTATGAGAATCCTCAGAGAAGTCCTTGGCATTTTCCCCTGCACTAAGGTCATTCTATCATATCTAGTTGAACCAAGGATACCTCAAGATAAGCATGTGCATTAGTCAATAGCTGAAGGTGTGAAAGATGAAATGTCAAAGATGAAAACAAGCATTCAAACAAATTGATCCAACAGAACGAGTGTGGGAGGATAACATATGATAGCAAAAGGGATCTAACCGTCCATTCAGATGATTTCTGGTTACAGTTTTCTAAGGGGGTGATTTATATTCTTGGTGGCCCCGAGGCTACAGGTAAAGGTGTTTTGTGATACACTATCTGTGAAACAGATATGAGAGCCACCTATAAAAGCAGCCAAAAATGGTTCTTTCTGACAAACAAACACCAACCACCACCATCGCCGCCACGTCAAATTCTGACAGTTGGCGGTGCTCTCAGCGTCTCACTCTCTCCAGCAATATGATTCACACTGAGATTTCTCACGTTACCATAACATTTGTTCGCTGTGGCGAACCCTAACAGCAGAGCGAGGCCCCGGCCATGGCTGGTGGAGACAGGCTGCCAACCCTAAATCAGATCAGGCCTGTCTGGAAGCATTACCCTCTGTCTGATATGGAACTCCATTAAACAGACTGAAAGGAGAGAGGGAGAGAAAGAGGGAAAGAAAGAAAGAAAGAAAGAGAGAGAGAGGAGAGAAGGTGAGAGGGGGGTAGACTGAAAAAAAGAAAGAAAGCTAGAGAAGAGAGAGAGGGGAAGAGGGGTGAGAAGTAGATGGACAGAGAGAGACAGAAAGAAACAAAGAGAGCACAGAGAAAGAGTGAGGAAGGAGGGGGGGGGGGGGGGGGTGTGGGGGGCGGGCGACATAGATGAAGACGAGAAGACGCAGAAGCCATTTTCTCCCACCCTTTGTCTCGTCCCACCGGGCGGCCTGTCCAACAATTGCAGTGCAGGCAAATGCGAAGCGGGAGAAGATGATTCAGGCCAACGGGTGTCACTGTACCATTCATCAATTCATTCAAATGACTCGCTGCAATATTCATGGAGGCAGCGACCCATCTGTGCCACAGCTTTGGCTCCATCTATTACTCTCGCCACTCACGTCACGCACCATCTCCATCTATCAATTTGTTCATCTATTTGCCAGCTCGTATTGATTTGTCTAGGCATCCATACATCTTCTCTGTTTTGCTGCAGGTAGGATGTGATGTCTGGAGTGTTTGATGAGACCAAATAGATACAGATATATACAGACAGAGAGGGGGGAGAGGGTCAGAGAGCGAGAGAGAGAGAGAGAAAGAGAGAGAGAGAGAGAGAAAGAGAGAGAGAGAGAGCAGTAGTATCTTTTGTGAGAGAGATTGCAAGCCTCTTAATTTTACAGTCATGCTCTCCCTGTGTGATATTTATAGCTCTGTGAGGTCAGGTATCTCTTCCTGTTGGATTCAACAGAACAACATCTTCAGTCCCCACAGAACATGCAACTGGCAAAGCTAAACAAACACATTCCCATAAATACACACAAACACACACATATAAACACAAAGGAATCCTTACAGCTGCATCTGGGAACGCCTCATATTCAGCATATTCAGTCGGCCCTAGCTTTATAATGATGCAATGCACACCGGGACTAATTAAAAACAATAACTCTCCAATGCACTGGCACACACAGACAGGGCAGGCCCAAACTCCTAGAAAGAGTGTGGGGAAGGAAGCGGAGAGGAAGTGGAAACAGAAGGAGTTTAATAATGAAAATTAATGATTCACTAATCAGCTCTCTGTAGACATGTATGCGACTCACTCAGCCTGTATGTAAACCCATGGATGTCTGGCGTTTCTTTAAGGACTTATGTTAACTGGGCTGCACTGGGATACTTACAGTATATGTCCATCCACAGGCAGACACTGTGGATGGACATATAAGGGGAATACTGTAAAGAAAAGAAAAAGTAAGAAAAAGTAATTTCTGTTCAAGGGGGGTGGCGTATAAATGTCTAACAGATGTGAGGCAACAGTAGAAGCAAGACAGTGTAAATAAGACTGAAAGGAAGATGGAGAGAGAAAAGGGAGAAACATAACATAAAAAAAAAGAAAAATCCCATATTGGGACTGACGACAGCACGCAGATGGCTCTCCTTGGTGATTTTCCCACCCGAATGACCTGCAGTCACACTTCTGTCATCCATCTTCTCTCCCCCCCCCCCCCCTCCCCCCCTGCATCCATCATTTCAATCTGTTCATCCACTTCACATGTGAAGCCATACATCTCCTCTGTGACACCCAAGTGTTTCATCCTGACATTTACAGTATACTGCAACAGCATGGAAAATACCAGGCCTGCTAACCTGAAACCCACACATACAGGCTACATAGGATTCCATGCAGTGCAGGTATGCTATTTTCACACTATTACATCATTCTTTTCTTCAGGGTTTAGGTTAAAGACCACTTTAGTTTCACAGTAGTTTATGCGACATTTTTGTCATGTCATAGGAAGAGCTGTAACAACAATGTACAGTATCCAGTGGTTTCATATAACCTCTTGATAACTATTAATTAACTGTTATTACCCTTAAAACATTGCACAGGATATGACATAGATTATGAAGTCGACAATCTGATATAGATCAGGGGTTACAGAGGAAAGTATGTTTGCAAATAACAATTTTGTTAGGTGAATGCCCCAATGCATGTTAAGATATATTATATGGATTCACCAGGTTTGTTTCTTCACATCACTTGAGCACAAAACAGTTATTTCACATTCAGATGGACAGTTATTATTAGATTGCTTAATTGATATGTCAAACCATTTCAAAACTGTTTAACTATTTGTAATAAAATGTTCTGTGCTTTTGGTCCAATTAGGAAATGTGTACGGATAATTTGGAGCAATGTTATTGGGCACGACAAAAAAAGGCCTTGCCAAATGAATGACATAAAAAAAACTTGCACATGGTGCATAGACTTGTATGGGCCATTGTACCTGTCAGGCTGTTGTGCCTCAATGCAACGACTTATAAAGAATTAAGGTAAAAAGACACAGCGTCTGATAATATACTGGATTGTGTCCTAGCTGATAGGGCGATAAGGAAGTCTGTTATGTTTCTTGATATGAGATACAGCGATGTTCACGGGCTGTTTGCTCCCCGCCGTTCAGAGGACGAAGCCTGCCAAGACAGTTTAACAATCTGTAACGCGATTATGTAATCGCCTGTCATTGTAAACTGGCAGGGCTAACCTATATCATGTTTGTTTTTATCTGAAGCACTCAGGTAGCAAAACAAAGTGGCCCGTTAAGGAATGTAGAAAACAAGGATTTAAAACACTTTTTTTATCTGGTGCACCCAGGTCTAGTTTTATGGGTGGAAAGGCGACTCTAAAATTAAGAATGTTTCGCGTATGGGAAATGGGCCGTTACATATTTTAGCAGATTAGGAAGTGAGTAACATCACGTGTTTTGATACATCCAGCAAAAAATGGTAGGCTAACACAAACGAAGTGTACTTTACTCGCCAACAAACTCTACAGAATGTGTACACTGTCACACTCCACAAAGGCAGTCTTGTAGGCACACTTGCTTTGACAACCCGCGAAAATAGCACAGGTTTTGTATATTGCATTTTAAAATGACTGAACTTACCGAATTTCCTGTCCGCTGCGATGGCAGTAGGCGCGTGGAAAGCTAAGAGAGCAGCAAGGATGGAACACAGCGAATCCATTCTGCTTATTGATCCTCAACACACCTTTCCTAACACGGCATGTCGACTCACGCGTTCATACAT
>NC_137915.1:9631153-9738653 GCF_963457725.1 Sprattus sprattus | reverse complement strand
AGCTGCTCCACGTGAGACACCTGAAGACAGGAGGAGAGACGGGTGAACTCACACAGCCAACAGCTGGACGGGGGGGGAGGCAGCAGACGGCATTTACAGGGGTTTAACACCCAATAATCACCTTAATCTGTGATTAAATAGCAGGGTGGCTCAGATTAACCAAACATAATACACGAACAACAAATGGAAGGAGATAGAGAGAGATAGAGAGAGAAAAGAGAGAAAGAAAGAAAGAGAGAGAGCATAGGTGGCAAGAGAGAAAAAAGAATGTGAGGACGGGTTGGGGAAGAGAGTCTTGATCAAAGGGATTTTGCTCTCAGAGTTGTTTTTGTTAGTGCTATGTGAATGTAATTATGTGTGTGTGTGTGTGTGATGGGCACCTTGTGTAGGGCATGGCTGATCTCAACGACGATGGCAGCGAAGAGAGAGGAGAAGACCCCGTCATGCCCCTCAGGGTGCACGCCTGCCAGCTCCTGTGCCACGCTCAAGAAGTCCATTAGAGCCGTCCTTGAGGAGAGGCACACCTGCGAATCACACACACACACACACACACACCCACACACACACACACACACACACACACACACACACACACACACACACACACACACAAATACACACACGCAAACATCACATCAGACGCAGGCTGAGTGCAGCTGCTACTAGCTTGGACTCTTTGATTTTAATCAAATGTGACTTCAGTGTCTGGCCCAGAGGGGTTTTAGAACAAACCCTGAAGAAAACTCTAAGAATTCTTTATGTCGAGGGCTAGATTGTGTGCATACCTTGTTTTGTTGCATAAATCTTACCAAAACAAGTTACATTGGTGTTAGTCAGAACAGACTTTTAGTATTTGCTCTTTGTTTGTGGGGGCAAAGACCGCCTGCCCTCTATCTTAGAATTAGGCAATATAGTACGAGTGGGGTAGGTAAGGGATATTTCCATGGGTGGTGTTCGGCCGTAGCCACCGAGGCCAGAGGCCATAAAAAAAAATAGTTCCATTGTCAACGTCTTGGTTTGGAATTATAAGAACTTTGAATTAACGGCTATCATCTAGGGGTGTAAATCACACCCATCATGGCGATTCGATTCAGTATCGATTTCCTGACCCAACGATTCGATTATTTTCGATACTCATGAATACACCACGATACGATTCGATTTCGATTCGATTCGATTAATTTGTTCTTTTTTTTACCTTACAGGCTAGACAATGTTACAGATTTGAAATAAATCAATGAAAGCTGTATATCGTTATGCATTTTATTTGAGAAACAACAGCCAATAACAGAAGTAGAAAAGTTGTACTCCACCTAGGCCTATGACAACCTCATTCACTGAAAAATAATAATGCCCCTGTTATAGATTCTGAAAGGCCTTGCATCAAAAAGTACTGTACAAAGTACAAAGTGTTAAGTAACAAAAATAGGCCTATACCACATTCACTATAGAATAACAATACTCAACAAAATCAGTGCAAAAGTGCACTAGCAGCAAACGGTAACAAAAAATAGGCCTGTAGTTAATTCAATTTAAAATGACAATGCTCCACAAAATCAGTGCAATGAGTGCACTAGTAGCAGCAAATGGAAACAAAAAATACCCCTGTAGGCCTACTTCATTCACTATAAAATAAAAATACTCATTAAATCGATACTCTTGCGGACGTGTCGATGCATCGTATCGTCGGCTGTTGGATCGATGCATCGATGCAAAACGATTCTTTTTTACACCCCTACTATCATCATCGCACTATAGAATGTTTCATCGCGGAGTGATTTTATTATTAGCTGTGAAAAGTCAGAGTTGGGTTATTCTGGGATAATCCAACACATGGAACGTCTCTCGTCCAATCAGAAACAGGTAAATAACGCGATAGAACCCAATTGTTTTATAATACAGAATATCCACTGCAAAATGAATGCAATATATTTTCACTATATCATGGACATTTTTTTCTCTCAGGATTTCCATTGGTTTAGAATTGCACACATGGCGAGTAGGTTTCTATGGTGTTCTCACCTGCGTTCCCTCCTCCCGGTCTTTGCGCAGCTTCAGTGCCATCACCTCCAGGATCTTATGAAAGATGTTGGTTAACACACCAATGACAACGGCCACCTGCTCTTCCTGTCCCGGTGCACCCTGGGACATGCAGTCTTTGCCCAAGCTGGCCAGCACAGACAGAATGGCAGGGATGCACAGGTAGCCCCTCTCTGCAAATAGATGGTGACACAGGACCTTTAGCTAAACCAGCAGATCCAAAGCAGTAACTTAGCATAGCATGTAAACTCACTCATGTTGACATATGCAAAAAACAAAAATCAATATGCCTCACTCCTACTCCTCACTCAGTCATCAGCCCATATAAACACTCAATTTCACGGTTCTGCCAAAACATCAATTAAAAGTATGCGCCTGGGATGTCAGACTAAAGGCGGAACAATTAGTGCATTTCAAAAGGCTTCTGAAAAGGCTCTACTACAAACAATTCTGATCAAAACAATTCAATGCATCCCACACACTGCCGTGCTGGTTGGCAGTGACTCATTTCAATTATCTAATTTATTTGTAGGGCGCACATCAACCGCAAACAAGACACTCACACTCTTTACAAAGCACCTGCAAACTGACTGTTGCTACTTGCAACAACAAAAAAAATCTCTATGAACTAAAGTAGCCATAAAAAATAATCACTTTTAATCTGCTCTCACACAGAAAATGCAGTTGGAAAACAAAAACAATCTCTATGAAATAAAGTAGCCATAAAAAAATTATCACTATTAATCTTCTCTCACACAGAAAATGCTCAGGCACCCTTTCTGTCCGATGGTGTGAAATGGGCCATCAGAGTGGGTGATTCAACCTTACACTTCCATATAAGGACTCGGACTGTGTGTCGGAGTCAGATCCTCCATAACCCCTACCGTGCTGCCCCACGCTACCCGGTGACTGGGTGCGGAACACCACACGTGATCGAGAGACTGTTAGACTTAAGTAATTCATCCAAATGTCACCACAAATGTCATTTGAACTTCACTTTAGAAGGAGTGCAACACTTCCAAAAAAAAAGAAATCCTTAAAATGTTTGGCTGGTGGGAATCGAACCCCTCACATGGGCGCTGCTGATGCCATGGGTTATATGCAATAGAGGTGTGTGTGTGTGTGTGTGTAAAGTGGACATTATAGGTGAGCGTAGGTTTGTGTGAAAGTGTGTATGTGATTACCCGACAACAGCACCACAGAACACAGGTCCAGGACTTGACTTGTGAACTCCATGTCCCCTTGTCCAACGATAATGACGTCCCTCAACACAGTGAGGCAGGTCTGTCCAGAAAAGGTAGTTTAACAGACGGCTCGTTCACATTCACAGAGATACAAAATGTTGTTAGGCCTCAACACCAAGGACACAGCAAGCCAGCTAGTCTGTATTCACTGCTCGCCAAACACTCTATATATTTGTTGTCATAATATCAAAAAAGCCTGAAGTAATGCAAGAAATATGCACTGGGATCCAAAAAAAACATGGGGATAAGGTAGACAAGACAGGCTGTATATGTAGAGAAATTGAGAGAGAGAGAGAGAGACCAAACAAAATAATATATCATGTGGCATTTTGTTGAATAATTGAGCCTGGAGCTCATTCCTGGCAGAGAGGGGTGATTTGTCAGCGGTGCTGCACAGGGCTGTGTCTAAAACTTACACGCCCTCCCCCCCCACCACAGCGGCGAGGGCACTGCGCCTGGCAGAGAGATGAATGGCAGCTCGTGTTTTAACACCCAGTATGGCTGCCGCCTCTGGGCACAGGGAGCCTAGGCGTCCAAAGGTAAGCATGCTCATTTGTACAAATGAATGTCACACTACGCCCGTGAAGGGAGAGTGCTGTCTGGGAGGAGGGGGTGGTGTGTGTGTGTGTACGTGTGTGTGTGGTCTGAGGTTAACTGAGTGCAGGAATCTCCATTAATGAGCAAACAACTTCAATAGTTTGTGTTAATCCCTCTGTGGTCCAACTCAATAGGCACAGGGCAGTATGAAAGGACACATACACACACACACACACACACACACACACAACTGCTGGCCATTATTACCTCCACCACCCTCTGGGCCAACTTGACCTGCTGTGTTGAGATAACGTCCTCGGCGGGGGCCACCAGGAAAGGCAGGATCCGCTCGGTCACCCAGGCAGCCGAGAGCTCCAGGTCCTGCAGGCAGTCCCTGTCCTCTGGAGACTGGGGCAGGACACGACACAGAGGCAGTCAGAGCAGCACGCCACAGAGAAACACACACACACACACAAACACACACACACACACACACACCCACACACACACACACAAGCTCTGCACATCTGGATGCCTACACACCTGACATTCCACTCCCAAAGTGCTTCCACTCAGAGAGGCAGAGAACACGTGAGAGGAAGATGGAGACGGGGAAGGAGGGAAAGGGAAAGGGAGAGCGAGAGAGACAGAGACAGAGAGAGAGATTATAGAAGGACTCACCTTGCTTTGGATGTGTACCAAGAGTCGGCTGTGCAAGCTGAATGCTTTCATGGCAGTCTCTGTGGTCCTTGCACGCGCTGGAGGCTCAAACGCACTCACGCACGAGTACAGCTCCGACTGCACACATGCATACCAAATAACAAACAGAGCCACCCCGCCCACACACACACACACACACACACACACACACACACACACACACACACACACACACACACACACACACACACACACACACACACACACACACACACACACACACACACACACACACACACACACACACACACACACACACACACACACACATATTAGTCTTCAGGACAGAACAGACTGGACTAATGACACAGTGGAAGCTAATGCACAATTATCTTCTCCAATTGCACCAAATAGAATTCAGGCCACTGAGATGAAACTGACGTCTGCGATGGATGGATGTCTGTACCTTCCAGGAGCTGAGCGCTTTCAGAAGTTGTTTGAGCTTGCCCAGGGCCACATTGAGCACCGCTTCCCGGCTGGGGGGACTGTTGAGGAGGTAGTCCAAGAAATCTAGGCCCAGGTCTGGCTTGGCCTCCATGGTTTCCTGGATACGCACACGTCGCGCCGAGTCATCTTTGGCCTGCAGGGGGGAAAGTTGAGTCTCTGATGGAGTAAAATGCTGATAACAATGGTAAGGTGTTCACACATAGGGAATGAGGACATATGAGGAGCAAATGTGCCAGCTCTGTCCACCTTGTATTGTGCTGTTATACAGGAGAAGCATCGCTTTGCTGTCAAATTTGTGAATACTGATCAAGGCTTGCTTTGGGCCAAATGGGATAACATTATCCCTAAACCTGCAGCATTGTGGAGGCGGACAAGAACAAACAGTCACCGATGGCTTTAAACCGATTCAATGCTTTCATCTGAATATTAAGCGACTTTGGGTATTAAGCGCTATAGAAAAATGAATTATTATTATTATTATTATTAAAAAGGTAAATGAAAAATGTTACATACTGCAGTTTTGGCCAGGGCCTCTGTGAGCCAGTCACTGATGAGCTCCAGGATGTGGGAGGCCTGCCCCCAGCTGCACAGGCAGTCTAGGATCTGACTGTAGTGGGAGACGGATGAGCCCACCTCCAGCTTCCTCAGGCGGGGCAGAACTCCACAGCTGCAGGTGTGGGGGGAGGAGGACAGAGAGAGAGAGAGAGAGAAGAGAGAGAGAGAGAGACCGATACAGACAGGTTTAACATCGGTTTAAAACAATACATCTCCAGACAGCAGTCAAGCGTATCGTCTTTAGTAAAGGTGGAGACAGAGGGAGAGAGAGAAAGAGAGAGAAAGATAAAGAGAGGAAGAGAGAGAGAGGAAGAGAAAGAGAGAGAGAGAGAGAGAAAGAGAAAGAGAAAGAGAGAGAATGATAAAGAGAGGAAGAGAGAGAGAGAGAAAGAGGGGGAGAGCGAGAGAAAGAATGCAGGAGCAGGGATGTCTGAGTGAGGGATGGAGATGCAGAGGTGTAATGAGGCACTGACCTGAATGAGGGCACGGAGGCAGCTGGAAGCAGAGAGGCCATGCACAGGAGCGCTGCAGTGCAGGCATGGTCATCCTGAGACAGACACACACACACACACACACACACACACACACACACACACACACACACACACACACACACACACACACACACACACACACACACACACACACACACACACACACACACACACACACACACACACACACACACGGCTGTTAGGCAACACATTTGTTTTTATTTCAAAGGAGTCTGATGGGATAAAACTGGCAGTGGAAGGTATCCATTGCATTTGTGATTGGTGCGCTCCGGCTCAACGATTAGCTTTCCTTGTGGACACGAGATTACTGAGGGATACGGATGCACTAATGACAGCTGTAGTTATGGCAACACACAGCACCATCTAAGCCCAGAGCAGACATTGGGCAATAAGTGAGCCCAATTTAATGGCGCCAGTGAACAACTCTCAAAGGTCACTACATTCATCATTCTCATCTCTAAAATGTCCATTTTGGAACGGAAAAATCCATGTTTATGGATGTTTATGGCCTCTACCAGCCGATACACAGAGTTTGTCTCCACTATGGCACTTTTGTACAGCTCGAATTTCTCAGGAGGGCCTGTCATTAAACATCACACACACACACACACACACACAGCTCCACTCAGCACCTGGAAGAAGCGCAGGTACTCGGGCAGCACGGTGGCGAACTTGGCCACCAGGTAGTCCATGATGTCCTTGTTGCGCTGCAGTGACTTCTGGATGCTCCTCCACAGGATCACCACGATCTCCAGCAGCCGGGCCATGGTGTCCGTGTCTTTGACCGACAGCACGTCCTCCAGCTCCTGACACAGAACACGCAACACACACATGAGCCCAACACACACACACACACGACCAGTTAGCCAGAACACAAGCAGTGGACGTTTAATCGACAGGGTGTAAACAGTGGTACAGGGGGGCAGAGGAGTCGTTTAGTAATTGGAAGGTTGCTGGGTCGATTCCTCACCCCTCCTTACCAATTGTGTAAGTGTCCTTGAGCAAGACACTGAACCCCTAAAACTGCTCCTGCTGTATAAATCCAATTCCCTTGTAAGTCACTTGGGATAAAAGCGTCTGCTAAATGACTAAATGTAAATGGGTGTACATTGTAACAGTACTACAGTCCACAGGACACTGAAGTCATGATCTTGTGGTTGCTGATGCAGTCATCAAACAGATGCTGGGAGAAAAGGAAAGACTCCCAGACTATCCTTAGCTCTGTTATCAGCAGTTCAAATTAGTCAAAGACAGGCATCAGCCTGACAATCATTTCACATGTTCCATGATAGCTTGGAGGAGAAGTAGGCTTCAATGGTAGCTGAAGTCAAGTAAGTATGCTGTCCAATAATGTAAACACAAAACTGCAGTTATTTATGCACCGAATGATTTTACAGAGCACTAATACAATGCAATATTCAAAACCAGAGCCAGCGTGACCTCAATAAGAAGAATAATAATGACAATAGATAAGTGTGATTAAACTTTTAGGAAGACTGTTAGAGCCTCTGACACATACATAATTCAGATTTCTATGGCATAAAGCGATGTCTGGGTGCTTTTCTAAAAAAAAAAAGCCATTTCAAGGAATGACGAGGAAAGAATAAAAAAGCGTAATGTACTATTCAAATGTAATGAATTAATTCGGTTCTTCCCTTCACTGTTCCTAATAAAAAATAAAGATGAGACCATCTCTGCATTAACAAATACATTATGCTCAATTTCATGGGGGAATCTCATTCCAACGAGCGGGTCCTTGCAGAGTGGGGCCATTCTAATGCACTGCTTTGTTACAAACAGTAGGCAATCGTGTAGTTGCAGTAGTTGCCTACAGTAGGCAATCGTGTCTTTACAGAATAGGAAGTGTAGGAGTCAAATGAACCCAAGTTCACTGCATGGTGGCACTTACAGAGACGTTTTCCTTGTTGGCAGAGGTTGTGTCATCAGGGTCTTGATCTTTGGCCTTCGAAATGCACGAGTTCAGACACTTACGAATGACGAGCATCAGTTTGCCTGCACGCAAAAGAGAAGAACAAGATCACTTACAATGACCAGTCTCTACCCAGCCACTCATACAAACTCATCACATCTTAAGGGTTAAGCTATATTGTCCCGGAAGATGGCCTTGCTTAGGAATGGCAGAAAGAACTTAAGTATTGACATTCATTGCGATAACACGGGTAAAACAATATACAGAGAGAGAATCTCATTCGCATTTCTGAGAGTGATTTGAAAGTGTGCAAATTATTTTTTTGTCAATCATGGTATATAATGCGACACCAGAACAGGTGCAGAAGTGCATAGACTCACCTAAGTTGTTGGGGGCAGTGTACAGGTGAGCGTACTGGTAGAACTTGCGGGCAGCTTTGGGGTTCATCTGGATGAGGGTGACGCAGCGCTCGCACCAGACCAGCTCCGATTGGTTGACCGGGAAGAAGGAGCTGAAGAGGAGGTTGACTATGCGCTTGGAGACGGAGGGCGAGTCCCTCTCCAGGCGAGACAGCAGATGCTCCATGGAGCTCACCTTCCAGAACTGCAGGAGAGGATACAACACACTCAGTGAGATTGATATACAGGTAAACACATAGTCACACACATACAAATACACAACTTTGTGTGTATTCCCCAAAACTGTGAGTAGGACAAGTGAGTTGGACAACAACAACAAAATATAAAAGTGCACCATGATTCCAGTCTCTCAACACTCATGCAACTCTGGCAACACTGCTTTGACACACACAATTTGGGGACTAGGATTCAGACACCATAGCAGTTTGGACCATTGTGCTACACATACTGTATCAACCAACCAACATGCACACAGACAAACAGACACAGACTCTCTCACACACACACACACACACACACACACACACACACACACACACACACACACACACACACACACACACACACACACACACACACACACACACACACACACACACACACACACACACACACACACACACACACACACACACACACACACACACAAGCTTACCTTGGTGGCCCGCACAGCTTTGATCTTGATGAGCATGTCCACAAAGGCCACGCGCACTTTCTCTGAGGTGTCGTGCAGGCTGGTCCTCAGCAGTGGCAGCAGGTTCTCCAGCACAGCGTGGGTCAGGTTGTTGTCCAGGACGATAGACACACACTACCAGACCAACAAGACACACAACACACACTGTTGTCCAGGACGATAGACACACACTACGAGCCCAACAAGACACACAACACACACTGTTGTCCAGGACGATAGACACACACTACGAGCCCAACAAGACACACACTGTTGTCCAGGACGATAGACACACACTACGAGCCCAACAAGACACACAACACACACTGTTGTCCAGGACGATAGACACACACTACGAGCCCAACAAGACACACAACACACACTGTTGTCCAGGACGATAGACACACACTACGAGCCCAACAAGACACACTACACACACTGTTGTCCAGGACGATAGACACACACTACGGGACCAACAAGACACACTACACACACTGTTGTCCAGACGTGGAACAGAGAGGGAACTACGCCAGGCTGCTCTTCATAGACTTCAGCTCTGCTTTCAGCACAATCTTACCGAGCATACTGGTCACAAAATTGATGGACTTAGGGCTTTCACAACAAATCTGCTTCTGGATCAAAAACTTCCTGACAGGCCGTTCCCATAGGGTTAGAGTAGGATCCCATCTCTCCTCAGCTCTCAGCATCAGCACCGGCTCCCCACAGGGCTGCGTGTTGAGCCCCCTTCTCTACACCATCTATACTCATGACTGCACCCCAACCCACCAGAGCAATGCCATCATTAAGTTTGCAGATGATACAACTGTGGTGGGGCTCATCTCAGGAGGAGATGAGACTGCATACAGGGAGGAGGTGCAAAGGCTGTCAACATGGTGCACCTTAAACAATCTGGTCCTCAACACCTCCAAGACAAAAGAGCTGTTAGTAGATTTTAGGAGGAATACATCAGACATGCAGCCTATTGTTATAAATGGGGAGCAAGTGGAGAGGGTATCAGACTTTAGGTTCCTGGGCACTCATATTGAGGAGGACTTTTCCTGGAAACACAACACCAATGCACTGCTGAAAAAGGCACAACAGAGGCTGTATTTCCTGAGGTTACTCAGGAAAAATAAATTAAAACAGGAACTGTTAGTGTCCTTTTACCGCTGCTCTGTGGAGTCAGTGCTGAGCTATGGCATCTCGCTGTGGTTTGCCAGCTGCACAGCAGCAGAAAGAAAGGTACTCCAGAGGGTCATTAACACCGCACAAAGAGTCATTGGCTGCTCTCTGACACCTCTGGGCGACATCTATAGAACACGCTGCCTCAGGAAGGCCCACAGCATCCTCAGAGACTTAACACACCCTGGTCACCACCTTTTTGAACTGTTGCCCTCAGGGAGGCGCTTTCGCACCATCAAAGCAAAAACAGACAGGCTGAGAAACAGCTTCTATCCAAGAGCCATCATAGCACTTAACAATGCACAAATGAAATTTGTATAGTGATATTGTATATATTTGTATTGTTTTGGTTTTTAATTTTTTCAATAGCACTGTCTGAGAGCTGCCACCTGAATTTCGTTGCACTTGTGCAATGACAAATAAATATATTCTATTCTATTCTATTCTATGATTGACACGCACTACGGGACCAACAAGTCACACAACACACAACGTTTATCGTTTATACAGTTTAAAGTCCGCCACACTACCTGCTTAATCAAAACTGCACACTCTCGAGACACAAGTACGCTCATATTCTTTGAGGGTGTGTGCTTCTGCTGAAACCAACCATGCAGTGAGCATATGTAGATGTCACTGACATTGGCATTCATGTATTCCAACTTTGTACAACTAACACAACACAATAACCAGAAAATACACCCACTATTGCCTATTATCAGCAGATATGTAATTGTCAGATAATCATGAATGAGTTATTTTTCACAGGTTGGAATGTTTTTGTTTTTGGCTAATTTGACATTCAAGTGCATAGTTAGTTTAAAAAAAGAGACACTTGAGGATTGAGCAGACACCTGTTAAGGACGTCATAATGCCCACTTGAATACTGTCACTTGTTTTTTACTTTTACTTCTCAACTCCTTTCCGTTTCCTGGCAATTTCTCTCATCCTGTATGTAATGACAAATGCCTGTTTTCTTATTTTTGGGTCAGGAGGGGTTTCAAAATAGGTGCCTGATGCAGTCATGCAAGTCTGCCCACGTCTGAGTGTGTGTGTGTGTGTGTGTGTGTGTGTGTGTGTGTGTGTGTGTGTGCACACGTCTGAAGGTGATTCATTAATTGATCCCAAACGGCCACACACTGCGAGTCTGCGCGGCGCTTTCATAAATCACACGAGGCGCAGTTTCTCATTCTCGGCCCTCAGAGCTCCTTCCTGGGAAAATGTTGATGAATAACAGCGAGTATCTCTAACAGGGTTTAGAAAAACAGGAGCACCAATCAGGCATCAGTTCTGCCTTACGTTGGTCATAGGCTTTATTATGATGAATGCTCCGCAGTCCGCAGTAGCACTGGGGTGAGTGTGGGAGTGGGTATGACGAGAGGGTTTTTACTTGGACAGACTGGGAGAGCATTGGCATAACCAGCACAAACACTACTACAGACAGGAGGCAACAAGCTTATAAGAGAGAGTGGCTGTGAAGGACTGTGCCAGGAGAAAGGGAAGGACTGTGCCTGGAGAAAGGGCAGAGAGCGCCACAAGAAAAGGACTTGTGTGGAGAGAAAGAGTGGCTAGAAGAAAAAGCTATAGAGAGACTGAAGATGTGAAAAGGTGTCAGTGGCAAGTGAAAGTAAGACATGAGAAATGATACAAGGGTGATTGAGAGTGTACTTGTGTGTGTGAGTGAGTGAGTGAGTGAGTGAGTGAGTGAGTGAGTGAGAGAGAGAGAATGTGTGTGTGTGTGTGTGTGAGAGAGAGAAAGAGCGTCTGTGTGGGAGAGAATGTCTGAGTGAGTGTTTCTGTGTACATGTGTGTGTGTGTGTGTGTAAGAGAGAGAGAGAGAGAGAGAAATAGCATGTGTGTGTGTGTGTGTGAGAGAGAAGGAGTGTGTGTGTGTGTGTGTGTGTGTGTGTGTGTGTGTGTGTGTGTGTGTGTGGTGTGTGTGTGTGTGTGTGTGTGTGTGTGTGTGTGTGTGTGTGTGAGAGAATGACTGAGTGAGTGTTTCTGTGTGTGTGTGTGTGTAAGAGAGAGCGAGAGAGAGAGAGAGAGAGATAAATAGCATGTGTGTGTGTGTATGTAAGAGAGAAAGAGCGTGTGTGTGTGTGTAAGAGAGAGAGAGAGAGAAATAGCATGTGTGTGTGTGTGTGTGTGTGTGTGAGAGAATGACTGAGTGAGTGTTTGCGTGTACATGTGTGAATGTGTGTGACAGCAGTCAGCATGAGGCTGATTGAGGGCGAGTGTGAGGGCAGTACCATGAAGACGGAGCATCTGACGTCGGGGGAGCTGGCGTCATAGGCCAGCTGCTGCACCATCTTCTTCAGGAGGTCGCCGATGATGTCAGAGGGGATGAACTCCCAGCACTTGGAGAGCACTGTACATGTACCCAGCACTGCGGTGGAGCGCACCAGCGGCTGCTGATCGTCCAGCAGGTACTAATACACACACACACACACACACACACACACACACACACACACACACACACACACACACACACACACACACACACACACAAACAAACAAAAAGACACACACACACACACACACACACACACACAAACAAACAAAAAGACACACACACACACACACACACACACAGGGGGTTTTCAAACACAAATGTGAACAAATGAGTAGCTACATGGGTGGACTGCAGACTTAAAAGTAATTAGCCTCAAAATCACAACAACAGATGTGTTCACCCAAAGGACTCTTCATCACACAGCATCATAACACCTGGTCTCCTTTTAGTTCCAATCCTCGGCCCAGAATTTGTACGGGCAAATGCTCCGTCAGTTAGACTCGGCTAGCCTAGACGTGCTTTAGAACTGTACTATTGTAAGCAGGTTTAAAGGGTTTCGGGGCTCAACACGCGGCCGTGGGTGAAAGTTGAAGATGTTCGCTGTGTAAAAAAAGCTCGGTTTCAGCTGATGCGCTTCTATCTGTATGCGCTTTACCATTTGAAAACAAACCAACAGACCTGTGATACAAGAATGCCACCTCAATGATATCAGTAAGAAAGTTAGATCCACTCAAATATCCCTTCACAGTCATGAATAGAATAAAAGAATATGACTTCTTACGCAACACGCAAGTTTAAAACCGGGTTAAACACATCTAAGGCAAAGACAATGGAGTAAACACAACAGCTGTTCTCCAGTGACTAATCAAAGCACTGTGAACCAAGTCTCCAGACAGGCTCTAAAGATAAGCATTTGCATTTAGTCATTTAGCAGACGCTTTTGTCCAAAGCGACGTACAAGGGAGAGGAAAGTCAAGCAGTCGAGCAATAGAACCTGGTGTAACAATAAATACTACTTTACATAAGAAATATAAGAAACGATATAGAAAACAAAAAAAAATGCAGGAAACAGATGAGGGAGTGAGACATACAAACAGCTAAGCCTCTGGAAAGGCTGTAGCAGTAACAGATGAGGGAGTGAGACATACAAACAGCTAAGCCTCTGGAAAGGCTGTAGCAGTAACAGATGAGGGAGTGAGACATACAAACAGCTAAGCCTCTGGAAAGGCTGTTGCAGTAACAGATGAGGGAGTGAGACATACAAACAGCGTGTCCAGCTGCCTCTGCAGGCTCTCGTCAGTGGCTGCCACATCCATACTGGGGTCCTTCAGGGGAAAGGCCTCAGTGAAGAGCAGCGTGGCATTGGCTCGCACCTCCCCATTGGCCGCCTGCACATAGAGACACAGCCAATCACCAAAAGGCAAACACAGGGGGGCTAATAGGGTGGGGGGGAAGCAGTCTGGGACATGGAGTCTGTGCCATTTGGGAGTCAGCCCCTTGGGCGTGAAGAGGACTATTTTCGGCTTTTGTTTGAGAAGAAACATTCCTATTCATACTTAGTATTATTCTCCTGTATGCCCCTACTGACTTATTTTAAATTGAAATAGGGGTGCATCACATGCACTGCATGACTAAATGAGTGCTAGTACTAGTCTGCATTTATGCATTTTCTTAACACCATGGCAATTATAGCAAATACAAACTTTCAGCATTTGCTACATTTACATCAATGACAGCAAGCTGATGGAGCTGTACGGACCCTCCCAGAATACTCTGGGAGAGGAGGCTGGTAGTCGGCACTGTACCTTGAGGGCTCTCCAGAGGATGGGGCGATACAACCTGTGCAGCATCTCATCCAGGCCCTGGCGAAACTTCTGCTTGTGGAAATAGCTCAGTATCTGCAGGGATAAATGTATTGATCCAAAGAAAGAAATGTAACATTAAAACTAAAAAAGCTAATAATGACTGCAAAAACTTACAAAAACATCATCTCAAGATGGCAGATGGCGACAGGAGTCATTCCTTAAATTCTGTGCAGTGTACAACCTTAACATAGTGATACAGCATGTCTAGACCTACACTTGCTAACTAATTGGGGTAGTAGCAATAACCAAGTGAATCAAGTGAAGACATGTCTGAAAAATGTAAACTATAATAAACTAAAACTAAATTGAAATGAGTCCATTAACTGAACTAAACTAAAAAAACAAGTGAAGCCACTGATGAAACTTACTAAAACTGAATGAAAATTCAGATTGAATACATATCATCAAAATAAAAACTCATTTGAAAATGGGAAACCTCCGGATACAGCAGTATTGATGTAAAGTAACAAGGCAGATCATTTGCAACTGAAGAAAACTTCCAGCCTCATCAACATGATTTGCTACTACTGGGACTTCAATTCTGTTGCAATCAATCTATTCAGTCTAGCATTTCTAGTCAATTCCATATCTGCAGTCAATTTCATAGACCTGAAACTAATTTGGGGTTGATGTATCCATCAGATATATTAGACAAGAGAGTGTTTTTTTCACCCATTCAGGCCCACCGCGTCACCCACCTGCCGGACTTTTGGGAGCACAGGCGAGTTGCGGTGCAGCTGGATGCCGTGCTGCATGAACTCCTGGATGCAGTTGGACTCGATCTCCTCAAGGAAGGTTCCGGAGGCTTTCTTCCAGGCGCGAAAATAGATCTCTGCCAAGTGCTCTATTTCAGCCCTGCCAAGGCATGTCAATGAACAAAAATGAATATCCTTTAAAAGGCTCATCAACTGAAAGCAATGGCAATGCTAATACAACACCGAAGATGCTTTCATGTCCCTCTTTCGACTCAGACTCGTCTGACTTGCGTTAATTACCCGGTGAAGGGGTAGGTGGGGGTACCTCGAGAGGCTGGGCCAGGCCAGCCCAGGCACACTGACCAGCTCATTTAGCTTGGTTTCAAATTGCCGCGGTTCATGCCTGACTGAGCCTGAGCTACAATTAAAAAGAGCCGCAGGTCGCTGTCGAGTAAACATGGCAACACTAGCCCCCGGGAGAATTCGGGGGTGAACTCACTTGCGGAAGAACTGGAGCTGATTTTTGACGGTTTTGTGAATCATGCGGATGAAGACCAGGTCCCAGCTGAAGAGGAACACCAGGAAACGCTTCCCCTGAGGGTGGGAAACGCAGACAGGAAAGAAAAAAAGAGAGGTATATGAAGACAAAGAGAGATTTATGAAGACAAGACACACTCTGGACAAAACTGGACATTAGTTTTCAATAATGAAACGCTCATTAGTGACAGGGTTAGTAGCATCTGCTGTTAACTCACTTTTCGTTTTTGGAAATGCCAAACCCCCCCCACCCCGTCTAAACACAAACTCAGAACTGATGGTCTTCCCAGCCAAACACAGGTCATCAACCACAACATTAATATCAATATTGACTCTTTATCTCTTGTTCCATCCAAAACAGCAAGAAACCTCTGGGTCATTATTGATGACCAACTGACCTTCACAGCCCACATCACCTCTGTCTCCAGGTCGTGCCCCTTTGCGCTATACAACATCCGCAAAATCAGGCCGTACCTAACCCAGTATGCCACCCAGCTGCAAACCTTTGTGAGTTCCACCAGGTTTTATTGCTCTTAGCTAAGTTATTCCCCTTGTACGTCGGACAAAAGCGTCTGCTAAATGTAAATGTAAATGTCTTGTCTTCTCACCTCGTCCCTCCTGATGTGGTTTGCGTTGAGGAAGCACAGTAGCAGCTGGTTGGCCAGCTCCTGGCCCAGCTCCGAGTCTAAGGGCACGCCCAGCAGCGCCTCGTGAAACACCCACAGCCTCTTCATATCAGGCACCTGAGGGAGGGGAGCCAGTCAAGAGTTCACTGGCACGAAAATGCAATGGTGTCTGTCTCAAGTTCAGTTGACCAAGACAAACTTTTTTTATTATTTCATAGCATGTGTATTTACATCTGGATAGTTTGTTATTATATAATATGGAAATTTGAATATAGAATGGGCATTATGTAACATGTTAAATTGCAGCGATGCATGGCTGCCACAACGTTAAAGATCTTTGAAAATATTGCATTATAAGAGAAAAGATAAGAGTGCATTCCTGCTTGTATTCCTGGCCTTAATAGGCTCCCTAGCGATAGCCAGTGTAGCTTTTCAAACTGCTTGCATCATACCAAAAGGTCCATAAACAATCATTAAATACCATTAGTCTCAAGAGAGAGATTTCAAGAGCGGGGAAAAAGTGCATAGAGAGCAGCACAATAGCGATATGAATCATCCTCAAAGGCTTTCATACAAAGTGAAATCCATTCCCACTACTTGCATGGACACTGAAGTGCTCCCACAACAACTGCAGAACCACAGCGAGCAGTGCAAGCACTCCTCCTAGTGTCTACTGAGGAGAGACAGAGAGAGTGTGTTTGCGTTTATTTCTCTCCCCCCCCTTTCTCGCGTCGGGAGGAATTAATTGCGCGCTAACAGCCGAGGCAACCTTTTCGCTGGGCAGTCACCTCGGCGGACCCCTGAGAGGGAACGAGAGATAATTGTCAGAGAGTCGAGAGCGGAGGTGATTAACAAAGCTAACGAGCGAGCTGACACGGCCAGCAGTAGGGCACCGTGACCCCCTGCATCCGGCCGCAACCCTTTTGAAGGCTTTCAGAAATCAACCCGCCACTTTTGTTCTTTGGTCTGACAGACTTTTATTTTTATTTTTTATCTAAAGTTGAAGAACTTCTGATGTATGTCTGATCTGTTAAGGTCCAAGGGCATTTTTCCTTTATTTAAGCCACTGAACTTAACCCACGTAAATGGGGGGTGCTTGGAAAAGCTTTTTAAAGTATAAATAAGCTTCTGCTGTTATTCATTATAGCTGACTGAAGTTAAATACTCTCATAGTCAGAGATCATGTGTTATGGCCACAATCTCAAGCAATTTGTGACAAGCAATGACAACAATAATAGTGAGCTAGAAAATCCAATAACACATTATATAACAATATACTCCTCAGGAATGTTATTTTTCTGACCTCAGAATTTCCACATGAATTATGAAATCGACAAAATATCTGGTATAGTCTTATAGCATGCAATAGTAAAGACTTAAGTTAATCAGCAGTTAATGTAGGTTGCTATGCCAGTAGATGTTCATAAATCACTAGACCCTATAGTGTTAGGTCCTGCCAGCTGATTTAGCATAGGGCTGAAACATACCTGCAAATGTAAAGCAGGTATTAAGGAAAACTCCTGATCTCTAAGTTAGAAGCGACCACAGGCAGCAGGTCTGCAGAGTGCGATGCCTTATATGTTCCAACTGACATTTCTGTCGGGTCTTTAAAATGTACCACGCAGAGGTGCCAGACCAATTGTTTGCCGTTACCGGTTTCCTGAGGCAGGTGAGGAAGACTGTCAGTCCGAGCTCTTCTTTCCCATGCAGGCCTTTGATCCACCAGCACCCAAACAGCTCATGGATACTCTTCTCCAGCGCTGCCTCTGATTGGGGCAGGAAGCTCAGGAGATCTATGGAACAATCACAGAATACAGCAATCAGTCTGTGTGTGTGTGTGTGTGTGTGTGTGTGTCTGTGTGTGTGTGTGTGTGTCTGTGTGTGTGTGTCTCTGTGTGTGTGTCTCTGTGTGTGTGTCTCTGTGTGTGTGTCTCTGTGTGTGTGTCTCTGTGTGTGTGTATGCTGAAAAGAGGAGAACTGAACCAATTTCCTTCCCATCTCATACTGGGTCACACTGACACAAATAACCTTCTCATCTGACACTGACATTTCTTGCAATTTATCAGTCCTGTGCAATTTTCTACCAGAGTTACCATCTAGTAAATTCAAATGTTAGAGTTGTGTAGGTAGCCATGGACATGGCCTGAGCTAAATAAATAAATATGAAAAGAAAACACCCTTAACAGCTGGAAAAGTTTATCCTTAGTGCATGAATACATTGAAATAGTCACATTCAAAATCAAAGCAAATCCGTCCTTCTATAAGGAATACGTGCTCCTATCTCTCCACCCACCATTCAGCATGTTGGCACAGTCGAGCAGAGATGTGTATGTGTCACCCTCCTCTATGGTGTCCACACAGGCTGTGGCCACTTCAGTCACACCCTGAATAACTTGCATGGTCTGCTTCTGCAAGAAGTCCAGGGCAAAGAGGAGACACATTTACTGAAACTGTAGTGTTGTGCACTGCAGAGAGCTAATCAACAGCAGACTTCTAGACTGAACAAAAAGGACAAACTCTGTCGGGATGACATTACAAGGAACTGCATGTTATTAACGTTAGTCCTACGACTTCACTTAGATGAACAGAGCCCAATAAATTGACGTAAATTGCTATGCAACACTATTAATGGTGCCTTCTGCATCCATGATAAACATGTGTTACTCACCAACTCCAGGGGCACTTCCAATTCCATGCCCTGCTCGTTCTGATCTACATCTGTCGCATTCCAGCGTTCTGCGGGACATGCCACCACAGCGTCCTGCAAGAGTTTGGCCAGCTTTTTCCAAAGGGCCTGCCGCTGAGCCTTCTGCAGCTCCTGCAGTAGCTCTCGAAGGTCAAAAGGCTCGGAGGCATCCTTCTGCTCATAAAAGTCATGGTAGAAAACTGATCAGCATACATCACCACCAATTAGATTTGACACATGTGCTTTGTCGCTGAGCACTGAGGCTAAGGTAAGAAACACACTTACACTTAACAGCCAGTTAACTATTTATTCTAAGCAACGATTAACGTATCTGAGCTATCCAATGGTAACATTTATAATAACAAAACATTTTAAGCTGTACTTACATGAAGTGTGATGAAGGTGAAGAAATCCTCAGTCTTACTTATAGAGACGGAGTTTATAAAAGCCTCCCTTTTCGACATACCTGACGTCACTTAATTCAGCTGTTCCTGTTTCAAAGTGGAGAAAACAAAAACAACGACGGGTTATTCTACAAACTCGCATGAACAACAACTCTATGCCTCATAAACCGTTAGCAATTAACTGTAGTAATAAAGTTAAGCAATCGGTTAGGTTAGCTAGCTAAATGGCTGCTCATAATATCCATCTGTCTAAGCTAACATTAGCTAGCGTCTTCATAATTTGACTTAACAGTCGAACCGAGAAGTGTGAGTAACCGCTTGATTTGTATTACTTTGCAAGTAAACCAATCATAGGCAGGGAAATATTTGATGTTCTTTATATGTATGAAAGTTTCGTTCATGTTCAGCACGCACGTTTATTTCAAGTTTAAACTGTTGTTTGTAAACTCACCGGAGTTGTCAAATTGTTTTGCTTCATTCCCCGCGCCAAATTGAATTTGGTGACGTGAGGTGGTGTAGATACTCGCTTGCTCTAATGCGTGGCAATATTTCAAACATACTGCCGCCTATTGGACTGGAGACTTTGGAAATATCGGGGATGTAATTCTTTGTCCACTAGATGGAGATAAAAGAGCATATCTTGAGCACCTGGATTAAGCATATCTGCTGCCTTAATTCAGCTGCATCAGCATCAAAAAAAGGCACTGCCACGGCAACCAACTGGATGATGACTGGCTGATTGTAATTTGTCGCATCTATCATATTTCTCCCTAAGATCCTCTTCTTATTGATGCAAAAGTATCTTTATACCTGTACATTGTACTTTGTAGCCCTGTGAATGGAATATCTGTCCATTGCTAGCCCCACCTTATTTTATTCAAGATATGTCCATTAGCTTAATCTGCTAATGAGATTATTAGGGCATATTTCCTTTAACATCTGAGATGCGTATGAGGTACACCACTGTCTTTAGTCCCACTGATTTGAGGTAAACACATCGGTGCTATCGTACCTCGTGACTCGTCTGCTGACTGCTGTAAAACTGCTCTCTGGCATACTGCCCAGTTTCCTTAACCCATAAGGCACATGTTCGGCATACCAAATAGACAATGAAGTACGGCTTTGCATTTTTTTCTTTCTTGGCCTTATGTAACACAATGATATTGAAGATAAAAGAAATACGATGAGACATCACTCCTATTTAAGAATTTGAAATTGGGGTTTTATTCTTCAGATATGCATGAAAGCATTTACAAAGTCCTTAATGCTACAGAGACTTAAATGTGTATTTCTGAATAACATGAGGGTTCTGTCTCTGATAAGGCACAGAGAGACATAACAACAGATCAAACAATATGCATACAATGAGAAAAAGGCAATCAAGCAATATTACTGCAATTATGCAAAGGTCTGAGGCAGCAATCTCAAAGTTGTCTGTTAATCTGATTAAATAATATACCAGCCATGCTGAATGTGCTTAAAATGAATGACCATATTCCATAGAAGTTATCTGCTCAGGAGCCAGTTTTCATTTCCCACAAATGGTAGTAGGATTCATGTTTACCATCAAATGTAATAATCTATAGACTACATTTCTGTACAGTGCTGCAATAAAGAATGAGAGGAACATAAGTCACACATAAAAAAATCTTTACAGCACTCTTGTAATTCTGTGCTGTACAATGTCAAACATTGGCATACAAGTACTTTTAAAATAAAGTACTTTTTTGTATTAAATTATAAACATTTTCAAAAAAGGCACAAACAATAAAACAACAAAACAACTTAACTTCATATAACTTGGCATTCTCAAGGCATTCTGACTTTGTCGACCCTCTCAAAAGCATTTTCAAAACCAGTTGAAATCCTATACAACTGCATAACACAACACACCAGATGATAGTACAGGCACACCCAATCTTATCATGTGCATGCTCTTAAACTAACATTTGCAACAAAAAAACATGCCATTTCAATTTTTCTTTGATTGTCCTTTAAACATGTTGCCTTAAAGGCCCCAAATAAAGCCTTAAATCAAAGAACTAAAGAACTAAATGAATGTTTGTATAAACCAAGTCTAACCTTTAATCCAATTAGTGCATAATTTTTACAGACATTTTTTTACAAACCCCTGCAATTCTCCAAATGGAGAATGGAACTGTTGCTGCGGCGTGTATTTACATAGAAAACATGGCAGACTTACAAAACAAGGCAGTAAACATTTTTGCTTTTCTGCTTTGGCAGTCAACAGTTGTTGACACATTGGATCAAAACATATCTTGATATGTTTACACTGATTTTGCTTTCAAAATAAAAGTTGAACACAAAATAACATAAATAAAACGAGAAATAATGGGTCCATCGTGTTGAATCTTGGTGACTGATGAGTGGCCAGTTCAATGGATGAAAGACCTGATAGAGAGAGCGAAGTCAGTGGTTCCCCTGTGGAGGTAAAACTGCCTTCTCTAAGCCACCTGCAGTTAGGTCATACCTAAAAGAAAAGAGAGATGGAGGATAGGAGGGGGGAGAGAGAGAGAGGATAGGAAAGGGGGAGGAATAACATCAATCATATTAATGAAATTAGAACTAGTCGCATGAGCGCACTGCACTTCCTGATGAGAGCAGACTAAATTAAGGAGATATCTTGATAAGATGTTTAATTAATGAGCAGGAGGGACAAGATGAGTGAGATAACGAGTGTGTGTGTGTGTGTGTGTGTGTGTGTGTGTGTGTATAAGAAAAGGAAACAGCTCTAAAGAACTTAATACTAAAAATAACGATATACTGATAACATATAATAAGAAATCTTACAGTTGTTTGACGGTGTTTACGGTACACTAACAGCATACCATTGCGTCCATCCCTTGGAAATTTCATCGCTTGTCAAATCCACAAGCACCTGTGTGGACAGGGAAGACATGACCAGTCAACCAGAAGCATTTTACAGTCAGGAAAGTGCAAGTCAAAGACAGATAATAATAATAATAATAATAATAATAATAATAATAATAATAATAATAATAATAATAATAATAATAAATAATAATAATAATGGATTTTATTTTTATAGCACACTTTAACATACAAAGAGGTCTCAAGGTGCTTAACAAGGTCACAACAACAATAATGCAAGGTAATAGGAGTGCAAAAATAGCAATTAAAACAGTGGAAGGAAGTGAGGAAATGAATAAAGAAGGAAGGAAGGAAGTGAGGAAATTAATAAAGGAAGGAAGGAAGGAAGTGAGGAAATTAATAAAGGAAGGAAGGAAGGAAGTGAGGAAACAGTACTTTTCCCAGAAGGCCTTTGTGTTTGGACAGCAGCCCTCCACCATTCTTCACTGCTACATCCAGAGTCCTCCTATGGAGTTCCACCATGGACACACTGAACTCAAATCTAAATCACACACACACACACACACACACACATACAGAAGCAAAACATTAACTCTTTGAGTTGCTACACCAGTCTTTATTAAATGGCACACTCACTGTGGAAATTCTCAAATCCTTACTCAAAGCGGGACTGCGGGGGGATCTCAACACTTGAGAAAGCTTTACCTGCAGCTCGCATTTCTGCTTTCATTTCTGCCGACAAATGAAGCTCACCAAAGAGTGGAAAACCAGACAGGATTTTCTCTTGCACATCAATGTGTATTACAGATATATCTCATCAATGCCTACTTACGACTGATCATAGATGGGGTTAAGAGTCCTCTTCAGTGTGTTGGTCTTCCTTCTGCCTGTTCGGCTCTTGTCTGGCAGCAGGTAGAGCCTGATGAAGGGGTCCGAGCCGTCCTTCGTAAAGGCTATGAGGTTACTGTGGGGGTAATGAGAGGTCAAAAGGTGAAACGCTAGTAAGTGTGCACACATGTGGTAGGCATGGATAGGAAAGGTGCTTTTTTTTTAAAAAAAAACAGTTCAGCCAAACGTCACAAGGGGTATAACTAGAGTGACATGCTCCTAAAACACCCTGCCCTAAGTTCAAAACACAAGCCAGCACTAAACACAACGTTAGCTAAATACTGCTACTGGCTGGAGAAAGTCATTGAAGGCTTTAAGGTTTTAAACCAACTTTGATTAATAAGATAAGACTAGTATATAGTGATATAATGCCTAGTCGAGCTGTTGACTCTAATGCTGAAAAGTAGTTTGAACGAGTGGAACTGAATGAGGCCAGTGACACCCGGTGAGACTGAGATCTATTACTGCCCGCATCAGTCACTGAGTGGAATCTCTCATCAGTCATTTGGAACAAACGCCCACACAAACTTTCCAGGAAGATGGCAGGCCTTGCCTGATAGACTCATTCCTGGATTTACAATGACAGGTACAGTGTAAATCTTACGGGATTAGATTGTGAAGATAAATGTGTTTGAAGAGTTTGCAAGTCAAACAGTGTGTGTGAGAGAGAGACAGAAATAATTTGTGAGTGCAGTGGGAGGGCTCTGTGTGTGTGTGTGTGTGTGTGTGTGTGTGTGTGTGTGTGTGTGTGTGTGTGTGTTTGTGTTTGTGTGTGTGAGTGTGTGTGTGTGTGTGTATACTAACCGACAAGCGTGCACCACCACAATGAGTTTGTTCCTCTGAGGACTGTGTCTCACTGTGAGTTGTACCTCACCCAGAGGATACTGACTGAGTGTTGAGCCACTGCAAAAGGCAAAAGGAGAACGTTACACACACCTGCACACATACACACTGTCTTGCACACATCCTTATCACACTCCCACATCAACTTCCACAGGCAAATACCCACACAGAGAACACTGACGTAACCTCACTGAAAGAGAGTGTGCATATCTTGATCTCTACATTTGCGAACACCTACACACAACTCATGGACCGCGGAACCAGTATGGCCAGTATGGCCCGGGCCCTACCTGCTTTTGAACATCAAACACGGTCAAATTTGGCATCCATCAGTAGCCTCATACATCATACACTGCTTCCTTTTGTCAGAGTGTGGGAACAGACATAATGTGGGGACAGAATAGATTTAATCCATACACATTTCAGGAAAGTCCGACACATCAACCAATCAAATTGTTCTACTTCTATGAGTCAGGCGTAATCTATTGGAAATATCATCCACCAAAACCTTGGCTCATACTGCAAGTCTATGTACAGTACATTGTCCTCTCACTAGTGATGCAAATAATAGTTCTTTGAAAGGAGTCGGATCTTATGGCTCTGTTCCTTTCCGAGACGTCTGATTTTTTTTTAGGGGGCGGGGGTTAGTAGGTTTATCTGCAAAGTAGTCACTAGGATAACTATATGATTTGGATCAGATTCGAGGTTTGGACCAGATTGAAACAAATCAGATAAACTGGACTAGGTTTAGCAGACAGGAGGATGAAGTATGTGCCTCAGCTGCAGTCACACTAAATCCTTCACGCAGGAGTGTGCTGGGGTGTGGCCATGTTTATTCCTGCTTTAGAATGTAACCGCTGTTAAAGTAACGTTTTCTTTAATTTAACTCTAATTCACTGCTTTTGTTCTCGCTAATGCTGCTCCCTCTCTTCATTCACCTTCTAGCTTGCTCGACCACCGTTTCTCTCTCTCAACATTTGAATGTGTTTACAAACAGCAACCAACAAATCCTACTCATTCTGCCTTTAAGAAACCTAATGGTTTTCATTGGTCACGTGAAGGAAAGTTGGATTTAGGCCAGGCAGTGACATTTGGGCACATAAAAAAAGTACCAATGAGCCGTTGAAAAGAACTATATTGTTTACAAACATAACATCACTACCTCTCACTCTTGGTTTGTTTATGTAACATGACGGTCATGCTATGCTAGCATGATGCTATGCTGATGGGCCCAACCAATTTTTAAATCCCTGGTAGCCCTTCGGGCAAGCATTCTTTCAATTTAGTTTTCCCAAAATTGATTTAACTAGCCCAAATATTTTTTTTTTTAACATTTTCCTGTAGAATAAAAAAAATACCTGACCTAGGAAGCACAGACTGCAACGATCATCAAACATATTAAAATGCATCTTCCTTCACTGCAGGTGTATGTAAACTCAAGGGCAGTCTGTGGGTTGTGGTGGTATGTTTGCTCAAGGAACAAATGGATAAAGATGTTGTCTTTGTCTATGTGTGCAAATCAGTATTGATCTCTGTTTTCCTGTAGCACTATTTTGTGAGGAATGCTGGTGTAGAAGAGGACTCTCATCAAACACAACCTGACTAGTGCCTTTCCAATTAATGCATACACTTCCTAGAGGACATACCATCATGATCAATAACTCTTTTGTTAGGTGGTCAAAGTCCTTCTTCCAAATGGCAAGTCAATGGAACAGAAAGGAGGGGATTTTATTTCACTAAGGGGATACTATTAATAGCCCATCAGGCAGAAAAAACCTGATTGTTCCAGGATGTCAGACTGACGATTTTGCAAGCCCTTGACTATTACCAGTCTTCTGTCTTACTCACTCACTCACACACACACACACACACACACACACACACACACACACACACACACACACACACACACACACACACACACACACACACACACACACACTCACTTCTGCAGCTGCCTCAGTCTGTTCTGCAGCTCCTGCGTGGCACAGGGCAGTGAGCTGTCCGAGGCCAGGCTGCTCATGGACTCCCGGTGGGCCTGCTGCTTGTGGACGCTGCTGATGGCCAGGCTGGAGCTGCTGCGCCGCACGTCTCCCTGGCCTCCCCGCAGCGGGCTGCCCCCGCTGGGCTGCTGAGAGTGGGGCGCTCCCTGGGTTGCGTTGGTGGATGAGGAGGCCTGGCTGTGCGGGGCTGCCTGGGAGGCCTGACTGGTGGGCGGCTTATGGGAAGTGGCGGTGGGGTTGCAGACGCCGTCGCTAGTGCGTCTCACCTGCACACAGGAGGGTTGGTCGGACGTGCCCTGCTTTTCTAGACAGAGCACCTGAGAGAGGGGGAGGGAAAGACACAGATACATTTGGGCTCCACATACAGTGTCAGTTTATACAACTGACTAAAGATACTAACATACATACAGTATATGAGTGATTCAGACCTAGGGAACACACAATCAATCACACACACAAGCACACCTACATACTGTCAATACACAGAACATTCTCTCTTCCAGTCATAAACAGACAAAGCTCTATACAATTGAATGCATTCACACCACCACTTACATAGAAACCTTTGTTAGGCACACATTTACAAAGTAAACTGGCTGCATGCAGAGAATGAACTGACAACCTCACGAACACAGGATCTCCCTTATGACTAACACACACACACACACACTGTAGCGAAGGGAGAGCATGGTCACCCCGCCCAGACTCAAACCCGGGTCTACAGGGTGCCAAACATGCGCTCTGACCGACACACCAAAGAGCCCGGCTCGATGGCATGGCAGCCAGAGCACATATTCAATTGTAGGGACGATCACATCGTCACACACAAACACAATAAAACACACACACACACACACACACATTCATACATATTCACAAACGTACCCTAAGAGCCATCTTGAGCTTGAGGGTGCAGCTGGGTCCGGAGTTTTTGAGGGGAAACTGCTGAGTCAGCGTCATGTCTTCCTCTCCGAGCAGCCCACTCAGCGGCACCATGAGAGTACCCAGGGTGCACTTGTGCTTGTCATCCCTAACCTGTAGACAGGAAAAATGGCTTTCTAAAGTCAGCTTTCAAGCATTTGTCATCCCAATTACCGTTTAAACCAGTGTCCCTGTGCATAGGAAACCTATGGCAGTCCAAAGAGCCCTAACCACATCCCCAGGCACAGACGACATAAGTTTGACTTAACAGTGTATTTAAAACCAACCATAACATACCCTCTATCTACTGCACTCTATAGGAAGTAAAACCACTAAGATATAGCAAAGCCCAACATATATAGTATGTACGGCAGCCCCATGCAATATCTATACAATGATATGGATGGTAGAGACAAAGGGTACAGCACCTCTACTCCAAGCTCCTGTGTGTAGGGGTTGTGGACGAGGAAAGAGAAGGCCTCCTCCCACAGAGGCTCTGTGGTCTTAAAGCGTACCTGTGCACAACATAAGAGACTCTCTTCACACGTCATACATATTATATTTAAGCAATGAGCCACAAGAGGACGTGCTTTGCGCTGATTTCAGAACAGGTAAGGGCAGTTGTTAGGCACGACGCAATGATTATACGGATTATACGGTTCAACAACCACTGTAGAGGCAAACAAACAGGTGGACGCAGGAGGATGTGGTACCATGGGAGTGGCTTGCACACAGACATACCTTGCTCTGGTATGTTTTGGGTCCCACTGTGAACATCACGTAAGGACTGGGGTCGCTACTCGTCTTCTTTCCAGACTGAAGGAATGAAGGAAGCATTGATAACAATTGAGAGTCAACAACGTAAACCACAGTTGTGTTAAGATAACGGGTAACTGGTAACTACATGCAAACAGAAACAGTAACAACAAATAAATCAATGAATCAATCGAAAATCATTCAATTAATTTAACTATATTGCCTAGTGCTGAAATGTTTTTTCACCTTAATATGGCAAAAGCTTAACTCAAACAAAAATGCATTTGACAACACAAATCTGGAGTCATAAGCAAGCATGCAGCACTTGAACACATACACATCGTATGCACATCACGCACATAACATTACACATTATCATTATGCAACATGATGCAGGACATTATTCCAAGGCTGCAGTTAAATTGCTGGCATGTTGTGTGTGGTGATACAACATAGTGGATGTACACTCACAAGATTACACAACATGATGGATGTCTACTTTGCACTGACATATACTGATACGAGAGTGCAGGTGACAGTCACCTCAATGATAGAGTGGAGCCACATTATGAACATGAAAACATAAGGTATACCAAGCAGTACACACTTCAGGACAAATTAGCCATACTGCTCGACCACTGTTCACTGACAGCCACAAAACCAAAGGCAGGAAACACGTCCTGAACAATAACCCTTCATGCGCCATGAATAAAGGATTTTTTTGACAATCACAAGTAATACTGTAAGTGTTAACATACAGTACATTCAAATAATGAAAGTGAAAGAACATGTATATGATCATTATATTGATGTATATTGGCATATTGACATGTTCATAATTTGTCCCTCTTTTCTCTGTAGAGATATTTCTGTGTCTGTGAAACTAATCCCTATCTGCCAAATCTGAATTGTTGTTGTTTTTTTTTTAATCACAGACAACATATCAGCATTCTACATCAGTACAATGACAGTATGTCACAGATTTGCCAGATGGAGATAAGGTCCAAGAACCCTAAACCATCACTATCTTGCCAGTGGGACATAATAAGATTTACCAAAAGTGACATGAAAAGTCAGTGGCTGACAGCTCAGTGAAAGACAGGAATAAGACCAATGACTACACACACACTGACGACACACACTGTCTCTCTCTCTCTCTCACTGTACCTTCAGTGCTTTATAGGCCTGCTTGGAGCCGTCGTGGTTAAACTCTAGAGGGTATCTCTAGCAGACAGCATGGGGATGGAAGAGAATCAGGACAAGAGTTAATATGGAAGAGCATGCAGTATGATGAGGGTTAGTTCAGATCTGACCATAGATATACAGGATATGGCCTAGATCAGAGGCAGGGCCCTTTTTCTCTCTTTCTCATCCGGTGGCAAGGGGAGAAAAGCATCCTGCATCTGCAGAACAGGGTGGTGTTTGAACAGTGAAAACAACATTTCTCACAAGCGGAGGTTGGGCACACAAGTCCAAATTAATTTTACTAACAATCCCAAACACTGAGTCAACAGTATGAACTCTGAATGTGATATTTGATAAAAGACAAAAACCAGAGGCACATTTTCCTGGCGCTATGGGTAGCTAAGGGGTCAGTTACACTACCAAGGGGGTCATTGTTTGTTTGTAAACAACCAGATGTGTCAGACAAAGGCCACAAGGGCATCTCTGGGTCAGTTACCTCAGAGGAGTGAACCGAAATAGAGACTGTCATAAGGACAAGGCTCTAGCAGGTGTGTGCGGCGGCTACGACGGCTTGAAACCATCTCAGATGGCTCTGCGTCCTCTGGCGAGGAGAAAGGCCATGGGAGGTCGGGGGAGACTAACACCTCTCTTTTTAGTCGGTGGCCAAAAGGTTGCGCATGTCACCACGTGGTGACATCCCGTGCTGCCTGAGCCGACAAGTAACATTACGTACGTAATGATGCATTAGGGATTGAATGACATTGTTTTCAGTCACTCCAGTGATTAAAGAATAACAAATACAAAACCCTGTTAATTACTGGCACAATGCAGCAAGGCTGGTCTTCATGCTTTCCGCTGGGAGTTGGGGTTGGGGGTTGGAGGGGGTTGACCTTGGTTCAGGGAGCAGAGTTGTTTTTCCCAGAGGGAGAGACCCTGTCACACGGTTAACAGCAGCAGGTCGCTAATGCTAGTGCTATTTCTGGGTAAGCGGGGGATGCAAGGGTGGGGGGGGGGGGGGGCTCGACGGGCAGCGGAGGACTCACAAATAGCGATCTACAGGGGGAAGCTGAGTTTGGGCAAAAGACGAGGCCCGAGGCTCTCCTCTCGTTCAAGTTCCCACAGCCAAAGCTCCCCGTAAACACACTCTTCAGGGCCCAGCCAGACCGTTAGGAAAGAGCACAGTGTAAGAGAGATAGGACACAAACACTGATCTTCCACTGCGGATATTTTTTCAATTCACTATTTTAAGAAGTCAGTTAATAACCAGTCTTAATGGCTGTGATGATAGCCTTAGATAAATATAAAATGTCAGCGAGAGAAACTGGGTATCTGTGGGGTTTTCGGTCTCTATGGAAGAAAAAGAGTTGTAAGAAATACAAGTGAAGGAAAAGGACTCAGAATAGTCTAATCAGTGTACCTGTGTTAGGGGCTAAATTCATGTTTGACCAATTTAAGACGTGTCCTTCTTTGAGCTAAACACCGCACCATCAGATAACCAGAATGAAAGTCATGAAAGGCAGATGGTGGAAATGTCGAGACTGTTCTTTAAGAGGGGACACACAGCCATTCACAGGTTAAAGTGTGATGTCAGGAAAAACAGTGTGGAAAAAGACTGGAATAACTCATCGGTGAGGTCACTGTGGGAATGGAATTAAACCACGGCCTTGAGAAGCTCAGCTAAATACAGGGACTGTGCACATGTGCCATGGTGGCGTGTTGAAACACTCCTGCTGACTTCACGGGGCTGTCTGTCACCAACCCTTGACTTAAAGACAATGAGCTGACAGAACTTTGTATTTTATTTCATAGAGGAATGATGTCCTCCACACACTAGGCGTTATAAATAAACAACATAAAAGATATTTTGTAGTGTAGTGACTGGTTCATCAAATGCAAAGTTAAGTGTGAGAACAGTGTCAGAACAAATGGATAAAGATGTTGTCTTTGTCTATGTGTGCAAATCAGTATTGAGCTCTGTTTTCCATTGAACTTTCCGTACCGGCAGGTTCCTGGCAGAGTCTAGGTAGATGACCAGCAGAGCGGAGGAGAGGCCGTCATTGGCCTGACTCTTGTCTGCTCTGATGCTGCGCAGTACCTGTCAGAGGAGAGACACAGAGAGTGGGAGACTGGAGCAGCACAGTACCATGGCCTGAGATCTACCTTTGGAACTTAAGTTCACCTCCTGCACCAGGTACTCTCTGCACTTCAGGTCAAAGTATAATGAGTTAAAAAATGCAGGAAAATGTGGTTACTTGTAAAGAAAGATCTGGCCTACATTGGCATTATTTACTGAAGGACCTGCTTAAAAACGTAGCTTTAAATATACCATGTATTCTTTATTTTTTTTTATAATAGTAAGGGTATATATTGAATTGTTTGTTTACCTGTTCTAGTTTCTCTGCTGTGGGGAGCAGAGAGAGCCACTCTAGCCTCAGATGGAGTTTTCCAGTCGAAACTTCTTCAAGGTCAAACCACTGCATTCAGTCCACATGATGCATGTCAGATTACATATTTATAATCCCTCGCACTGGCAGTTATAAAACTTTAATTTACATATTTATAATCACTCACACGGGGAGTTATAAAACTTTAATTTTCAGGATGATGCTGACGGCTAAAAAAAAAAATCACATGTAGCGGCTATTTCAAATTTTAATGCTGTAGTGTTTGTTTGTGTTGGACTCCGCAGGGATTTCCTTCATGTTCTGCCAGCTATTGTGCATTGTGCTTTCACAGCCTCCACCCACACCTATCACTTGTGTCTGTGTTGTAATACTGCAGCAGGCTGACTCTCAGTTTTAACAAATACAATATTTTATTACCTCATCCACCTGCTGTTCCTTCCGCAGCTCAGTCATGTCAATCATCAGGCTGAAAAAGAAAAAAAAACAGTATAAAAGATTCATCCTGTTAGCAACCACATATGCTAACCAACCCCCCCCCCCCCCCCTGGAGTCCATCAGCCTTTCCACATGTGGCATCCTAATGCAGGTAAATAAAGCACAGCTCCCATCCTTCGCCTGCTGTGTGTGTGTGGCAGCATTGGGTCTGACAGCACTAAACAGCATGGCCCCATCCGTCTCTGCATGAGGCACTGTGGGTGATTGATCAAGCCACCTGAGCCAGATCCAGAAAGTACTTACACAAGCACTGGGCATATATTTTGTTGGGCCTCACCCATTGGCCAGCAGCCAGACACCGGGGCCAGAATCCAGTGGCTGATGAGGCTTTGTCGTGCGTTTCAAGCGTTATGCTTACGGGATGTGTCAAAGGAGACCTTTTTTCCGCCTGGCTGCAGATTAACAACCTGTCACCTGCTTAATCAGACTGGCGAGAGGACAGGGGAGGCAGTGGGCGTCTGAGTCATGGTTCTAAGGGGCTACTGCTACAAATCGACACGCCACCCTTTCAGAGCTAGCTGTCCTTTTACGAGAGATTTGTTAAGGCTGTCTGATGTGACATTACCCATGCCAAGTGTTTTATTATGAGCTCCCTAACTCCATGGGGACTTTTTTAGGGAGTCTGACATGCCTTGATGTTTATGTATATTTCCTGTAGCTATAAAACATTGATGCACAAGTGGTATATGTAGAAGATGTAAGGTTTCTGGGGGTTTCTCAGGTTTTTTATGATTCTAGGACAAAAACTTGCAGAGGTTTGAAGGCATTTTGACAACAAGAACAAATATTTAAATATCCCTCCACGGGGATATGAGTCCCAGAGGGCTAAGCAGTCTGCAGTCTGCTGAACTCTGCACTGATGTGGATGGGGAAGCTGGTGGAGAAATGAGGATTCTTTGGCTAAAACGAGACAGAAGAAGACCAGCCAATATACATCACCTTCCCAGGAAGTCGTCCTTATCAGGGTCTTCATCAAACAGCTCAATCTCCAAGTGCTGACCTGAGTGCTCGTACACCAGGGCCTGAATGAAAACAAATATGCACATGTCCAATGTTGAAAACAAGTGTGGTGTGTCTGTCTGTCTGTTTGAATTTTGCCCATAGACGCCCTTTTCACCTCGTAAACTTCATTCCATTTTGGCTGCAGGCACTGCTTGATGGTCTTGCTCTGAAAGATCTGGTTGCCAATCTGAACAACTCCGTAAGGGTCAGACTTGCCCTTAATCAGGCCTCCAAGGTACTTATCCTTCCCCTCCAGATCCTGCGCTTCCAGGAAGTGGATTCTGAGCACACCCTGCCAACACACAACAGCCAGGTTGTCACATTTTACATTTAGAGCATCACCTCCGTTGCATTACACTGGCCAGATTATGCTTCCAGAAATTGGTTTCTGACAGATTTATATTATATCAGGGATCCTCAGGGATGAATTCATTCTCGTGACGTTAGTGAATGTCAAATACAATCTCCTGAGGTGACTGGAGTTGACCAACCGTAACTGACACATATTGAATACTAAATAATGCATGCGCACTCTACTGGGGAGCAGTGGCTATGACACCACAAGATGGCAGCACTTCCTTTCAAGGGCACGTCAGATGCCATGAAACAGAGAACACTAGTCTTCACAGAAATTATAAAACTATTAGCAAAGAGGTAAACAAACCCATTTGGTACACACAGTCACAAGGATGATGTTATTGAATGGACAGGGTTGGCTATGCCACGCATGCTGAACAAAGCTTCTTTTCAGAGGTCAAAATATGTGGATTGATGGATACTTGGCTGAAGGCTGAGTCCCTGGGCCCCAGGCCATGGTAAAGCAGCCTCAGCTGTTTTTATTGCTGAGAGTAAGATCTATCTAATGTGCCCAATCATAACAAATGATAGATAGAACAAACAGGATCTAGAAATAGATTTGGCTTCCTGTTACAGACAAATACACACTATATATCAATTCCATCCATCCATACATTCATGTCATCCATCATGGTTTGTCAGTGTGCAGTGTTTACCTTGGGCATAGGGAAGCGGAGCTGGGCGAGCTCCAGATCCCCCACCAGAGGGACAGTCACCCTGTTGGGCAGCACCAGGTAGCTGCAGATGATGTCCTGGATCAGGTTGTCAGTGAAGCCACTGGAAGAGAATGGCAAGAGACACGTTCGCATGAGTCATCCACATGGGAGAAGCAAAGCTGGGGTGTGTGGTTGGCTGTCTGAATTTTAATAGCCGTTTCTGGGGAAACTGAAGCTTAAAAGCTTGTTCGTGTGATCTACTGGGCTGTATTACTTCTTGTTGTAGTCTGTATTGTACATTGCTGTTGCTACGCATGGTACAAGGGAAACACGTGAAAATAAAAAGGAATATATATTCATTTTGCCCATTTCTGTACTTTCATGTTGTAATATTATACAATCTAAGAATAATATAAGAAGTGTCAGCCATTCTTAGCTCTTGCTGAGATGTTTTTCCCAATAGGAAGCCAAACTGAATTTTTTGAACTTTGATTATTGCAAGCTTAACCTGCACCTGCTGACAGTCTGAAGGGACGACATTTGAGCCATGACATGGCAAACTTGTTTCATCAGACACCTTACACAACAGAGTCATGTATGGGGATATTTAATCCTGACATTTCAGACAGTACTTTGAAGCTGGGCAAGTCTCCCTCTGAATTAAAATAAACCTGAGATCCTTGATAACTGTCCTCTGGGTCCTTGGGATGTCTTTCTGTGCCTCTCTGAAATAACCCTGAAATAACAGAGCTATGTCTGTGCTGCTCTGTCTGTGCTGCTCTGAAATAACCCTGAAATAACAGAGCCATGTCTGTGCTGCTCTGTCTGTGCTGCTCTGTCTGTGCTGCTCTGTCTGTGCTGCTCTGTCTCTTCATTTCCTCTTCGAGGTTTCAGTATCAGTGGTGCTCAAAAGCCCGGATTAATCAGTTCCTTCCAAGTGTATTTTGCTTTGAAGGGTCTGTCGGATTAATGCATATCAGATGAAACTGTGTGTGTGTGTGTGTGTGTGTGTGTGTGCGTGTGTACGTGCATGTGTGTGTGCGTGTTGGGTGAATTGGATCACGTGCCAACACACAATTATTCTCTCGTCTGACCACCTCAGCAGAAATCACACAATATGACCTTGCAGTCAAAGACACAACACACACACACACACACACACACACACACACACACACACAGAGGGCAGACAGCCTGTGAATCAAAATGAAATGTGATGTGAAAAGAGAGCAGTGCTGAGTACAGTGAAAGAAGAGTCTGGAGAGACGGAGAGAGCGGGAGAGAGTTCGATAGGACATCAACAGAGGATATATTAGCTCTGAGTCTCACAGCAATTCATTCACGTGAGGGGCAGGGGGGAGGGGGAAGAGGTAACTATGGGACAGAGGAGAGCAGGACACAGACACTATCGCCACTTCCACTCCCCCTTCTGCCACAGACGCTGCTTACCCCGAGGGAGTACTGGCAGCGGTGGGAGGTGGCAGGTCCTTATGCATGCCTGCCGTGTCCTCTACACCGTGCCCTGTGGTGTGTAACCTCAGCCAGGAACGTGAGAATGCTGCCAACGTCTCTCTCTCTTTCTCTCTCTCTCACACTCTCTCTCTCTCTCTCTCTCTCTCTCTCTCTCTCTCTCTCTCGCTCTCTCTCTCTCCCTCCCCTCGTTTCTCTCCCACTATCTTTCATAGACATTCTCGTAGATCACAGATCAAGATCACAGATGCATGGATGTCAATCCAATTTAAACGCAGACCACCGTGCAACTGTCACGCCGAAACTGGAAGCCTCCCCAGACTCCCACACAGGTGCACACACACTTGTGCACACACACTCCAATGAGTAAGGCACTATCTGCTCAGATACATTACCCTCTGCATACGTTGTGGGAGGAGTTTGGGAAATTAGCTGGATGCCTTTCTAGAATGCAGCTCATTGTGTGTGTGTGTGTGCATGCTTTTGTGTGTGTTTGTGTGTGTGTGTGTGTGTGTGTGTGTGTGTGTGTGTGTGTGTGTGGGGGCATGCATATGTATGTTGGTGAATGCATGCGTGTGCATGTGTGTGTATGCATGTGTGTATGCATGTTTGTCTGTATGTGCATGTGTCTGTGTGTGTGTGTGTGTGTCTGTGTGCGCATGTGTCTGTGTAGTCGGGTTAGCCATGGATATGTCACCACTCATGTCCAGGCACAAGTTCCCCTGCCTGTCACTTGCGTGGTGACAGCTTATTTAAAGCTTAGTCAAATTTCTTCATCAGCTCAGGCGAGAGGCAGCATGCCGTCGCAGCTTTGAGAATAACTGCTGCAGCACGGTCGTTTACGGAATGGCTGCACATTCCTTAAAGGCTTTTTTAATCAAGATCAAATTTTCAGCTGCATTTTGAACCAGGAGTGCCAGACACCAGAAGAACCGCCCAATGAGACGTAGTGGGGTTTATGAGATGTTGCCCCCCAAACCAACAACTTAATGCAGTTATGCCAATACCTTGCTCCTGGCACAAAGCAAAATGAGACAATCATGCCTATTATATACAGCAGCAGTGGAGTAACATCTAGAGCCTCTCATTCTGACCTGTTCTGAGGATAACCAGGATATCTGTCAGCGATATATATACTGTATATCTTGATTCAAGGCCAGCCACGTTGGGAGTTTTGCCGTGACGTCACTGGTGGCCCTATATTTGACCCCACCGCAGCCTTCATTTCCACCACCAGCACCACTGCCAAAGCAGAGGACATCAACACCAGCCTGCTGTCAGTCTACTAAGATGTCAGCAGCATTAATCTGTTTTCCATTGTGCTAGAATCCCTTTCTGACTCACAGTAGATGTTGTGTGCCTGTGTGTACGTGTTTGTGTGTATGTGTGCGCGAGTGTGTGTGTGTGCGCCTGTGTGTGTGTGTGCGTATGAGTGTGTGTGTGTGTGCGCCTGTGTATGTGTGCGTGTGAGTGTGAGTGTGTGTGTGTGCGTGTGAGTGTGTGTGTGTGCGTGTGAGAGTTGTGTGTGTGTGCGCCTGTGTGTGTGTGTGTGTGCGTGTGAGTGTGTGTGTGTTCCCTTAGGTGCGTCTCCCTTGAATCAGACTTCCTGGGAGAGCTCTTTTTGAAATCAGGTCAGGCATACCAAAAACATCCCCACTGGAAGCAGAAGAATGGGGAACTGCTCCTGATTATTTCCCTTGAGACCCAGAAGAGAATACTGAAAAAAAATGATGAAAGAAAAGCAGGTGTGACAGGAAAGTTCAAAGGGCGTTTTTTAAAAGAGACAGAAGTGAAGTGGAGCTGATCTAAATCCATCTCAAAAGTCCCACATTCATTAGGACTGCTTCTAATCCCTGCCCCCGCTGATCCGCGTGGGCTTCCCACAGACACCGCCTTCCCACCAGTCAGAGGATGTGAGTTGCCTGGCAATTACAGGGGATCCTCAGAGAGTACAATATAATGAAATTAAAGTTGCTTAAATTAGAAACTTTAAAGGAAGGCGAGAAGGGAAGACATAGCAGCAGACATGGCAGCTTACTGTTCTATTGCAAAAAAAACTGTGTTTTAAAACCCCAACAGAACCCACAACAAGTATCAACCCATTATGGACTGGACTGTCAGGGGCAATGGCTTGTGAATTAAAATGAACTGAACTTCATGTAAAGACATTTCCATTTTAATTGACTGCAGTCTTCCATCTCTCTATTCTCAACCTCTTACTGGCCTTCTTTTGCGCGCTACACTGCAAGCTCACGCCATGCATCTGTAGTTTTCGTAGAATTGACCAATTGAATGTCTACCAGAGCATAGACCTGGTGAACTGGTTCCTTATCCTGCTGCTTCCGGACTAAAGTTCACTCACAAGAGATTAGGAGTGCTTTGGTGGACCAATTTCTAAATATACATCACATTTTTTATATTAACATCTTTTTTACACTGTTTTGTGAGCTGTTCTGTTAGTTGCTTTGCATGCATGTGCTTCTGTATTTACATTTGAATGGTCCTGGAATTTGAATGGTTCTAAATGTTCAAACTGCTCAGTTCGCAACTGGAAATGTGTTGTTTGCTCTATTGAAGAACAATCACTGAGCTCTAAGTGAACATTAATCAGGAATGTTCAAATCATTGAGATTGGCTGATAACGAATGATTTAATAGCCACATCCACCAACTACTCAACCCATTTATGAGTGATAACACCCTGCACTGTATCCATATAATGAGCAAATATAGGTACCTCTGCCTATTCTCACTGCAGGTTTGCTGATGCCAGAGCTCGTTTGTGGTGCTCAATACCCGATGAAATTAGGGCCCTATGTGCCAACATCAATGTTGTGCGTAACCCCCCCCCCCCCCTCCATCAAACTGATAATGGCTGGGACTGTTGGTCTCTGCAGTTATTTTTCCCAGAATGCCCTTTCCAGCCACAACCCTCTCACTGTCCGTGCCATCTCATTTCACTTTATGGCCAATTTGGGACTTTGAACTCGGAGCTGTACCCCTTACTGCGCCTCAGAGTCAACCCTGGATGTCTACTAGCCCATAACATACATTACAGCACGGCGTAACTGCAGCCACAGCAAAACCACACACACTCCACAAACAAACTCACACACACACACACAACACACAATCAATGAGCCACTGATTAAGTCTTTACAACCAGGAAAACCCACAGGGCGGTTAATATGATGTATACGGCTATATGGGCAGAGGAGCTGAGGGATGCATGTGTTTTTCGATTGCTAGCACAAAACGCAACTCTTGAAGGTAGTTAATCTGTGTTAACCCTTTATATCCATTGCAGGCAATCCCTCATTCTGCATGGCTCATCCTTCTATGGGTCTCGTCAACACCACCCCCTACAAACACCTGCTCTATCTCTCTCCAGGGGACACACACGCATGCCAACGCCACAACAAACACCGCCAGGAGAGAGAGAGGGATGAAGGGAGGGAAGGAGGAAGGGCAGTGGTGCTCAATTGTCAGCACACAGACACAGACACACACATACGCGCCGATGACACAATAAACGCCCCCAGGAGGGAAAGAGACGGAGAGGGTGCGCACTCACTCAACACTGCAAAGTCATTAACCACACAGACACACTTACACACACTCACTCACTCACACACACACACACACACACTTACACACACACACTCACACACACACACACACACACGCAGATGGCATAACAAACGCCTCCAGGAGGTAGAGAGAGGGAGGGAGGGATGGCGTGCTCACTCAACACTGCACATTAACCGCATACATACACACACAAACACACTCACACACTTGTACACACACAAATACAGAGAACACACAGACATTCAAACACGCGTGTGCCTGGAGGTTGGGTTAGTCAAACAACTCAACAAGTGACGGTTAATCTCATTATCCATCAGGACTGTTGTCACGTCTTCATTTGTTAAGGCCCGTTATCACTTCCACACAACAGGCTCCCCTCAGACAGTGAGCAACAGATGTCGCATATGACTCAGCAGGGACAAACAAAGCGCTAAATAATTCAGTGACTGGAAGCCTTTAATCAACAAGTAATCAATTACAAGACAGAGAGATAATGAGGATGATCAAACACTTACTTCAGTCCAGGAATGTCCAATATGTTGGTGAGGCCAGTCCAGCTGATGTCTAGAAGCTAAAGGAAGGAGAAAATAGGAGGAAGAGACTAATTAGTGGCAAGTCACTGAGATGTCAATACAGAGACAAATAAGGAGACATTGTAATGAGGTAAGAGTTGTATTCTTCACTTGTTTTATATACGGTAGGGTTTCATGGAGAGGAGGGCTTCTCACAAGAGTCAGTTTAAAAGAGAAACTGAACACTGGAGCTGCTTGGGAAAGATCCTGAAATTATACTAAAAGCTTTTTACTTTTTATTTATGTCTTTGTTTTGTTCATAACAATGTAGAGGGAAGCATTAAGGAATCGACTGGGGGAGACTAAAGAGCGGCTTTCTATTGATGAAAAGCCCGGTCCAGGGATGTGGGATCTTTCAAAGGAGGAAACAACACTTCTCAGCAGCCACATATCACAATCACAAGATGTACTATAATCCCATCTGGTGGTAATAAAATTTGGTTATAAAATCAATGATAATCAGTCTGGCCAGCACCCTCTCTCACAGGTCCCTGTGTTGTAATGCGCTGTAGCAGACGCACAAAACAAGACAAGAGCATTAAAGTCCTCAGTGAGATGAAAAGCATCCTGAGCTGTCAGAGTCTCTCTGGATGTCACCCCATTATTTCCCCAGTGTTGCTCTCTTTCATATGAGCAATCTCTGTTATGTACACTCATTGTCTGTCACACTCCATCTCTCTCTCTCTCTTCTACACGTTCTCCCTGTATCATGAACTGCCTCTCTCTCTCAAACACTCTCTCTCTCTCTTTTATATTCTCTCTCTCTCTCTCTCTCTCTCTCTTTCTCTCTGTCTTTCTCTCTTGTTTCTCCAGGCCCTCCGGTGTGCGGGTCTCTGGGGATTAATCCTAGCGCAGTAGAAAACTGCAGTGCGAGCCCTCTGCTGCCTCTGCTGCCTCTGCAGTGCCCTGAGAGGTGTGGGCCAACTGCACTCGCTGACAGCCCCCCACACCCAACAGGCCCTGGTGCACATCTCTCAACAGCCACCCACACCCAACAGGCCCTGGTGCACATCTCTCAACAGCCACCCACACCCAACAGGCCCTGGTGCACATCTCTCAACAGCCACCCACACCCAACAGGCCCTGGTGCACATCTCTCAACAGCCCCCCACACCCAACAGGCCCTGGTGCACATCTCTCAACAGCCCCCCACACCCAACAGGCCCTGGTGCACATCTCTCAACAGCCCCCCACACCCAACAGGCCCTGGTGCACATCTCTCAACAGCCCCCCACACCCCACGGGCCCTGGTGCACATCTCTCACCACCACCAACACCCCACGGGCCCTGGTGCACATCTCTTACCCCCACAACCACCACCAGCACCATCAGCACCAGCAGCACCACAACCAGCCCCCCACACCCCACGGGCTCTGGTGCACATCTCTCACCACCCCCCACACCCCACAGGCCCTGGTGCACATCTCTTACCAGCACCATCAACACCACCACCACCGCCACCAGCAACAGCACCAGCACCAGCACACCACTCCATTAGTGCATTTTCTCCTCGCCCAGTAAACCAACGCTCTCTGCCCCCCCCCCCCACTAAAGCCCAAGGCCAAACATGGTAGCTTCCAGGGTCAACTGCTTCAATGCGAGTGGCCCAATGTAGCCTTTGCTTAATCCCAAATTCCCAGTTGCAGGCACTTGCGTAATGTTTTCTAATGAGTGCCTCCCCACAAGGCCTGGAGTTCTTTAACTAGGCTAAACGTTATTTAGTGCAGGTGTTTTGGGGTTAGAATGGGAAAGTATGTGTCCTTGCTAAAAGGGAGGTTATTTTTAAGAGCAAGGGATATATTTTTAAAGTGAAGGTTATATCGTTGACCTGGGTAAGGCCTGGGAGAGAGCTAGTCAGAAACAGTTTAGAGCGGAGGTTGCTTTGCCTAATATGAGCAATGAAAACTCCAGAACCATAAGAAGTATGCTGACTCACTCCAGCAGTATTAACCAATATAAACACTAAAGCTATGGAGGGGAATCTTCTGGCAGCACACACACACACACACACACACACACACACAAAGCATGGCCTTGTAAGGCATCCAGATCAGTAGCACAACTTAGTGTGCTCGTGTTTTCTTTTGATCGGGGAGAATTGAAAACGGGTTGCAAACCCCACGAGCCACACTCACGAGGAGTAAAAAGGAATGTAGAAACAGATAGGGGGAAAGGGGATTGAGGCAAAGGTTGTTCAAGCAAGCCATTGCTCCTGTTAACTGCACTCTACAATATAATCAGCAGAGGTGCGAGTGACAAAACTGCCGGAGTGAATGAAAGAAAATAAACCCCTTTGATCAAAGATCGCCTCACTGAACTAACTCAACAGCTGGGGGCAAACCAACAAGGTCATTGCTAAAGCTCTTTCAGTGTCATTGCCGGCCACCACAGCAAAACAGCCCCTCGAGGACTACTAGGCCGTGGCGTAATGGGTAACAGGGCGTGTCAGGTGAAGGTAAATCCCGGTTCAAGTGTCGGCACCCCTCCCCCTGGCTAACAGGTGAGTCATCTCACATGTGATTACAGCCGGCTCGCCACAGGCCCGTAGCATGTCACACCTCACACACACACAAACACACACACAGACACACACACACACGCATATATAAACCCACATGCACGGTCCGTGGGTCGGGGGCAGTGATTTATAGCAGCACAGGCCACATGCTGCACCATATAGTATTGCTTTCACTGGCCTCTGCAACCCACCCCGCCGCTCCCCAGGCTGAAAATAACCAGGGGGAGGCCATTGCCGTGCGCGCAGCTATTTAAAGCAGCTTCTGTTCTCCCCTTCACAGAAAATTCCCATACCGCTTAAATCGGTCACATTATTTGACTGCTGAGAGGAACGGAAGTGCGTTGAAGCAACTCGGCAGAAAGTAGGCTAATGGTGTACAAGTAGCACCACTGTATCAGTGTATCTGTAGCCTCAAGGTGGGGGTAATATTGGATCGAGCGAGAGGTGCTCTGGATGCGTGTGTATCTTGGAGAACAGTTTTTTTAAGGCAACCCGAGCTTTTAACACTGATGACAAAGGAAGGACCATATCTCCAGTTACATCTAGATCTGTATCTATGTTCTAATTAGCTCAGAGGCTTTGTTGTCTTCTGTGCGCTGTGATTCACAAAGCCCATGTTTCCTTGGGTACAAATAAAACAAGAGGGGAGGAGGGGGAGATAGAGAAACTGTGCTTTCCATCTAACTGCACTGGTAGCACACACTACAATGGGCTAATGGATGGAAAATCACTGATAAATAATACAATCTCCCTTTTTGCTATTTACTTCCTTTCCTTTCAGCCTTTCTTTCTCTCCACTCCGCCTCTTATTGTTTCTCCCTCCGTGTCTCTGAATGTTCACACCAAATCTTTGTGCGTTTCTTGAAACTGAACACTTGGAACGTCTGCCATTGATCAGACCTGGTGAGCCGGTTCCTCAATCCTGTGCCCTAGAGATTGATGCCATACTGGATAAGCTCACACATGCACTACAATGTGGAATATCAAATGTGCAATATAACCACTTCAGTCTTTATTGTACTGCAGTCACTTTATCCCATTATTGTGTGTAAGACAATAATGTTCCTTCAATTGATGCTCAGAGGATATGCAAGGGCTCTCTGCAATATTGCAACATATCTCAGGGGAGTACTTATATTCCACACCATTGCACTTTGTGAACATTTGGAATGACAGTTCTTTTTTTTACTTCTGAATCTTTTATTGACTTTATTGTATTCTTGTTGTCACTATACGTTGTTCCTCATGGCACCAAAAGTGGCAGTGCTCCAAATGTCATTATACGCCAAGCTATACAATGACAGTCAAGGCTTTCAATTCAATTCAATAAAACAAACAATAAGTTATCAATCATTTTACCAGGTAACACAAACACACACACACACACACACAAACAAATGGTTTTTCCAGTTCTTCAATTTGACAGCATGGAATGTGATGGTCCAGTGCAGACAGACAGAGACAGAGCGAGGGGGAGAGAGGCAGATGTGGAGAGCCAGCCAGCCAGCCAGGCAGGCAGGCAGGCAGGCAGGCAGGCAGGCAGGCAGAGACAGAGCGAGGGGGAGAGAGGAAGATGTAGAGATGTAGGCAGGCAGGCAGCACTCACCGGCTTCTTGATGAAGAACAGCGACAGCGCTCCCACCAGCGGCATGTTACCCAGCAGGGGCTCCATCACCACTCTCAGCACGCCATGGAGCTGCAGAAGCAGACGAGACATTGGACTTATAACAAGCAGGAATCACTTGTAATAACAACTTACTCATTTTATATGTACTATATACTATATACTATGTACTATACCATGTACGGCTGTCACTATGTTTGTCCTATGTCACCTGCCTAGGGACTGCAGATGGAAAGTAGTTATTTTTACTAACTCTGGCATATTTACATGGTGTTTTATATACAATGTTCATGAATATGCCTGGTCCCTATCAAATAAACCAATAAATAAAAAATAAATAAATTAGACAAAAACTCAATGAACACACACACCAACACAAATACCATTTAGGAAGGTTTCAGTATCAGTGACCCACTCTTAGCAGGCCCTTGGGCCCCCCCTAATCCTCGTCTTTACAATCACCCAGCGAGAGATAACTCAGCAAGGACCGGAACATTCCGAAGGGGACAGGCCCACGAGGCGACGGAGGTGATGCTGCCATTAATACACCACAGCTTAACGTATAGCAGCCATACCAGCCTCAGACAACCCCTCTGGAAACCATGTGTTGGTGTGTGTGTGTTTCTGTGTGTGTGTGTGTGTGTGTGTGTGTGTGTGTGTGTGTGTGTGTGTGTGTGTGTGTGTGTGTGGGTGTGTGAGTAAATAGCCGTAGTCATATAAATATTTATAGCACTGTAGCTTAGCCTATGTTAGTGTGTGAGTGTGTGAGGGAGAGACAGAGAGAGAGAAAGGATTGAGAGAGAGAGACAGAGAGAACGTCTTAAAAGTAAGGAAGATGAAGAACTGAGAGAGACAGAGGGAAACAGCCTATAGAGAGACAGACACAATCAGACAGAGAGAGAGAGAGGAGAGGAAGGGGAGTAATAGGAGAAAAAGAGGATCTTTCTTAAGTAAGCAGTTATCTCTCTGGTGTTATGAGCGAATGTGCTTTGTCTAGGGGTCCAGGGAGGAAGACTGATTGTTTTTTTCTTGCGGCAAACATTCCATGCAGGGCAGGCTAAATAGCTGGTCTCCACCCATGAATCATTTCAGCCTCCAGAAAGATCCATACGATTTTCCCTCACCCTGACACTGTGCTTGTCCATTGTTTGTGCAGCCCTAAGCAATACGAACTCGCAAATTATATACTGATCTATAGATTCACTTCGAGGAGCTCCATGAAAAGACACGGCTCTCTCATACAGTATGCCTCTTAGGGATAAAGGAAGGTTTTGGTTCAGTGCATTCATGATAAAAAAGCAATGACCTTCACATTCACAAATAAAGAGCCTCAATAGAGGAAAAAAAACATTAGAATAAAACCCAGTATTCCCAAACTACAAAGTCAGCTCTGCCAAATCCAGCAGAAGGATCCCGGCCCTGACATCTGTGCAAATGAATGGTCCATTACATCTGAAGACAGATTTGAACATTAAAGTCCTTCCACTTTATTTACTTTCTGAGAGGACTTGCCTCGCAATTTAAAGATGCAGTCAGCGATTTGGTTTAGTTTTTGCGAAAGGTTGTTGCTATTTGATCTCAACCACCAATCAAATTTCAGCCCTCCCATGCGTCCTGAATCACCATGTTTATTGGCTGGAACAGTTTATGGCTCGTTCCGGGCCACTATGTTTGTTTCTCCATTAACAGTGCCAGGACTAACACGAGAGTTGTTATGAGCAGAAACACTAATTGGACAGCTAAACGACCATGAAGAGCAATTTGCTGAATTTGACAAAAAAGTGCATGGGATTCGAATCACGGATCGCACTTTTAATGCAGCAATCATGAAGTGGTTCTACAAGTAAAAAAAATCCAGTAAGATCAATACAGGAGAGCAGAAGAAAACATTTAGGTAGGGGTACAGAAAACATAATATATTATTGTGTGTGTGTGTGTGTGTGTGTGTGTGTGTGTGTGTGTGTGTGTGTGTGTGTGTGTGTGTGTGTGTGTAAATAGCCTTAGACGTATAAATATTTATAGCACTGTAGCCTAGCCTATGTTATCCCAATGAGATTCTCTGGAGGAAAGGCACTGGTTGTCATTGATAACAAAATAGAAACTCTTTCTCCGGCCTCCGGTGTAATTTATTAAGTGGATATGTTAGGCATACTAATTATCCATGTCATCTCTCTGCACTCCCTCTGTAACTGTCAATACAAGGGTTTCACCAAGAACACTCCCATGTATGACTGCTAACAACTGTCTGCATGGTGTAACACGATACAAACATGCCCAAACACACACACACACACACACACACACACACACACATGCACACTTGTGTATGTTGTCCAATCTTTTCCAGCATTGCGGACAGCACAAGGGCATTAGTGTATTCAGTTACACACCATGCCAAAAATACACCCTTCTTAAAAATAGGCCCTGATCAACAGGCTTGTGGAGTCTTTCCTGGAAACAGACATGTTCATGACACAATGGAGAGTTGAGACACTCTGTTTCCAACACACCTCGTAACACCGACGACAAGTGGTCATAAACACAAACTAATCAGGCACACATAGACATGCCAGTATCGCCAGTCTCCACAGAGCCACAGATTAGTCAACAGTGTATGGTAAACGCCTGACACCACAAACCTCTATCTATATTATCTTTTTCCGTGTATAAGTGTGTCTGTGGGTGTGTGTGTGAGAGGAAAGGCAGGGAAAGAGAGAGAGACAAGCCAGACAGACAGCTTATTGAAGTTGCAACCAATACCGTGCTGTTTCCGTGGAAACAAGATGACCATGGGACATGTGCTCAGAATGGAGTGTGGAATGCAATGATCACCTGTATGCTCTTGATGCCGGCTTTGCAGTAGTAGCGCTTAATGTTCACATCTATTTCAGTGCTCCCAACAAAGCTGTGTGATATAAATGAACAGACACACACACACACAAACACACATTTAGATATCCATTCAGCCGATATTAGATCCGTATGTAAAGTCATGAGGAAACAAATCTGAGACAAATCTCTCTGACCTTATCTGGAGATCCATGATGATTTGACGCTTGTCTACGTTCTCAGTGTAAACCTTAACTCCATTCACCCTCAGAGGCTGTGAACACACACACACACACAGAGACACACACACACACACATATGCACGTGCACACACAAAAACACACAGAGAAATTCTTGAGATTCTCTGCGGTGCCATGGAAACCATTCAATGACATGCCTGCCTCTTAAGCCCACTTCAGGCTTCCTAATGTAAGCATATATATTATTAACCTGTGTCCTATTATTTCCTGTGCAGACTACAAATGTAATCAATATTAAACCATACCGTAACCGTAACGTGACTGGATTATTAAACACAATACTTCAGATACGTCCTATTTTAAGATTGCGATTCAAGGTCTTTGAGATTTAGATTTTGTCTTGCAATATGTTAAACAATGTCATAAACTGCATAGACTTCTGGGAATCATCAACTCCCAACACATTAAGAGGATGGATGACTGTAATATACTGAGTCCAAGGGGTACTCCGAGACTGTGATTTACTTATGTAATTATAGCATAATGAGGAGAGATTTAAGCTAGTCCTATACATATAAAGCTCACAAACAAGTAAAGGTTCTGCAGTAGGTACTATATGGGCTAGGGTTAACTATGAATGGGGCAATTTTCGATGGAGCTAATTAGCTCACGGTTGTAATTCCCCACTAGGGTCAGGATTCAAATTGTGTGATCAAGGGTAAAACCAAGACAGGGGTGGAGAAAGAACACATTCATTCCAGTGGTGTGCCATCCATCCTTGGAATCAGGCCAAACAGGTTAGATGGCTCCGACACGAAATGGACTTGTTTAGACTGTGGGTGGGGAGCAGAGATGTGTGATGGCTCCGCTCACCTTGTCTCCCAGGTCAATTTTGGTGAAGTTGAAAGTGCTTAGGTGCGCGTTGGCCGCCTTCACGGACGGCTCGATGGTCTCGCGGAATAGCTTCTCCACAAACTGACAGATATACGGCCACATTTGTTTCACCGTCTGCAGAGGAAAGGAGAAGGAAGAGATGGATCACTCAGAGGCAAGGACAACATGACTGGCACGTGATTGGTCATCATGGGATGATGCAGCAAAATAAAGCTGAAGGGACCTGAGTCCTGGTTCTGCTCTCCAGATGGCACTGTTTGATTAGGACCCCTTCCTTCATTTGTATTTATTTTTTTTAATTTGCATTTTTGAATGTCAAATCTGAACAGATGCTGAGAGAGAGAGAGAGAGAGAGAGAGAGAGAGATAAAGAGGTGTAGGCTGGCTTAGATAATGAAAGGGAAGAGTGAGAGAGAGAAGCATAATCTAATTCACTATTTACAAGAAAATGGAGGTTTAGGCTCTTAAGATGCTGAATTCCCCGTGGTGTACAGCTGGTATTATAACAAACTGCACATCAGCATGAAGTGTTTCACGCTTCACCACAATCTTTTATATGAATCATGTTTTGCCTGACCTCAGGAAAATACATTAAAGTGGCTTCCCTCATAAAAAATGTAACTCCCCTATATTTCATGAAGCACTGCTGGTGTGAAACACACACAAACACAGAAATATCTTCGGCACATAGAGACACGCGAGTTTAACTTGAACCTATCTGAGACTTTTGACGCGAAAGTAAGAAGTGATGTTTTGCTGTGTGAATGGGCGAATGCTACAGGAGGAAATGGAGCAGGGCTGGGGGGGATCAGCAGTGCTGCAGTGTGCCACATCCCAACCCACTGCAGCCTCCTATCCTACTGCTACTCACAGACAAGACAGAAACACAGAGAGAGCGAGAGAGAGAGAGAGAGAGAGAGAGAGAGAGAGAGAGAGAGAGAGGGAGGGAGGGAGAGAGAGAGAGAGAGGGAGGGAGGGGGTAGAGAAGAATGGGAAATGGAGGAAGCAAGAAGGAGAAAGAGAGGGTGAGGTAGAGGGAAGAAGTGAAAGGGAGAGAGGAGAAGCACAGAGAAAAAAGGAAAGAGACGGGAATAGGGAGTAGAAGAGAGAGGATAAGAGGAATAGAGAGGGGGAGGGGAGACAGGGAGAGATACGGAAAAAAAGGTACACACCTTGAGAGGAAAAGAGGATGAAACAAATAGAATGGCAAAGAGATACCAAGAAGACAGTTGAAAGTGTAAATTGTGTCACAGAGAAAGTCAATACAAGCACCAGTCTGCAATTACATGATTAATAGATAGGCAGCTTTGAAGGTCAACATTTTAACAATGCATAAAAAAACAAACAAAAACATGCTTTGGGAGACAGTGCCTGAGGCAGTGTTGATAAGTGACATTTGGGACTTTTTTACCTTGTTCAACCATTCCACTCTTTCCACATCTGGAAAATGGACCTGAAAAATGACAAGCAGAAGAGCATATCAGACACATGATGCAAATGAAGACTAATTATTCGAGAAATAAATCATCAAATATTTGTCACTAAGGAGAAAGATGCCATTGCATATAGCTTAGACTCATAACATTAGAGTTAAAGCCATTGGAATACTAAACATTTAGATACAATCCCATTTACCGAAGTTTGATTGTTATACATATGGAGAACCGATTACTCTGCTGGCTAAAATCATTTAGACAAGGTGCATACAAACTAGGTAGTGTCGTGCAGCTTTTATGATATAAGGAACATTGCCATTTCTCTAAGGGCCTCAGTGTATCACATGACCTGTCTGCACTCATACATGTGTAAATACATATATAGTAAGACGTGAAAGTGCATGGTGTTGTTACTAGCCTTGAACACACAATGCGTTGACACAGGCAGACATGAAGAGAGAGGGATGAAAGAAAAAAGGCGAAGACAGGTGGGCGTAAAATGCATGTCTGTCTCTCTGTGAAGAAATGAAGAATATACAGTGACTCCTTCCCAAAGGAACTACAAAGTAATGTTTGCTCCGAATGATCAATGCTTACAACTGAAAGCCAGCTGTCTGAGAGTGCCTGCGTGTGTATATGAGTGGGCACATAAAGAGTCGCTGAGTAGGCCTCAGCAACGGGTAGTGAAAGAGGAAACGCTGATGCTGCGTTGCTGTGACAGCACAGCCTCAGAGAACTGCCGAGGAAGAAAGAAAGTGGACTTCACTGCAACATTTTCATCCCTGAGTTGATGTTAGGGATCTACTGTCACAGACCTCTGCTCTGTTCCTCTGTGTAACACTTACTCAAAGAACTCCAATGGGACATCTGTAATTCCATTCATTTGCCAAAAGCAACATAAAAGATTGCATGTTACAACATCAGTATATTTGATATAGTTGTGTTTGGGCATTTAAAGATTTCAGTGCATGAAATGGGGTCTTAACAAAGAGGGTGATAAGGCCTCATCGCTCACTGAAGTAGATCAAGGAAAAAACCTAGATGGATCATTCTTCCTGATCAGCAAGATGAGTGAGTTTTTAGAAACAAAACTGAATGTCAGTGGACTTCCACCAACAGTGAAGGAGAACAGACTTCCTGACTGTCTGGTTGTGTTAGCCTTGATAGCCTTATTGAGTAAGCCTAATGGTAAACAGACACATCCGGAACAAGAATGGTGGGTTACATTAATCACCTCCATTTCTTAGAGACTTTAGCACTTTGTGACAAGAGTTCACAGAAATCGTGGCCACAGAAAAAGGCTACGCCTACCGGCTTCTAGAAACCATCCACATACCTGTGTACTTTAAGCCTCCTTCTCCTCCTTGAACAGGCATTTGGATTGGTTTTCAAATGTCAAATTCCATTATAATAACGCTGTTATCATACCCATTCCACTTAGCTTAAGCTTCACTATGGGGAAGTCATATATTGATTGACAAATAAACAGTGGCCAGAGAAGTTAATTTAAAAGCCACAGGGCACTTGAACCAGAGGACATGAGACAGCTCTCAACGGGGGAACTCATTGTCGGAATCAGCTTCAGATTAAAACGCCTTTCGAGCTTGTATTTACTGACTGAGGACGTTATCAGAAGAAAAGATGTCAGAATAAATCAAATATAACTCCAATGAAATAATACCCCATTCAGTTTTACAAGCGAGCATAACAACACATGTCTTCATCCTCTTCCCCAGATAAGACAGCAGGGCTATTTTTATGCCTTGCCTTGAGACTCTCCTCTGCATTCTTTTTTGGCTATAACATGCAGAGAGCGGTGAGCGGCGGCGAGTCTATTCCACTCCATTCTGCAGGGGATCTACAGAAGGTCTTATGACTCAAGCTAGATTTATTTCCAAAGCCAAACACACTGGCGGGAGTTATCCTTAGCCAGCGCCTCCGATGCGACATGACAGCACAGCAAAATCTAGCCTGCTGCCAGGGATACTGCTGCTGGCAGACTCACACAGTTTAACTGTCTCCTACAGCTGGGCAGCCATGGGGGAGCCGGGGTGATGACACTGGAGAGGGAGGGGGGGGGGGGGGGGTGTAGGTCTAAAAAAAAGAAAGAAAACAGGCTAAAACAGCTTCATCCTCTGTCTTGAGTCAATTCTATTTATACATCTATTTAATTATTTATTGGCTTATCCTCTACCCAATCTCATCAAATAGTTCTGCAAGCTGCATTTTCAGGTGTGAGTGGAGGTCGGAGGACTTTAAGGTTGAGGTGAGAGCATGACAATGGTGGGCAAGAGGTCAAGTCGGTTTCAAAGACCATGTCTACAGACACTTCAAATACTTGAGAAGATTGAGAAGTTTCTAATGATTAGTGGTATTTATTTATTTGCTTATTTGTGATTGTATAATGCAGCAGCTGAAGCATTAAACATTAAAGCGGACCTATTATCCTTTTCCAGTTTTTCCCTTTCCTTCAGTGTGTTAGGCTATATGGGCTAGCACAATCCTTATTACCCAATGACCATGTCATTGCCCAAGGATATGACCAATCAGAGCACACTGGACTCATCGACGGGGGGGGGGGGGGGGGGTCTTAAAGACTCTAACAACACGTTTCAAACAGAGGGTGAATAGAGATGTTCAGTATATGAAAATAATGAGTTTTTGGATAATTAAAGCATGTAAATCTATTCTTGTAGACCATTTAAGGACCTCTTTTTTTTTTTTTACTGATTCCCTTAATGAGTGCAGAGTGGTGGAGAGCTGAGTGCAGACAAGAAAAATTCTAAGAATTGTAAAGCTGCTTTTCTCTCCCCGGAGTGTGTTTCCCTTTCCGATCTCACCTCAGCTTGACTCCACTTCATCCCACTGCAGTTTGCCTGCCAGTTGGCAGTTAATAGCAGTCTGGATGGGAACACGCTGTGTTCTCTCTCGCACAGCAAATGTAACTGGCTGGCTCTCTCTGGGGTCGAATCGTACTCATTTTGAAGTCAACATAGAAATTGCATTGAGTATGTGAACCGAATACGTTCAAGCTGGATCTGACTTGACTGCAGTCTATCCAGCTGATTGAGCATTAGGCCATGTCATGATGAATCATATTCCATAGCCTACCTGCTAAAGGTTTAAGATGAGGTGTCCAAAATTACGGAAATGGAAATAATGCTAATCAAATCACAGAAAACCAACTGTGCTAAAATATCCCATCACTCCTTTTTTCTTAACCATGTATTGTTATGAGTGTCGTAAGAGAGTGCTTTCAACACCCTCTACCTCTTAGCACTTCATGTGTTCAGTTACGGCAATAGTGGTTTGAAAAGGCTCGAATGTAAGACAGATGAGCAAACAGGAACCACTCAACCTAAAGTTTGCCTTTGAAAGCCAAACTGTAAAGCACTGGAGTGCTTTCCTGATATGCAGATGCAAATACACACACACACACACACACACACACACACACACACACACACACACACACACACAAATCTATCACTTCAAGTTAAGAGTACGAGTATGACTTGCATGCCTCAGACTGTATCTATGTCTGTGAGCAGTCAGCACTGGTAATGTGTAAAGACAGTCTGTGGGCACATCATGAGCCTCTCTGATTTGCTCCCATCCTCACGCCTGCCATCTAGTAGAACGGCCTGTAATGTAATTGACAGGCAAAACCCAATTAAACCATCTCCAAGGAGAACTTCATACTGAGTTCATCACCTTCTAGAGGACTTCTGACTTTACATTCACTTAATGAGGCTCACAGAACATGATGTCCTCACTGGTTGAAGGGAAGATCTTTACTGGCATGTTACAAGGACTCTGATAATCAAGGGAAAAACTAATCAATCGAAACAGCACTGTGAAAAAGATTGGGGGCCTCCTACACACTAGTAAGGCCTACATTAACTCCTGCTGAGATATATGACCATTTTGCTTGACAGCCTCCTATCGTGAGCTCATAGCTCTTCAACACCTACACAGAGACATAAAGCCTGTCCACTCTCTCTCTGTTTCAGAGGCAAAAGCTGCTATGTCATGAATGGAAACGGAATTCACATGCAAGATGGAATTCAAGAGCAGAATGGGTCCATTTGGTCTTCCCATCACCCTCTTTTCTCAACACCTACCACAACAAAGCACTCATCTTTGCGTATAGTCCACATTAAGCGTAACAGTATGCTGATGCCCTAGCATTTGGGATAGGAATAGAGTAAGAATTGGACAGCAGAACATGTTCTAAGCCCCACGTGTTAGTGCTCTAATCTTCCAATGATTAAGAACAATAACAAACCACACATCCTTGGTTGCCATGTCAGGGGGGGAAACGGTTGTTGTCATGACAAAAGCTTCATTATAGGGAGGGATTTTGCAGAGATTGTGCAGAAGACCAAATAATGCACATAGATGCTTCATGTCCTGCCTCAAGCATTTGGCTCTCACAACACCTCGTTCCCCTGACTCGGCAGTAGGACTTCCCTTGGGGACACACCTTCCCTAATGCAGTGTAAAGGATTGGACAGCATCTCACAAGCCTGTTATTTTGTTTGGCTATCCCTGGAGGGGAGTCATCACTGTTTTTAAAGCAAGCTTAGGCTTGTGTCACTTCTGACGACAGCTGCCTTAAACATCAGCTGTGGACCTCAAACTGTTTCCCTAATGACTGGCTACAACACAGCATGTAAATCCCAGAACACACTGTGGCAACTCTTTTGCTGGGGCTACTGATTAGGTCTTTTAAATAATTAGCTTAAAAGATAAGAGATCACATTTAAATAATTTTGAAAAGGCCACTATTTTGAGAGTACAATGCATCATCTTTTCCAGTAATACTTATACATTTTTCTGTGTTAATATGACGATTATAGTTCACGCTGAAAACATGTTAACCCTAATTAGAGCAAAGGTAACACCAAACCGTTCATGAATGAAGCATACTGTAAGCATCCCCAGTTTCAACACAGATGTTAACTGGAGGCTTAAACTTAACGCCATTATTAGCCTATACAGTAACCTAAGGGTTCATATAAGTGTAAGCTTAACTTCATCTGAACCCAGACAGCCGTTACAACTTTAACCCAATATTAATTTGAAAATGTCGGCTATAAGGGTGGTGAACTCATTGACGGGCCTACTGTATCTCTTACCCATGACGGTAGCTCTGATGACGCCAGGCTCTGCTTGAAACTTCTTTCCTCTTGGTCAAAGAATGAGAAGGCTCTGCTTAGTCTCGAGTTTTTACTTCCCGTGTTCTTCCTCCAGAAGAAAAATACAGCGAGTCCAATTAAAAGCCAACTGAAACTAAACTCAAAATACCCCAGAACGTAAATAGGGAAAATTAACATAAAAGTTTTCGCAAACTGTCTCCATGTGCAAACCAAGTCATTCGTAGAGGATACGGGCTCATCCGTGAAGTCCGCCGGTGGAGCGGGGTTTGGCTTGATGGGGGTGTCCGGTACACATTGCCCACTGTCTTTTGGCCCTGCGGAACCTGCCGGGTGTGAATTTGCTCCTCGTACTGCCGTCATGTTCTCCTTTATCATGTCAAGCCGAGCAGGGTGAGTATCCTTCGGTTTTGGTGCTGTGCAATCCAGTTGAGCAAAATGTCCCTCTAAGTTTGCCAGTGTTTCAAAGGGGATGCTCGAACTGTCACTGAGTATAATTTTGCCTAATACGACATGGAAATAACGTTATATTTGTTTGCTTTGCCATGTTATATTGGTAAACATAGCAACGCTCAAGCACATGTTTACGAAAGAATCACGCTCAACGAGCCTCATTTCCAAATCCCGAAAGTTGGTGTCCCCATATTTGGTTGCATTTCAGGTTAAGTCACTCACGCCCCGTTCCATTTTGAGGAGAACATCGGCTATTTAACCCTCTCCGTTTTAAAGACTATGCATAATGTTTCTATTGACAATTTTTGTTGTAGACCTCTTCATATATCCTTCGTTGACATCTACAAGCCCGTTAATCCCACACTTTCCCAGTCCATCGCGTCACCCTCTGTAGCTGCGCGAGACCCTTTAACTATCGATACACCCGCGTTGATTTGGGACACGCGCTCTCTCTCTCTCTGCACGTTCTTGTGTCCAGTCCAGGGTGAAACCATCATACGCATTCATTTGAATAGGCGAACTCACACAGGCTAAGACCAGCGCGAAATCGCCACCCAGTGGCTGCAGGTTGCAAGTACAAAAGAAAACAAGTGCTGTGAGAGAGATAGGAGCAGCCCATTGATGCAGCTACTATTTTAACTGTCTCTGAAGTCTGTCTCTCTCTGAAAATAATCCTAGAAATTCCAGTTCACACACGTAAAAAACGCCGTTCAAACCATCTTGCCTAGCTTGCTGGCGAAGGCAGATGCTATTTTCTCTTTTGGCTTGGGCAAATGCTCTTTTTGCAAAACGGTGTTAATGCCACGACATGGGACATACAGAGATCTTGACCAGTACGTTCTGAATGTTCTTGACAGTATGTTCATACTTAATAGCCTGTATCCACTCTGAATGTTTCTGTTGCTTACTGTGACTTCTGGTAAAGGAAGCCTAATCTAAAGCAGCACTGACCAGTACTATCTTGGTAATTATAACCAATAGATTTCTGTGATTATTCAAAATTACTTCTTAACCCTTTTTAGTTAATGTTGCTATGCTTGTGTTTGCAAAACTAGAAGCACTGTGTATGATAGTATTCATGTAGGCTACAGTACTCACTAAGAACAAATAACAAAAGGAAAATTGTTAAGGCCATGTTGTAATTTTTGTCTGTAACATAATTCAACCGAGTGGAAAAAATGTGTTAATAAATGTTAAGTAATACAAAAATTGTATTCTGACCAACCAGATCTGCAATGGTTTTTCTTTTAGAGGTCTGTTGTTTTCTGGGATTCTTAGGCCTATATCAGAATATCAGGAATATCAGGATATATGCTAGGCAGAGGTTGACATATATTGGTGAAAATGTTATGGTTGTGTTCTGTCAATTATTGAGATAAGGGAGTTAACATCACAACAGTGTTACAGTGAGGATACAACAGCATTTCTGGTACAGTTATGGAGCTATGTTGCAATGAAATTACTAACATTATTCTTTTACAGTGATTGTTGTGATGCACAACATCTACCATTTATACTATCTCCAACCGTTAGGAGGCAACAATGCGCCTGTGCACTCCTCAGTCTACCTAAAGCCCATAAGAAGAAGAAGAAGAAGAAGAGGCATGAACATTTTGTGTCCTGTTGCCATGATAACGACGCAGTCTGCCATGGTGTCATGGCGGTGAAGACTGTAAACACAAATCTGTTGCAGCAGAATAGTTAGCATTTTAATGGTGAGGTTCAAGTAGACTCTCAGCAGTATGTATCATGAATAGGGTAAATATCGTTTTACACATTCGCCTTCAGAAAATTAGCCATGCATGCTAGTGTAAGATTAAACAATATGAGCTAGCTAATGATAACCTGCTAGCTTCTCAGTTATCGTAACGTTAGCTCAGATTGCTACTTTTAAAAAGTGATCTTTTAGCAACTAAGCTGATTACCTGCCCTGTTAGTCAATGTCAATTAGCTAGTTAGCTCGTTTTACCGCAAGTTGTATCATGCATTTTTAGTTAGTATCGCTACCACGGTACTGTTGGCGGTTCTGTCTTCAACGATGTTGTTCGGTTGGAATGGCATCAAGTCAAATTCGATAGGCATAACGTTAAGTTATCTAGTTGGTCACGGCAAGAACCACCTCTTAGAAGATATCAGATCTCATAGCAACATGACCTAAGTTATGTCCTTTCTGTTTAGAGGAATCCACTCACTGTAACAAACTGTGAATACCATAACACGTGCAATTTACTGTTAAGTTGAGTATTGCTTTTTTAAAGAAAATCACAAAAGAAGACACTTGGAGAACAGACGAACTAAAGAAACACATGCGGGTAATGTGATGAGCTATGCACTGGGCTTGATTTGTATAATATTCCCTGTGTGTTTTGTGATATTATCGATAAAACCCCACTTATTGTTAATACCAGGGATATGAGGAAGATATCAAGAGAGGAGAGAAAATGCGACGCAGTGAAGATGAAAGGAGACACAGGAGTGGAGCATCTGTGGACCGTCGACAAAGAGACCCTGAACGAGAAGAGACAAGAGATAAAGAGAAACTTAAGGAGAGAGAACAAAAAGAGCGTTCAAAACAAAGAGAACTTGAGAGGTACAGAGATATGGACAGAAGAAGAGAGGACCCCAGAGAGAAAGGGAATGAGAGAAATGAGCGCGAAAGAGATCCACGAAAGGATCGAGAGAAGGAAAAAGGGGTAGACATTGATAGATACAGAGACGGAGATAGAGGAAGTAAAGATAGGAGACATGATAGAGTAGAGAAGGAGACTAGAGATAAAGAAAAGGAGCGAGAGAGATATAAGGAAAAAATGTCAGAGAGGGAAAAAGAGAGGGAGAGGGACAAAAGAAGAGCAGAGAGAGAAAGAGAACGAAGAAGTGAAAGAGACATGGCAGGAGATGTTACTAGAGCGAGATTACAGGATGGAGAGATAGAAACAGAGCGTGATAGGAGAGAGAGAAACAGGTCCAGGGACCACATGAAAGAGAGTGTGCACAGAGAGGCGAAGGAAAAAAACAGAGAAAGAAGAGAACGGCATGGTGACCATGAGCAGTCTGGATACAGAGAAGGCCGAGGTGAGTTGATTAAAAAAAAAAAAAAAAGTAATGAAATGACATGCTTGGTAAAATGGTGATGTAACGTTTAGGTAACGTTTCTCATTATTGACGTTAGCGCTCTATTTTCAGAACAGAGAGAACACAGAATGGAGAAAGAGGTGGGAGAAAGGAGACGAAAAGAGGGAGACCACCATGTAAGGGTGACCACATTTCCTTGTACCGCACTTTATAACTCTTGTAGTGCACTTCATAACTTTTGCAGAAGAAACAATCTCTGCATGATTAAAAAGCCCTTGTATGTATGCAACTGACTTGCCAGTTAACATTAAGGCAGCTTCCTCCAGATGCTGGATTTAACTGTGAGTGTGTAATCATGAAGTCCTAATTTTTGGTTGGGTAGGGTGCCAGTGAGATGCGAAATTCAGAACGGGAGCGACGCCACCGCGACCACGGGGGTTCTGAGGGACGTATTCATGGTGAGCGGGACCGAGACCGGAAGAGAGAGAGGGAGGAACCAGAGAAGAGACACAGGGAAGAGTCAGAACAGATGAAGAAGGGAACAAGTCATAAGGACAAAGACAACAGACAAGATAGACAGGTAAAAACCATTGCTGTTTATGTATGTGGGTATGCCATTACATGGTTAATAAATTGATTATTGATATGTGTACGGTTTGTGTAGTGTCATGAAACATTTCCAGGCCTTTACTGGTCTCCCAAGTATTGACCCTCACCTAGTGTTTCTCTGTGTTCTGTGATGTAATAGGATCAAATGGTGGTGAGATCCCAGTCAACCTGGAGATCTAGTCAGGGGGACTTTAATGACCCAGATATTCCTGTAAGAATGATTTCTAAAATAGCATGTATTCCTCTATTAGCTGATAGCTTTGTGTCTGGTCTGCGTCTTTCTATTCTTATCGTATGGAGGAAAAGCATGTCATCACCCTGGTTGCTGGCCTGCTGCATTGTAACATTGCTTTGCTCTCTCCTTTGCATGGTGTCATTTTCCCACAAGCTTCTAAAATGTCTCCCTTGCTGAATGGCTTGAGCATCTGATATGCATCTTATTGAATGTTTTCTCAAACTAATTTCTGTATTTCATATTAGGTTGAAAATGAAGAGACAGAAAAGCCACAGGGTGGGGACTATGAGGAGGTGGATTATGAGGAAGATTTTGAGGTAAAAAATAATCTGTTGTGAGATTAAATTTTTTCCACATTTTCATCTTTTTTAGTTAATTTTATCTATTAAATGTTGACAATATTTATTTTGCATGCTTTAAAATGGATACTTTAACACAAAGAAAATGGTGAGTGATTTATATTTTGTTTAATTTCTCCCCCTATTATTTACACACACACACACACACACACACACACACACACACACACACACACGCACACACACAATGTGTGTTACAAGGTAAATTCTCCAAGCACTAATTTGCCTCTGTTAATGACTGGCAACAAACACGCTTTTCTTTAGGATTATGAAGAGGATTTTGAGGATGCTGATGAAGATGAACATGCTTCAGGAGAGGAGAAGGAGGATGATAAAGAAGAAGACCTAAGCCCACAGAGGAGAGAGGAGATCAGAGCCATCCAGAGGGCCATGGATGAGGAGAATGAACGAGTGGGATCCTCACAGTCACGGCCCAGGACAGGGGAGAGCTTGACACCCAAGACCGGTATACACAGACAGAAACAAACACTTGGAATGTCTGTATGCTTTTGAAATGCATAATTTTCCATTTCATATTTTGTAATCTGAATGAAAACGATAAGCCATGTTTTTATGTAAGTCAGTGTGTTTTCAGAGCGAGGACTTAAACATTGTGTTGTTTTATGAAGTAAGAGAAGTGCATTGTGCTAATGTGAAGCATATTTAAAATATGGTATCAGATGTTTTAAGAGAAGACCTATTAATTATGGATGAACAATTTCCTGTGTGAAATCATGTACCCTTTTTTCCACTGTCTAAGATCTGCTGTAGAATTCATTTGTCTCCATGCGTTTAAGACACAGAAACTCAGCCACCCCGAGGTCGCCAGCACAAAGGTGTCATAGACTTTGTTTCAGCAAAGCGTCGGGAAGTCAGCAAGAACGTGTCTAACAGGCAGAAGTAGGTGTTCTAACAAAAATGAAAAACATCCACTCATTCCTCTTCACACTATGTTTTCTGTGCATTTTTTCTCTGTAAATATTTGCAGATTTCTAGACTCTTGCCTAGTTTGCTTTGCAACAGAAGTATATTTTTAAAAAGAAAAAATAACAGCAAAAGTTGTGAACAAAAAGCCAACTTATATTGACCATGATTCGTTTATGAAAGCAATATAAGGGTAAAACATCCAAGGGGTTGAATACTTATGCAAGGCACTGTATATTTTAGGGTCAGGATATAGTCCCCATCCTCTAATCAATTTGATGGTCCAGCTGTCTAGCTGTAAACCATGAGTGACTTGAGTTGTGGACTCTGATTGCCTGATAGGAAGCGCAGTGCTGAACTGCTTCGGATGATTGACCTGGACTTCTCCATCACCTTCTCCGTCCTTGACCTGCCCCCTGTCAATGAGTACGACATGTACATCAAAAGCTTTGGGACCACAAACACCAAACAGGTCAGTCCACATTATTGCATCAATTAAGATATGTGGTTTCCATGTCCCAACAGTATTATCATAACTCTTTGTCAGCCATGATTCATTAATGATGAGATCGTTTTTCAGGCATATGTCCAATGTAATGAAGACAACACAGACAGAGAGGTACAGACGGAGGAGACAGACACGAGTGACAAGTGGACGCAGCATCCAGCTGAAACCAGCATATCGTGTGGAGGTACAGCGGAGGACAGCACTAAAATTCTGTTTATTTAAGCTCCTATCTATGAAAAAGCTTGTTGACCTTTAACCTTTGCTCTACTCCCTTCACTTCTGTTGCCGTCACAGGACCTGACCAGTCCCCGGACGCCGTGGGTGACGTCACCCTCAGGACGAATTTCGACTCCCGGCGCCTGCTGTCTTTTTTGCGCTCTGCGACACAGGTGCACAGGAAAGCCTCTTTGGCAGCATTAAATAGCTCTCACTGAGTGTAATTTAATCAGAGCCTCAGCTCTGTGGAAATGCTGGCAGTTCTCTAAGCACTCTTGTTTCACGTTCAGGATAACTGAGAGACTGTGTGTCCCTGGCAGGTGATGTCGGTGCTTCTCGAGGAGGACCGGGCAGAAAGACACGCTCTGACCAGGTTCAAGTCCCAGTCCGACTCCCTGTCCTTCAGCGACGGCTGCCTGCAGCTTCACACCAGGTTGCCCTTCCTGCACGGTACGCCTGCTGCTTATGATCAGGGCCGGCCCTAGCACATTTGGCGCCCTAGGCAAGCTTCACTCCTGGCTTCTAAAGTTCTACAGTAAAGAACTGCACCTTTATTCATTCCAAGATGCCGCCTATTTCGCCTGTAGGAAGGACCGGCCCTGCTCATGATTCAGAGAGGGGGGGGGAATCTCCCATTCTGAGTAAAAGTGCTGGGCCATGTTGTTCCTCTACTCACTCAGCCTGCTAATGGCACTCATAATGTTTCCCTACAGCACATCTGCTTGGTGCATCCAGATGGTTGATAGAAACATTATGGTCCTCTTGAGTCTGTGTGTGGATGTCCGTGTGTGTGTGTGTGTTTGCTTGCACATGAGCACACCTTTGCGTGTTCATCCCAGACCGTGACTTGCAACTCGGTCATTAATCAGTGAGAGATCAAACGAAGGAAGATGGCCCTCTGTCAGCATGCCCCCTCTCAAACCTGTGTGGGTTTGTTTGTCTGTCTGCACTCCCAGGTGATAAATCAGGAGCTTGAGAGCTCTTAGGCAGGGCAGTAGCGACTGCCCGAGGAGTAATTCATCGCCTCTGTTGACGAAAACAGGCCAGTGGAAACTCTGGTCAGAAAATGACACTGGCCTGTCAGGGACTGTGGTCTATCACAGTAACTAGTAGATGGAACTCTCTGACCAGTCTTTGACCTTTTTGTGTGTGTGTGTGTGTGTGTGTGTGTGTGTGTGTGTGTCTGTCTGTCTGTCTGTCTGTGTGTGTGGGTGTGGGTGTGGGCGTGGTGTGGGTGTGCGTGTGTCTGTCTCTGTGCGTGTGTGTGCGCGTGCGTGCGTGTGTGTGTGTGTAGGTCGGCAGGTCAGCCACCTCCACTTCTCCGATGCGCAGCGGCAGACCCTCCTCTCCGTCCACGCCCCGGCCACCAAACCCAGCGCCGTGCGCCTGGACTCCCAGAGCATCATCTGCGTGTGGAACATCTGGGAGCCGTCCAGGCCTCAGAAGACCCTGGTCTACGAGTCAGAGGTACTGACCTCAGAAGTGTGCTCATTTCATTTAGATTTCGTACAGTTAATGTCATTCTAGCTCTTATCATCTCCCAATACACACTCACACACACACACACACACACACTGTCATCAACTTTGGCTTGTCTGGTTTTTCTTTCCTTGGAAGTTTCTATCACTGCCTGTTAGCATCTCTGTTCATTACATCGTCTCTCATCTTCTCTGTTCCACACCTGTCTCTCCCAAACACTTCCCTTCGCCCAGGTGTGCTGCTGTTGTTTCAGTCCAGGGAAGGCCACACTGGTGTTTGCTGGTACCTCCGTGGGCTCCGTGGTGCTATGGGACCTGAGGGAGCCCTCCAGCAGCCACTACAGCCTGACGATAGGAGAGAGTGACTGGATTCTGCGCTACCCCACCTTCTCCACTGGTCAGTCCTAAAGAGACGGCTGCCACTGCAGGCTATTCATAGACATGAGCATTTTTAGTCATAGTGCGAATACGGTCCCGACTTGAGGCCGAACGTATGTTGACATCTGTGCTTGGGCTTAATTCTTAGGACAAAGGCAGGCACCTGTGTATTTAGCTTCATATATTAGATACTGGCCTCATCTCAGGTTGTTCCAGTGATATCAGTGTTCTGAGGCATGCTGGTTGTTCATGTTTCTGACTTTAAGGATGACCTTTGACCTTGTTGTTCTGCCCCATAGATGCTGTGCTCTCAGTGTCTGGCCACCTGTCCACTGTGCGGGCCGTGGAGCCTGTCACCGTTCCTGTGTCTGAGGGACTCAGGCCAGAGCTCCCCCTGCTGGTAAACCAGGAAGGTAAACACAACAGCCTGCCTGACTCCAATAATTAACCACCAACGGTGTACTGGGTTCTACACATGATTTACGTGTAAATTATTTTAGCATGTTATGACATTGTGAGATTTCAATTTTTTCTTTTTCATTCAGAATCGTTGGGATTGTCCTTTCTGTTAGCCTCACTTGATGAAAAAGGCGTGCTTAATCTCTGGGTAAGCCCAAGACCAGTTCTCTGATTCTGCTCAAACGGAGAATCCAGAACATGTGCTCTATGTAGTCTGTTGCCTTGACAGACCTGACTGTGTGTCTCTTGCCATCAGGTTGTTGTAGAGCTTCCCAAATCCAGTGACGCTGGATCACAGACCGATCTTGGTGAGCTCTCTTGCAGTGTGATGCTGCCAGTTTGATTCTTCTCACTGTTCAGTTTTTTGGTGATGGAAGGTTCAGTAGGATGATTGTGTGTTTTTCCTACTTGCTTTTCTACCTGGATCTCCTGTAGGGTTGCGGCCTGGTGGGAAGGTGAAACTGCTCCACAGCTCTACTCTGCAGACATGTGACTCAAGGTAAGATATAAATGTGTGGGCATACCTCTGGTTCCATTTACATTATTTGTGTGTGTTTGTGTCTGTTACTGCAGCACACCAACACACACACACACACACACACACACACACACACACACACACACACACACACACACACACACACACACACGACACACACACACACACACACACACACACACACACACAGACAAAATCACTTCCATTTCAATGTCTGCAGCAGGTCTTCCCCTCATGATGTCACTCATCCAGGACCACTGCAGGCCCTGTTATTGAAGTTCCTCCCCTCTGACTCCAGCCACTACTTCATAGGCACAAACATGGTCAGTGTCCACCCACTTTTTCTTTTTACCTTTTGTTACCTTATAAATACTATAGTAATGACATAGCATAATATCAATTTAAAGGATTGTTCTGTTCATGTGATGAAGTGGATCTGATGTGAAATGTGAGGTGCAGGATGTTCCTCTGTTTCAATGACAGGGTGTAGTAAACCATGGGACCAGGCATGGTCTGAAGGCCCCTCCTAAGTTCTACAGTCCCCAGGTGGATGGCTTTAGGCCTGTGCAGATCAGCTCTATGGAGTTCTGCCCCAATGGACAGCCCCACTTCCTGGTGAGTGCTTACATTTGGCAATGTTTTTGAATGTGAGCGCTGTTTGCGTCTTAGTGTATGGTATTGTATGAACTTGCAGGGGGGGTGCAATATATTGAGTGTATTGAAATTGAACAAGATTGCATATGTGTGTTTTGTGTTTGTGTGGCTCCATGTGTGTGTGCTATAGGTGGGCTGTGGTGATGGCAGTGTACGGCTACACTCAATACAGAGCGAGCAGCCCCTGTTGGAGTGGTCTTGCAGCACCGCTGGGGAAGCGGTCGTCTCAGTCCAGTGGGCTCTGACCCGGCCTGCTGTTTTCTGTGTGCTGGACGCAGCGTCCTGTCTGCACCTCTGGGACCTCGTGGAAGACCAACAGCACCCTGTCCTCACAGAGAGAATTGATGTGGACAGGTCAGTGCAGGCCTGCTGTGGTCGTGATGAAATACGTTGTTTACATTGGGGGATTAAGTCTCACCTCATATAGTGTTAAGATGATGGCAGAAAGTTTTTCTTTTTCTTTTAGAAAAGTGTGAACTTTTTGTATATCGCTGTCATTTTATGTCTCCCCACCTGAATGAAATATACTTAAAACTAATTAATTAAGACTTTTATTCACTACTACATTTCTTTTCAAGTATGAAGACATTGCAATATATAAATCTTGATTGGTTTTGGTTTTGTTGTCCTTTTCCGTCTCCAATCAGCTTGACCGCCATGGCTGTGTTTGGAGACCCTGCCACACAGAACATGTACTCTGGCATAGCGCTGGCAAAGCATTCTGGGAGGATTGAGATTCATTATTTCAGGAAGCGGTTCACTGTGCCTTCCCTTGCAGACAGCGAGAAGCTGGACAGCCTAACGCGTGACGCTTTGTAAAGCGAGTGCCTGAGCTCACCAGTCTGGCCTACAGACTATACACATGATCTTGATTCTCAATAGTTTGGCACAAGGAGGTCGGAGAACGCACTAGTTTTCCACTTATTTTTGTAAACAATTGACAGAGCTGTGTAGAACCATATCATGGCTTATATTTAGTACAGAATTTTATTTATTGCTTTAGGTATCACATTTGTGATAACACTCTCGAAGTGCCACAGTGGCACATACTTCTGCACTTGCCATACGAATTTATTGGATATCATCCAGAGTCAACAGTAAGTAATTAGCATTTGCTAATAGACATTTTTATGACACAGTGACAGCGTAGTTCATTGGAAATATACAACAAAAAATCCAAAGAGTTTGAGAATGGAACTTCGATTCACCTCAGGGAAGAAATGATCTCGCTTGGTATCTCATTCCATTACTTTGAAGCTGATTTTCTTTCATTGGTTTTTAAAATCATTTTGTAAATAGTATTGTTGACTATATGTGCTGATTGTATTGGGTCCACAACATTAAAAAAATGTCTTTGTAATAAAGACTGGTTATGTATATTATTATCTCTCCTGTTATTTCACTTTTTTATTAACCTTATACCTTATTTTTCAACTGCTCTTGTTGGATCTTTAAAAAATGTCTTTCTAATTTAGTTGCATTGCATGTCAAAAAATAGCGCAAGTAAACCTTCACCAGAGAGAACCTTCAATGCCCACCGAATGCCTTTTCGGAGCGACTAGTATCCTAGCAACGAATTGTAGTCGCCGGTGGACTTATAAAAGTTATCAGCATAGAGGAGCGGTTGTCAAAGACACCGAGGGAGTTTCACAATGGGTAGAAAAACTTTGCGGCCAAACCAGCCACTCACCCCGACGTCGGCGGTCTCTGTCATGGTTACGGTCTGCAGAAGCAAACCACACAGTAGCGCCCGTTGCTGATGAGAGAGACCAGTCTAGATGAATTTAGCAGACATAGCTCAACAGAGACAATCTGGTTAATGATAGGGTTATTAAGGTTTATTTGGGAGCTTACGCTACCGTTTGTGCTAGTTTTTCTGTACTTATATTCAAAAGGCCTCCGTAATATTTACAGGGGTCGGATGTGTCGTCTTCTGCCATTGAGCCTGCTATTGCTTCTGAATTACGCGGCCAATAGGGAAACACCACACACATTCTGTGAGAGTTCAGAGACAGAATGTCAACAGGTGAGCAAGGCGAAGATGGCATTCATGCTGTAAAAGACGCCGGTTCTTTTGTAGCGGATATTTTGGGCAGAGCCCAAGTCCCCGATTCTTTGGATGGTCCGCAGAAGGCGGGGAAGACGCGGAATGTTCCCAACACTGGGGTGAAGTAGAACGTTGTTAAAATGTGACATTCCTTTATGAAAATAATAATCTGTTTTGAAGAAGGCAAATATGTTTTGTCTCTATCTTAAACACATAGGCCTTAAACCTACATCTGATAGGTATTGAAATAATACCTTTGTAATATAACTTTTATTCATATCAGCTGAATATTGACTTTACCCTTTACTTACATCTCTTGCGCTCTTCTGAAACTTTAAGCTACGTGGTGTCGATGTGCAGCATACAGTCATCACACACGGCTTGCAGCACCTGCGGCATGTCCCCTGTGACAGACCTCCACATCACATGACCTGTGGTGAAGGAGTGGACGGCTTCATCAGTCTCCACGATGACAGCGCAAACCTGCGTAGCGTTTGCTTCTACCACACTGATGGGAGTATCCGCGGGTCTTCGCCTACCTGCCACACCACTCCTTACCTGGGTCTCACATCCACTCAGGTCCCTGGCAGAGTGGTGGGCTGGGGCCCTGGAGCCATTATGGACCTACTTGATGGGCAGCTGAGGCCCCTGGCTCAGGCTATGGAGCCCCTGGATGTGAGGACGTGTGTGACCACAGACAATCCCACCGAGGTGGTGACAGCGGGGGATGGGAACGTTTGCCTGTGGTGCCTCACACACATGGTGTGTCGGGTGCAGGTAGTGGAGGGGTTGGAGAAGCAGGTGTTTAGCCAGCTAGCCCTGGCTCCTCAAGATTCCAAGTATGGCCACAGGGTGTTTGCTGTCTATGGGAGCTCAGTGACTGTGGTAGATCTCAAAAAGGGGAAAATACTGGAGAGGAAGAACCTACACCAAAGGTGTGTGTGTGTTTGAATGTCTGTTTGTAAATTATGAGATGTTTGTGGCACAGTGGCACAAGTGATGGTGAACAGACATCTAATAGCCAATAAGTACTATGACAAACATTTTTTCGAATTTCAGGGAGATCACTGCAATAACATACTGCTCACAGATGGACTACTTGGTCACTGCATCCAAAGATGTGACAATGAGAGTTTGGGGACCAGACTGGGAGCTCAAAGTTGCATTTGTGGGTCACACAGGTGAGCGGTACTTAGGCTGTATTCAGTCACCTTTTAAACACCTAACCACATTAACTGAAACAGCAGAAACATGACTCACCTTTGTTCCATATACCCTTAGCGATGGTGACGTCCCTGGTGTGCTGTCCTCACACTGGTCTTCTCCTGTCCTGTTCTTTGGATGGGACTCTGCGCTGCTGGTCTCTGGAGGAGGGGGACCAGGTGCAGAAGATCAGCGTGAAGGGAACTCACCCCCCGCTGGCTGTTGGTGGCCTGGCCAAAGGGGGTGCCTTCTTCACCTTCTCTAAGGGTGGGGTGGACTTCTGGACCATCAGTAACCTCTATCACCCCCACTGCAAGCTTGGTGGAGACCTCCGTGGGCCTGTTCGTCAAATGATAGTCTCGCCCTGTCCCCCGCCGTATCCAGCACGTGTGCTCTGTGTCCATGGTGACCGTGAGGTGACCCTCATCGCTGCTGGAACTGGAGCCATCCTCACGGGGTTAACAGTGGGTTGTAAGGTGCTCTGTGCAGACTACTGTTTGCCAAAAGAGACCATACTGGTTCTTACTGAAGATGGGGTTATGCTAACAGCTAGCACGCTAACCAATCCCATCACTGTGCTGGATGAGTGGAGTGGGGAAGGCCGACAGTCATGGCCGTGGGAGGATGGGGAGGGAGACGGGCAGGACTCAGGTCCTGGACCAGCCTCCTACATGGTGCTCTACAGCAACCTGGCTGAAAGGAAGAGAGCCCTGCAGGAATGGAGAGACCTACAGGAACAGAGAGGCAGGAAAGCCAAGAAACAGAAATATGTGAATGACCCCAAAAACAGGTGTGTGTGCATGTTTCATGTCTGTGCATGTTTCATGTGTGTGTTTTAGAGTCCAAAGAACATGTGCTTTTTAGATGTGTGTCTCTCGCCATGTGGCGACCTTGGGTTTCTTGAAAGGCGCCCTATAAATAAAATGTATTATTATTATTATTATTATTATTATGCGGGACTGTGCATGTCTTAAACTGTGTGCATTAGGTATCTGGTGATGCTGGGACACCGCGGAGGCTATGTAACCGTACTGAAGCTGCACACGCAGAGAGTCCAGTACAAAACACCGGCACACAAGGGCCAAGATATCACCATCATGCAAGCTCATCCCGAGAGCAACTTCCTTCTCACAGCAGGTGATACACACACAAAGCAACATACATGCAAAATAAATGTTAGGTGGCAGTGTTGAATTCAGATGGGATGTGAAGAGAGAATCACGTCTTCTGATTATTTACTTATTTTTTATAATATTAGTAGTAATATTAGTAATAATAGTAGTTATAATGTTAGTAACGACGATAATGAGGATGATAATGCCAATGTTATTGTGTTGTCGACTAAGAGCAAGACAAATTCTCTAAATGAAATGACTCTGTCACTGTAATGAAAGAGGTGCTTATAGTTCTCAAATTGATGCTGGAGTCACCCGCCCTACCCCTCCCTCAGGTGAAGACAAGTCAGTGCTGGTTTGGAGAGTGTTCCCCTATGCTGAGGAGTGTCTTAGTCTGCACCTGAGTGTCTTCTGTGGGCAGCCACCCTTCCACCTGGCCCTGCTGGGGCCCTTGCTGGCCCTTACCTTCCAGGAGCCTGAGAGTGCCACCTACAGCTCTGCCTATTATCACATGGACAACAAGAAACGCTTGGACCACCCACCCAAACAGGACCACTTAGGCTGCATCACTGGTACACTCACAAGCACACACACACACACACACACACACACACACACACACACACACACACACACACACACAGACACACACAGCATACAGACACACACTAATACTCGCAAAAAAGCAGGATGTATAGTATGAATCATGGAACCGTCTGTGATGTAATGGCTGTTTGTGTGTGTGTGTGTGTGTGTGTCAGGTCTCTCTGTTAATCGTCAGCTCCGAGTGTTTGCTTCCTCTAGTGAGGATGGGACTGTGCGGGTCTGGGATGAGGAGAATCGCTTGGTAAGGTAAGGTGTGTTGGTGTGTCTATGTGATTGTGTATTTGTATGTTTGTGTGTGCATACAGTATCCAGGTGTGTTGTAATATACTGCTTTCGTCTTTTAAGGACACTGGAACTACTTACTGAGCCAGAATGCCTAGCCTTCATTGGCCAGAAAGAAGACCTGCTACTGGGCATCAGAGGAGACCTATACTTAATCAACTTCTCCCAGATACTGCCCCAGGATACACTCCAGGTACAGCAATTAAAGAAAAAGACAAAAGAAGAGAGGGGGAAGTGTGAGCGACAGAGACAGTGGAAGGGGGTGGAATTACACACTCAGGTGGAAATGTATAGCAATAGATGTCTTTCAGTCAAGATGGAGTTTGAGCATTTAATGATTTTTTGTCCTGTGTCCTTTACCCCTGCTTATATAAAGCCGCTGTGTTATGAGAGATTTGACCCAGTTCCTGATCTGCCAATACCCTGTAAGTCTTCAGGTACAATCAAACGGAGGTAGGTATCCATTATGTCATCTTTTGCAGACCTTTGAGTGCACTCACTCACATATGATATGGAGAGACATACATGTCACAAAATTCACACCTCCTCTCATCCATTAGGCCTGGGTGTTCCTCTCTGTCTGACCAAGACAAGGACGTGAAAGTAGACCCAGTGAGTGCCATTGTGTCTCTGCTGTGTAGATGGGTGTGATTAATCTATGCTGAATTCCCAATGTTACTGAAATGGCTCTTCTTAACCCTACAGGAGCTGGTGGCTCTGCAGGCGCGAAATAGAGATTTGGAGGCTCTCCAGCAGGGAGAGCTAGAGATCAAGCGCAAGAAAAAGAAGCGCTCTAAAACCCTAAGAAAGCACATCAAGACGGAGGCGTTCGACTGCTATATGAAACTCATGTACAAAGAGCCTGTAAAGATTGAGGTAAAAACTGATATTATTTCCTCCTGGGAACTGTGAAATGTATTCATTGTGTGATAAAATCCTGTTGTGTCTGGTTCAGTCGGCTGTAGACTCTTAGTTTATTGGTTTACATTTTTTATTTTTGCCGGTCCACAGGTTCCAGAGGTGGACACATTTGATCTAAACTTCACCATGTTTCCCCCCAAACCACGCGAGGAACGCCCTGTAACTCCAACAACCTTAAGTGAGGGTTTCTTTCCAAACCATCGTGAGGCAAAGAATCAAAAAAGCAAGAAAGCCCAACCAGACCAGGAAAGAGACAAAGTGAGTCTGAAAAGTGTAGGCACATACAAGTAAATGTCTATGACCTTCGTGATTAACATGACTGTGCAGTTCTTACCAGTAAAGGTCAGGTCAAGTACTGAGCAAGAAACTAGTTTAAAATGTCCATTATGCCAACACTTTAATTACACTCAGGTCATTGTACAACAACCTTATTTCTCTATTTAGTCCCTACTGGTGGTACATGCACATTCAGTAACCTCCGGACTGATGATTTCTTTTTGTGTTGTTATTGTTTTTAAAGTCACAGGCCCAAATATCTGCGCAAGCACCCTACAGGAATAGGGGCTTCATTCCCAACTCCGTGTTGGTAGAGCACATGTGGCCTGGACTGGTGGTTGAAAATGTTCTACCTTCCCCTCCGAGTGAAAAAAAAAAGCTCCGGGAATGGGACATGTCCTCCGAGGAGACGTCATGGCGATCGGAAGAAGAGTCCGAAGAGTCTGAGGATGAGTGGCGTATGCTGTTCTTGGACTCACCTGAGCCAGAGATAATACCAGAGAGCCCACAACTGGAAACTCCTCTTCCAGAAGTTGTTGTGGAAGAGGTCATCGAAAAACCCAGGGTGTGTGTATATTGTCACTAGGATGGCACATCAAAGTCAAATTTAAACAATTGTGTGTGTGTTTGTGCATGTGTGGTGGCTGTTCCCTTGATTTCCAACTAGGCAATTATGTCGCTTTCATCACATCTCAATTTAGTATCAGAGAGGTTTTATGTAGCAGGAAATCATCTCGGCATATCCAGTGGGCTTCAAGGACACAAACCATTAACAAATGTAATTGTACTAACATTGGGCCAGTTAACTTTATGTGGAAATGAATATCAGTGCCACCATAGATCAAAGCAGCCTCTGGATCTTCTGTTCCTGCTGTCTTAATCATCTTTCAATGGTTTCTTTTTTAGACTCGGAACACCCTGCCTCCTGTCAAAGACATAAAACCTCGACCACGGAAAATTGTTGCTCCGTGTACACCAACTCCACCTCGTGAGCGTACTCCATCACCAACTATCCCAGAGTTTCTCGTACAGTTCCTTGAGGAAGTCTGGTTCGAGAACATCTTTCCAGACATCAAGGTGAGATGTCTGAGTCTACTACGTATACTCTGTTTTTAATAAGAAACCCTGATGCTTTTGCATCTAACAATCTCATATTTTGTGCGTGTAGGGTATTCCTGCGTCACTACGTCCTGATGATTTTGCCAGGCAACTGCTAGAGCTCTTGACGATCGCTGATGCCTCAGTTAAGATGCTCATCATGACTGCACTGCTGACCCTGTGCAACCAGGGGGCGCTGGAGAACGCTGGTCTCGTCTTCAAGGGCCTGGTGGCCTGTGTGAGCCAAAGCATCACACTCAACATGGTAAAAACTAAAATTGGCCCAGAGCTTCACCTCAGAAATCCAACAAAGTAATGAAGTGCCACCTGATGAATTTCACAAATCTATCAGTTAGTTGTGTAGTTACCAAATTATTTTACTGACAGTACTGATCCTTTACGTCACAGCCAGCAGTTATTTTACTGTGTTGTCTGGGCAAGATGCCAGTTTGAGACATGTTAAATATCATGCAAATGTCAGATGGCTTCTACGTAAGTTTCTAACTCTTGCTGTTTGTGGCCACGATCTAAGGATAGCCTTGTGCATGTTTCAGTCTGAGGCAGCACATCGCTTTGCACACGAGCTGCTGAACATGCTGGTGTGTCTGTGCCCTGGTGACAGTGCTTTCATGGTGGAGCTGCTCGCCCTCATGGCTTTCAAACGGCTGGACTTCCAGTGAGTTCCTAGTCAAGAAACAAAATTGTACTTTCCTGCCTTGGGTACAGCCTGGTATAAGTGAATGTAGTGATGCTGAGATGCATTTAAGCACTTAACATTAAAGATGCATTATGCAGTTTCTGTTGCAAAAAATAAGCAAGTTTCTAGAACACCTATAATGATAGAAATTTTAATTCTTCATCTGAATTATTAGCTGTTGGTGTTTTTCATTCATTAGTTTGAAGTTAGCAGGGACAGGGACATGTCAAAAATGCATTTAACGGCCTGAAACAGACAATATGCACAAAACACAGAAATATCACTGAGTCAGCAATCACTTTTGTATTGACAATAAAAACTCCATAGTGCACCTTTGAGCAACTCCTCTATCAACACTGAACCTATGCTAGAATCATATTTTACCGTTAACCTGCCTGTCTCCCCTTTTTGAAGTCATAGGTTAGAACAATGTGTAAGGATGAATGTCAAGTGTTACGTAAAAACGTTCCGGTTATTCTCTTCCCATTTCCTTCTAACGTACTTTCCCCTCTTTCAGGAAGACCGTATTGTCCCTGCTGCATAAGATGGGACTTAAGGGAGATGACACAAAACTGACTGGGGAGGTTAATTCCTGGCAAGAAACTGCACTGGGCCATTCTGACATTAGGCAAGGTCTGAGAAAAATGGCTGCCGATTGGCTCAACCACTGGACAGCCGAATTTAAGGTAGGGCAGAGAAATTACACATAGAAAAATGGTCCATCTTTTGTGGTTCCGAGTTTAATCCAGACCAAATCTGTCATCTTTTCCTATTATGGCCCTTGCACTCCTAACTAAAGCACTCATAGTCTGTACCCCATGTTGTTGTTACCATGTCAGTCTTGGAAAGGATGATGTTCAGTATCTGGATAACTGGGAATTGTTTTTCCATGCAACAAAAACTAATGGCGTCACGGATATCATACATTTGATCGTTTACCGACTAGCTAGTGTTTCATTTGCCCAAGTAAAAGTTGGCGAAGAGCTGAACTAAGGTCTAGGGTTGGAGCGGTACTTGACATGACCCCTGGTTTTCTTTCACTGCCTTCCAGGAGCAGAACAGGACCTTGTCTCTGCTATGTGCTGGTGTTCCGCCAGTGGACGTGCTCAACTACTTCTGCTCACTGCCAGAAGTCGTAGAGGCAGAGGCTCCTCCCGTCGAGGTTTACAAAAAGAAAGACGCAGTGCTGATGCCATCTTTGCTTTCCACGTAAACCCCAACTTTTTTTCTTCTCTCATACAAACACATATGAACAGATTTTTCTGCCTCATCCACACTTCCTAATGTATTCATGCCTGTGTGTTTGTGTACAGGTCCAGACCGATATATCGACTCGGAGAGACGTATAGCATGTCCAGGACACGTGAGCCACGAGGTGAGACCTTCCCTCTCCCTGCCCCCAGCCTTTTCTATTGGCTCCCATGTGCCCTTCTGGTTCATTAAGTTGAAATGCGAGCCACGCCGCTGACATTCACAGCACATAATCCGCCCGAGACACAAGAGCATTGACAGCATTGAGCCAGTCCTAGCCTCCGACCTGCCTTGATAACTCCTCTCTCTCATGTGACGCAGGCATCGTGCTCCCTCCACTGACCTACCGACCCCTCCTGTTGGGCTTCACACGTTTCCTGAAACTGCCCCTGGCTCAGGTCTTCCTGGACCCGTTCCCCTTTGCTCTGGACCCTCACTGCCTGAAGCCTTCACACAGACGCTTCTTCATGGTGGAGCAGTCCTATGTCAGCTATTACAGATAAGCCCCTGCGCCAGTCCTCCACTGGAGCTGGTTCTACGTGGTGACAGTTCCTGGTCGTTCCTGGACAACGATGGCTGCATTCATTAATCCTCTGAAGAAAATCTATTCATCATGCATTGAATCAATCCCTAGCACTTGATTTATTAAAATGTGTTTCTAAAAATCACATATTAATAAATAAACTAAATGTATAAAGCAGGACTATAAATCCTTTTTTAATAGTTTATATACATAAACACACTGAGCCACATACAACAACAGTTGCTGGTTATTTTATTTTAGAGGGCAAAAAACAATGCCCTGGCTACAAGGGGTCAGCTTAATGTTTGGGTAAGGGCTTACGAGTTAACTTGTCAAAAAGTTCTGCTTAAGTTGGGGTCAGTTACTGTGCCTTGACACATCACAAAGATTGTGTCGACACAAATAAAGCTTGCAGAGCACAGATTTGTTTAAAAGGAGTATACTGGAAATACACAATTAGCACATAATCTGCATACAGGTCTTTGTACTGTGTGGTCAGGTTAACTTAAAACAAATCTTTGATCTCAGCTGTACAAAATCAACCCATTAGACCAGGGCACAAATCAATTCAACAGTCACTCAAAGCCATTCAGAATGATAAAGTGCTGATACAATGACACATCACACATCATAAATACAGGTGTCAAGTACAAGTTCAATTCACATGAATGTATGCATGTATTGCTAAGCATTGTAAATACATCAGACTTAATATATTGCCAGAATTTCACATCAGTGCCTGCCAGGGTAGGTACAATGTTTTTCCTTTGGAAATGTTGCTGGTAGCTGCTCTTACAACACATGATCCTGGGCCCAAAATAAGATTTGGACTAATGACACACACACAGACACACACACACACACACACACACACACACACACTCACGCACACACTATGTGACATGGCCAGGAAAGGAGCCAATTAGAGTAAAGTTCCATTCATATTATTCTTGACATGCCTGGTTCAGTAATGACAGATAGGATACTGGGTTTCAGCCGGACACGCAATGACAAAAAAAATATGTGTGAAGACGATGTGGATGACTGGAAAGAACATATGTGCAGTCTAATTCTGGTTGAGCTTCTTTTAATGCTGCTTTGGGTCTTTCAGCACCTGGTTGGCATTGCACAGTGAACTGCTGGTTTACTGCCAGTGCCAAACTAAAGCATGTGCCAGGCCTTGTGTATATCAGATGTGGTGTGTCAGCCTTCTCACCAGTGCCCATATTAATGCATGGATGTACTTAACGGTGGATTGACTGAAATTGAAATTGACTGAAATTTGCTGTATGTATGTAAATATCTTACATCTATGTAAAAAAATAAGTCTTATTCAAATGTGACTCATATATGAGACTTATAAATGATCTTTACAGATTGTCAGGCACTTAAACTGTAAACTGATGCTGTAAGATTACTGCACCTTAGTTAGTGTCAAGAGATCAAAATGAATGTCAAAAGCTAAGCTGAAAGCACCCAAGACTAACATTATCCTCCATTGTGCAAACACATAATGTGCAAGATGTGTTGCCTACCTATCAAGCAAGGTATTTGATAGCTGTGACTGCCCTAGCCAAATCCTGAGCAGAACAGGCTCCCTTCCAGGAAGGTTTGGCTCAGAAGTCATACAGTGCTAAACATCACTGTCCAGAGCAGCCCTCTAGTGAACATGCCAGAAGCTCCTGGTGGCTTACTCCTCAGACATGGTGTGTAACCTGTCCAGCTGTCCAGCTATTAACCTGTCCCGCAATTAGGCCCTGTTATCACCAAGTTAGACTCCCTCAAGGTGCGTTGTTGCCGACAGCCTGAAATCCTCAACCTACTCAACCTCCAACAGATCTTTGGTAAAGTTCAGCAGGTCAGAGGTAAGGAAGAGGTCATTAGAACGCCCACTCTGCTTCAGGAGCTCCTCCAGCTGGAACAAAATGGCTTCCCTGATCTCCCCCTCTTCAGACAGAGGCCAGTCCAGTAGCTGGGCACTGGAGGGTAAAGGGGGCAACCCGGCCTCGTACTCCTCCAGCGGGTTGGGGTACAGGAGCAGCCGGAGGGTGGGTATCCCCGTAGCCGTCCTGACCAGCGACAGAAGTCCCGTCAGGGAGAGAGGGTTCAGGGCCAGTCTCAGGCTCTGCAGAGCCCGGCAGCAGGACAGAGAGGGTAGCAGCGTCCCCAGCAGGCTGTCTGAGAGGCCGCAGCCACAAAGGGAGAGCTGGGAGAGGGAGAGGGCAGCCTGGGAGAAGAGGCGGCGCAAGGAGGGCAGTGTGGACATGTCCAGTCTATTCTCACTCAGGTCCAAGCGTTGGAGGGACGACGCATGGGGACTGCAGGACAGGTAGGCCAAGTCAGCTGGGGTCAGACTCAAGTAAGGGAGTTCTAGCACCTCAAGGGGTTGGGAGAGAGAGCTGCAGGTTGGAGAGAAACACAATTAACATCAAGTATTACAACACTTTACAGAATGCAAAATTGACCACAGCAGTTTACTGCTCATCTCCAATTTGAACTAGAGGCTATTAGTTTTGTTTACTTTCCATCTTTCTCTCATACACTGTGACTGTGTTGTCGAGTAAGCCACTGTGATGTAGTCCTGTGTGAAGTCATACCTTAGCAGCAAGCGCAGGTGTCCTGGCAGCCGCAGGGCTGTGAGGCTGAGCTGCCGCAGGCCCTTCAGTGCCCCCAGGCCCTGGGACATGTCCTTAAGTGCCACCTCCTGACCAGGCAGGGTCCTGTGCAGGTCCAAGTTGCAGTAATGAAGCTTCAGTGTGCTAAGGTGAGGGAAGGGAGCCAGCAGAGGAAGAAGCAGGGCCAGTCCCGACACCCCCAGGCTAGAGTAACGGATGTCCAGGCCCAGGAGGCCCTGCTCGGGCAGTAGGGAGAGCAGAGCAGCGATTGAGGGAGCCTGCAGCTCCTCCACACGGAGGTGGCGACAGTGGAGCCGTAGGGGCCCTTGGGAGGTGAGTGCCCCACGCATGCGCTCCCAGGAGCGGGCGTTGACAAACAGGTCGGCACAGACATTCACCAGTATGGGTTCGGGGTCAGGATCAAGGTCCCCGCTTCCTCCATTCAGGTCTACTGTCCCATTCCTCTTCTGAATCTCCATCCTCCTCCTCACCCCAATCACCACCTCACCCCCCTCTTCCACTCGTAGGTCTCGGAGGCGGTCCACCTTTACCCCTTTGTCCTCACCCTCCTCGCTGCCCTTCTCCACCTCTTTGCCCCGGCCACCTGATCCACGGTCCCGCTTTATGGCACTGTCCCTATTTCTCTCCGTCTCCAAGCCCCTCTTCCTCTCTCGTTCCCCCTCTTTCCTGACACCTTTCTGGACAGCGACTTTAGCCTGCAGCACTGTGGAGCAGAGGGCAACCGTTAGGGACCAGCCGCCCATAGCGTCCTCCACACATTCGTCTTCACACTGCAACCCACATAGATCCAGCACTTGCAGGGCGCACCTGTAGTTGGGGAGAGGGGGGTATACAAGATTAACTTTTTTTTTTCTAAATCATGATTTACACATAACAGTATGTACCGTCTAGCTGGTAGACAGACATGAGGTGATTTATAACATGTCCTGTCTTTGATTTATAGGCTATTGAATTGCGTGCGTGACACGTTTCATGGTTTAGCTGTATGTGGTGGAGTAGCGAGCTAACGTTACGGTGAGATGCATTTACAAGATCACACTGACCTCGACACGTTATCAAATACAGTGCAAAATAACTCCGAAGGATTTACAACCATACAAAACACCTGGACCATCCATCAAAACGGTTAAGTATTGTCAATCACGTAGGGTGCCTTCTGCACAAGTCTCATACCTTTTATCTGCCAATCCTCTCACAACAGCCAACAGCAGAGCCTGCACGCAGAGGCGGTTAGGGGGGCTTTGTCCTGGTCTCCTATTCCGTCCCACGGCCAGAGTGCGTTCCGGCCATCGCTGCACTAATTCCCCGATGGCTAGCGGGCGACAGTAGGTGAATGCCGCTTCAAGGAGCGGTCTGTACAGTTCTCTGGGCACACAACCGAGCCAACACGGCGACGAACTGTGATCACTAACCACTTCCTTAGCACAAAGGTTCACCAAAGAGAGTGCCATCGTTATAAAAGGCTGTAAAGAATAATAATGAAAAATAGGTCAAATATAACAGGCGACACTGATTAGCAAAGCAGCACGAAAAACACATGCGTTATGTAACGTTACAGCATCCAGCTAGATATGCGTTCATGTATCTTACCTGTTTCACAAACAACTCGACTCCGACTCCAGTGAGGTTAGCTGACTGGCTAACTAACTACCATGCTTGTTTATATGTTACCCATAACGCTGGTTTAACGATATAACGCACTGTAATTCAGCAGCCGAGCCAGAAGCTCAGTCATCTGAACCGTTGTGGTCACCCAATAAAACTAAAATAAGTATTTTATGTTGAAATAAATTCTTGCTGGTAGCTTAGTGCCTAATAAAAGCTCGAAAATTAGCAGGCGCTATGGCTCCGATATCGTGGGTCATTGGTACAGAGTTTCTCTGCCAATAAAACGTAACGTTATACTGGCGAGATAAACACATTTCCAAAACTACCTAACTGACATATTGTGCAAGTTTACAATCGCGTAGCTACTCAGCTCAGGAATCAGCCGCCTCTTCTGTGAACTTTTCGACGATGCTTAATGATGACGCCAATAAACTGCGTCCTATTGTTTATGATTATCACGTTCGCTACAGAATGATCCAAGAAAGACAAGTCCAGCTAGTCCAACTGCAGCCACGATTGTAGGCGAATATTCAAATGCAGAGTAAATAGGCCTACCCGTTTACACACAGATGTTAGACCAATCCATCCCGATTCACTTTATCTGAACAGAAGTATTCGCCAAAACAAATGTAGGTTATCCGTGGCAGTAGTTATATCTTACCGGGTAGAAAAAAATGTGTTGTTTGGTCCAAAATTAATGTTTCAGCATGCATTTACCCCTAACGCTTGTAAACAAGTGATACGGCCATACGGGAAATGTGGTATTCCATTTTGCGAAAGACTATCGGTGTGGAAAACATCGAACTTCATTCATCAACCTCTGTCGACACCTCTCAGGCATCTGCATATCTCTCTCCCGTGATGTAAACAGTGGGCTATTCCTATACCTCAGAGCTGAGGGCTATTCGATACCAAACGTCAAGCATCCTATTCAACTGCAAATTCCAACTAGCCTAACGAAGTGCGTCAGATTTGATTATTAGCTTGGCTTTGAGATCATTAAAATAGACCACTTCAATTCGACATGTTTGTGCTACTTTTTCCCTCAAAACTAAACAGGTTCAGATCAATCGGTTTATCAAAAGGACGAGGTCACATACCACAGGATTGAAACATTTCTGTATTTGCCCCCAAAAAGATTTGTCTGCGAATGTTTTGAGAATTTGGGTCCTAAACTCATACTCAACCTGCTTTGCATGCCCAGTATGTCCTTTTCTCAAACCTAGATGTAAGTTGGAGGCCTACCAGACCTGTTGTTTTGTATGAGCGCCCTCTGCAGTGGATTTACAGTACCCCTTGTTAAATTACATTTCCTAGCAGTACTTTCAGTGTGCAGGGGTCAAGGCGGGCAGACGGTAAGACGAGTAGGGCACAGTTTTTGTTGTACAAGAGAAGGCAACGTGACGAGAACTATAGCGTGAATGTTAAAAGATTTTCAGATTGTATAACTACCCGTAACATGTGGTGATCATGCTGATTCTTTTTTGTTATATTTGCTTATGACTGAAATAGTCTACGTTGTAACACGGACGTAGTTTTGTAGGTGTTGTTAACCGAAACTTATTTTAAGCTAATTCACCTAACTTACAAAGTTCTTTGTGGATTGAGGCAAAGTCTTTTTTGCTATTCCGAGACGACTGTTTGGCTTGCTAGTATGACAGAAGTTGATGAGGAAGTGCTAACACACCTTAAGTGGTAACCTCAAGCAAGCAAGCAAGCTTACCTGTCAGACGTTGGATGTCAACGAAATCTACGTTACGTGAACGATTAGATATTGAAATATTTCGGTTTATAACATGTGAAACATTACTTCTCGACTAGAAATTAAGCTGTGTTATTAAGGGCACAATATACCTATAGTTTCACAATGGAGATTTTGATGCCACATATTTGGTCGCATATGTCAATGGCACGTTAACCTCAATGACTCCGTATTGCCCTTATCTTTTCTAACAGCTCCCAGTGTCGTTGTAAAATACTGATCAATGTGCTGCATCAGGGCAAACGCATGCTACCACACTTATTTTCATTCTTCGGAATATTGCATTGCCAGTGACTCTGCGAGGTCAACCTTAAATGGTGTTATGATACTGCTGGGTGTAATGGGTCATTATTAAGTAATAAAATGTTCTTTTGCTCTCTCCACAGATGACCAGTAAAAGACAAAGCACGCTGTGGTTATTGTTAGCCTTTTATTTTAAGTCAGGAGAGTGCTTTAGCAACGGGAAAGTGACCCAAGCATGTGGAGATATGATACCTGAGCATGGCCACGACCCCAGGCCCGAACCCCCGCCCTATAATATAACTCTGGACAAGTACCAGTACAATGCAGGAGATCACATCAGAGGTTGGTGTCTTGTCATGTCCACGGTTCTTTTCAGGGCCTTTTCATCATAGATACAGTATCACTTCAGATTTTACAGAGTAGAGCTTGTGCTGCATGCAGGCATTTTTATCAGACACCCATACCTTAATTTCCCTCGGGATCAATAAAGTATTCATCTATCTATCTACATCCACACTGTACTGTGGATAAAGTATACAGGTATCTACCTCAATGCAAAGTGAGTAACACATCACACATATATTTATGAGCACGGTTTGAACAGTTTGTTGTTGTATTTTCAGTGACCTTATCTGTAGCTGTGTCAGGAAGCAGCCATTTTAAAGGCTTTCTCCTTGAGGTACGGGCCCAGGGGGACCTCACTGGTGGGGCAGTGGGTTCATTCACCCTTGTTGACCCCAGCATCTCACAGCTGCTTACATGTGGTCACTCAAAGGTGAGATGCTCTACTCTTGGGTGTGAAGGCTAATCAGTTAAACAAAAATGCCGTATGGTTACAGGCACGCTCAGTACTTCCGGAGACATAACCAATTTCAGGCCAATAATAATTATTTATTTATTTAAGGGGTCAGCAGTGAGTCACACGAGTGGCGCCAAAAAGACACAAGTCCAAGCCATCTGGACGGCACCGGACAACCCTCCTGCCAGCATCCAGTTCAAGTGAGTGTCCAGGCACACCTCTCTGACTTGTGTAGGGTGAAATTGACGTGTTTATTTATTTATTTTTTTACGCCATCTTACAGGTTCACCGTAGTGCAGAAGTACAAGGTCTACTGGGTGCAGATACCAGGGCCTGTTGCCACTCTGAACGGGGCAACTGCCGGGCCTCCACATTTCACCACCACCTCAGATAGCACTTCCACATCAGATAGCACTACCACATCACCAGCAGTGCTGCCCACTCCGGTGAGTACAATCAGAGCCAAAGTGGACCAACATTGTGTGTTTGAATAAATAAATAAATAGGGGTTTCCAATGAAAGTTATTTATTTTTCATAGTTTGCCCTGCCATTGTTGACATTAAGTGGACTTCCTTATGATCTCAGGCAGAGAAGAGAATGAGAAATCGGATTTATAAGTATGTTTATACTCACAAGGAATTTGGACTCATTAAAGCCATCCATTAGCAGTGAACCCACACACACACACACACACACACACACACACACACACACACACACACACACACACACACACACAGCAGTGATCAATGAGCACACACACACACACGGAGTGGTTCATTTTATATTAAGTGTCCTTTTTATAGTGGACTTCCACCCTATATTGTTAATGAGTGACTTCCAGTGAATGGCTTTGTACTTCTCCTGTAAAAACATAGCATTTCATATTGCATTCCCTTCCCCTGAAATCTAAACCTAAGGACATCTGTTATAATATATGATTAGAAGTAAATTAATAGTTGTGACAAGGCCACAGCTATGAGTCATTGTGGCTATTGCTCACACAAACCACCCATTTAGCAGAACTAGGCTCATTTTTTTAAGTCCAGCCTGTATGTTTCTAAATAAAAACAGTTTGAGAAGGTTCCCTACAGCCTGGTGATGTGCTTTGCAAACAACCAATGTCATACAGAATACAGAAAGGTGTGTACACTGCTGACACTCATTATGTGTGATCACAGGGAAAGAACTTTGTAACAAAATGTATGAAACTTTGTCTTAAAAAATATGTTTTCCTTCCGCAGTTCAGTGCAGAGGCCTGTGGGAGCAGGAAGTCTTGCCTGCGGGACCCGGTGAATTGTGACCCCAGGACTGAGCCACGGTGCTTCTTCCTGTCGTTCCGGACAGAGGGACAGAGCGTGCAGTTTGAGCTGAGCGGCCCAGCTGAGGGATATGTCTCCTTTGCCCTCTCCCTTGATAAATGGATGGTAGGCATGGCAGTCTACTGCTGAGGCCCTGGGTTTCACAGTATGATTACGTAGCCAGTGATTGCACAGTGATCTGGTATTCACCTGACTTATCTCACTTAAGCTGATTGACTAGTCTATATGGTTTAGTAGGTTTACCCACTGCACTAGTTTGGCATGTTCTTTCTAGTATGCTTATGCTATCCAGTGGCCTAAAGGGCAGCTTTATAAATTCACATTTTTGCAATACTGCACTTATCTGGGACATTGATGAAATCATTTGTGCTTTTCTGTAGGGAAATGACGATGTTTATTTGTGTGTAAGAGATGGTGACCGAGTGGAAATCAATGCTGCCTATGTACATGGACGCACTCACCCTGAAGTGGCAACAGAGGTATGGTGTGGCACAAGTATCCTCATTAAGTTCACAGAGTAAATGCAATGACTGCAGAGATTGCGAATATGGTAAAGAAACATAGGGATCAGAGTATATAAGGGATAAATAATGTGTTTTGTGCTCAGGTAGTATCCTCTGAACTACAGGCCTATATTGTTTTGCTTTGCATGCAGTACACAGTCTCAAGACCTAAGCTAATTCTTATTCACTAGGCTGCAGAGTTAAGAAAAAGTCTATTTACTTAGCCCAAAAAATTGTGATTGTAAAAACTGATTTGATTTTAGACGTAATACTTCCTCTGAACTACAGGCCTATATTGCTAAATGTACTGCTGTATGCAGTGCACAGTCTCAAGACCTAAGCTCTGCCTTGCAAACCACCCCTTTGCTGATGTCTGCAGTGCAGTTAAAGGTCCTGCTGACATGAAATACTATGTCCCTTAACCTTTGTGCCATTAGTCTGACCCCAGCCCTTTCTGACCTCTTTCCCAGAATGCACTGCGAGACACGGCATGGGCAATGTTAGACGGTGTCATCCAATGCAGCTTTCGCAGGGACATCAATCTCAGTCAGCTCGGCCGTTTCAACCTGAACCAGAGCTACTTCCTGTTTGTGGCTCACGGAAAAGCAGAAAACGGTCAGCTGGGCTCTGCCGACATATAAATCATCTGAATAGGCCTCGGCCTTGGCATCTTTATGTGAGCCATTAACACCCTATTTGTTGGGAGTGGAGAGTAATTTGTAGTGCTGAGCTCTCGCTGTTCGCTCTCAACCAAGGTGTAAATGGAGCCGTTGCCAAGCGTCTCAGAGCGAGGTAGCCGGTGTTATGAGATGGTTTGCACCTTGCTTGTGTGATGTCCTCTGTGGTTACTGCTGGCTGAGGTTACACTGTGTTTCACTGGGGTGTGTTCTGTTCTGTCATGCTATTTTGGTAATAAGCAGCTAGTTTAATTACAATAACAACTTTGCTTTTAAAACTGTAGCGCTTTAAAGTGTACAAAACCTTTCCTTAAGAGCATTATGAGTAAGTAACATGCATGAGTGTTTGTCTGGAAGATTGAGTCATGGCCCATGTGTGTGAAAAATAGATGTTTTTCCTTCACAAATCACACCCGCTTGGGTAATGTCACCTTGGCAACAAGTACCAACGTAACAAAAAAGCAGTAATGTAATCTGCATGAATTCTCCCTCAGGTGTGATTCATCGCCATAGCCGCCAGCCGTTAATCTCCACCCTTCAGAAGGTGGTCAGTGGCCCGCCGGAGGACCTAAGTGCCTCCCGATCACCCCTGCTCATCAAGTTTCACGGTGAGGTCAAGCACCGTCGTGTCGTATTTACATCTGTGTTCTCATTCCACGCTTTACAAGGTGTCACACTGCCACATATCACTGAGCAAGGGCTGTTGTCGCCTGGGTAGTATTTTAGGGATCATTTTCTCTCTTGAAGAAAGTGTTTTGTATCAGAGACGGCTGGTACTGTGTGTGGGTGAAGTTGTGTGGTAAGAGAGATAGAGCTGTTTTTTTCAACAAAAAAAACATAATGTAACTCAAAATAAAACATAATGTTAATAAAAAAAATTGTGTTTTCATCAAAATAGATATATTTTATGTATTTTATTGTAGTTTTTTGGCGTGTGTGTGTGTATATAGTGTAGCTTAGTGTAGTTTTAACATTAGTGGCTGCTCTCTAAGAGAAGACCTTTTCATTTTGATCGGCAGGTGTTTTTATGCTGGTTGCATGGATGACATTGGTCAGCACAGGTGTCATATTCGCTCGTTACTTCAAACACGACTGGCCTGAAAGCTCTTTGCTTGGGCAGAGGGTGTGGTTTCAGGTAAGGGTAATGTTATCTATCGATACTATTTATTGTCGTGATTGGTTAGTTGGTGTTACATATGCCCAGTGTTAATTTTCTAGCTTGCTAGTTCAGTGTTGTGTGTTGTCCACAGATGCATCGGGCCCTAATGGTGCTGACGGTAGTGTTGACTTGTGTGGGTTTCACTCTGCCGTTCATCTACAGAGGAGGCTGGAGCACAGTAAGGGACACACACACCCACTCGTTTGCCTGGTCTAACATGCACCATCACATGTTACAAACACACATGTATCAACCGTACAAGGGGTCACTTTGGCCAAAAACAAGTACGATCAGTCGTGTCAACATACAGAAACATACACACACACACACACAGACACACACACACAAAGCATACACTGACATATGTACATACATATACACACACACACACACACACACACAATTTTCTAACACCTCCCCCAAAACAGTCATTGTGACTTTTCTGCGGCAACTGTGTATCATCTCCTTTCTCACTGCCTCCGCACACACAGCTGCCAGATGACAAACTGTCCCTCCGCATTCTCAGAATGTGTCATGCTGTCACATGCAGAACGCCCATGTGGCCTGAGCAGGACTCTCCACACCACTACTGACTGAATCACTGACCCTTCCAGTTCCTCACAATAGGATCTTTTTTTTTAGCTGTGTTGTTTAGCTAATTGTTGTCTTTGGGCTCCCTGTCTTAGCGGACCATATCACCGCGTTTATTATCAGTGTCAAGCACATGTAGTGGAATCAGTGGCTGCAGATTGCTGCCTTTGGTGCCGGGTGTCGGTGATGCATTTGTGACTCATGTGGGACATCTGTAATGGTATTAGCTGCCAAAAAACAAAAAGCCAGCCATTTCCCCTTATTTTCTAGTCTTGCTGTTCCATATTTCCACCACCAGAGGGCAATCTGTACTTTGGCACTATCTAGTTGGGGGAGAGTCAGTCCTCAGGAAACCTGTGTGCTGTTCACAGCCCTGTGTTCGGCAAACACAGGCTGTCCTTAACTAGTTGATTGTTCACTGCAGAAGAAAAACAGTTCACCATTTAAAGTGTGGACAGTTTTTATCCACGGTTTATTTGAATACATTATCATAACTTGCAAGATGTTTAAATCTAAATGCTTCCTCCCCTATAAATAAAGAAGTCCGTGTCACCGTGGCTTTTGTACTGAATATTCATACGGCTTTTCTAGCAGAGAGTAAAACATAGTGGCGTTTATACTGTTGAATAATGTTAAATCAAAATGATACTTCTGCAGGTTATGCCTAGATTCCTCTCAACCCAAATATATAGCCATTGTTTCTCGCTCTAAAATGATAGGAAAGACTTTTTTATTGGATTTGGATAACTGGATTGGATTTTTTTTTTATTATTTTGCCAGGACCATGGGAAGCATATAGATTGTACTAAATATAGCCATCCATAATGGAAACGGTAATGGAAGATAATAGATGATAAACCCAGTAGCAGGTCCTGACCTGAAACCTGACCACGGCATTTATGGTGTTCCACAGCGAGCTGGATCCCACCCTTACCTGGGCTGCACCGTCATGGCCCTTGCTGTCATCCAACCAATCATGGCTCTCTTCAGACCACCTCCAGATTCCTCCAAGTAAGTGAGCCATCCCAAGGGTCAGCTCAGGGCGGTTCTGGTTGCAGAACCTCTCGATTTCCATTTCAGCGCCCATGTTAACAGGTTAGAGCAGCCACACTGACTGTGTGAGACGCGCATCTTTTCAAGCGTGAGGTAAGCGTGTGGTAAGCGTGAGGTAAGTGTGAGGTAAGAGGTTCTTAGCAAAAATAGACTGTGGAAAAATCTGTCATTTTTACATCATACCAGCACCGTTACACGACTGACATCTGTCACGCTAGTTTCGGTGCCCAGGCTATATGTCACAGGCATGAAACAAAATAGGCTATAATTACGTTATGTCAATTAAAGGCAGACTCAGTGTAGAAAGATAGGGCTGGCTGTAGCAGTGAGGGAGGAGCAATGCTGTCAGTGTAGATAAACGCAGGCATGTGAGCCGCAGCAGTTCAGTGACGTAGCTGTCACACATGCAATGCAACTGGTGTGGAATGAGCGTTCCATTTAGCATCTATGTGTTATTATTGTAGAGGTGCTTCTAGTCACCTTACAAATGTCACTCATTAAATATAGGATACGGTTTGATGAATGTCGACGTCATCCTACTAATTGTCATGTCTTTTTTATTATTCTTGCCTCTCATAGAAGACCCATCTTTAAGTGGATGCATTTGGGTGCAGGCACCCTTGCACAGATCATTGCAGGTAAAGGGGACTACTTCCACTCAGTTGGTGATAGTAATAAGGATGTGAACACAGTTGGTTGTCACTTGCTGACAGACGTGTCTCTCTGTGTGCAGTCGCTGCCATCTTCCTGGGCATCCAACAGCAGGCCCTGCTTCTGCCAGCGCCATGGTCCACCTGGGTCCTGGCTGGGTTCGTGGTCTGGGGGGTTTTGGCAGACCTGGTTTTCGAGCTCCACAGTAGATGCTGTCTTCCCCCAGGTTAGTTTCTCCGACGCAAATCAGTGTCTCTCTTTTTTTTTTATTTATTTAACAACTCACTGCTTTCCGGGACATTTTCACTTTTCTCTTAACGGAAGAAGTTCACCTACGCGCCCAATACAATTATTTGTGTCCTTTTAATGATTAATGTTATTTTGCCTCTGAGGGAGGAAAATCAATTGCAACAGTCTGATTCTATTAAACGGTAGAGAAGTCTGTTCTTGAAGATACATTGTTAGTGGTCGGCATGCCGTAGGGAATACTAATCATGTGGAAATGTCAGGACGGGCTGCTCTTACGCACATCTACTCTAGGAAGCTCGAGGAAATGCATGCATGGGTCCTTTGCTGAACTCGACTAAAATAGGGTTTTTTGTTTTAAATTGATGCTAAATTCCACCTTCTTTTCTATGGCCTTGAATTCCCTCCCTCCATTTCCCTGTAGGTATTACTTTAGTACTTCTCTAGCGCTGGGGGAAACGGTGCATTTTACATGGTTATGTAAGCCACATATTTAAATTGCCACGGAAATCACTGAGTAACTCTTTCCAACAGGAAGCAAAGCTGAAGACAGACAGAGTATCTTATCCAGCTCTTCGGAAAGAAAAGTAAGCAAGGGGGGACTAAGGTGATAATTATGCAATTACTTTGGGGAAAAAGCCACACCGTGAATCTGTCAAAAGGTTAATGCAAAATGTCTCCCGCTTACAGGAGTTCCGGCTCAGAGGGATCATTTTGGGTGTCTTCCTCTGTGGAAACCTGGCCTTCCTTACCACTCTTATTAGCTTGATTAGTGACGTGTGACCCAGGGGGTCTCCGATACTGATTACAGCAGATCAAACTAAGACTCAGAGGAAGGTAGTTCAGTCTGAAATGGAACATATCATATTTTACCAATCAAGTAGCTGTTGGGGAAAGTTTACATTTTTAACATTTTCATATAGAGACTTCTAGATTTTATACGTTCCAGTCGTAAGCCAAAACGTAAACACCAGTGATGTTGCACATTACAAGTGACTTGAAATTCTTTGTTAGGGGAGTATCTGATTTATGCAAAATGTTAGATAGTAAAAAAAGAAATACTGACTAAACTGAATTTTAATTTAGAAAAAGCAAGAAAAATTTGTCCCAGCTCTTGTAGAGTGTAGAGTAGGTAGCTGGTGAAGGTCGCTGAAAGCCTTCTTACCGTCCCTTTATCGAGTAATCGATCAACCTAAATGTATTTGTTGACTTCAACATCTGTTTTCTAACTGATTATCAGCTTATGTGAAGTCCAGTGCTACAGCCTTGTTTAATTTCAAATGTAGTTCTACTCATTTCAGATGTAAATTGGTTGAGATGAAATGCACCTGTTGATGCTCAATAGTCTGCTGTTTATGCATACGGTGCCCAACAAGATTAGATTGCCATAGAGCCACCACTGCCAGATGCCACACCACTTTTTATTTTATTTTACAACATTGTTTTATACTGTATCTGTGATTTCTCTTTGACAGTTGCAGAAGACAAAAAGGGACTAATAATAGTATTTTTTTTTAATGGTTTCATAATACTTGGTTCCAATGTGCTTAAAATTAACTATATTAGGTTTTGAAAACATGCTTATATATATGGATCCTTGATTTTTTTCTGAAGAAAAGATATGTCGGAAAGGGCTTTTGGGGGGGACTGAACAAAGAAGAAAAAACTAGCTCAAGTGTCAGGTCTTGTTGTAGGTATGTTCTAGTACTAACTTTTCTGACATTTTGCCTAATGGTGATATTCCCCTGTAACTGTTGAAGCACATCCCACACAATATGGATGTGATGGCAGCATGATAACTGAATGTACGCTATGTGCTGCCTGTCATTGCATGCTTTGTTTGAGCTACTTAAGCCAAAGACATTAGCAGGAAACTTATGTCTAGCTCACTGAACAAAGTTGAAGTTTTATCATCACAGCAAGTCTGTGTAATCATGAAACGCTGTGTTTTTTTTCTGATTGTATGGCCATGTCATTGATTTGATTGGGAGAACGGGGGTGTACCTGACTACTAATGGCTCATGAAAACGTACTGAAATGCCTGAACCAATGATCCGTGATTAAAGTCAGCTTTTTTTTTTTTTTAAATGAAAGTATTCATCCAGGGCACATGTACTGTTTGAAAAGTATGTAATTATAATGTACTTATGTGTATTAAAATAAGGCAAGTCTAAAATGAATCATTCATGCAGTGTGGATATATAATTAAGATCTCACTTATAAAGAAAGAAATCTTAAAATACATTTGCCTTTTAAAGGGACACGTCTCATGAAATGATTGACACATTCAGCCATTAGTTTAGCATTCATTTAGCATTAAGCTAACTCCATCTACTCATTGTCATGTCAATCCAGCCTAACACAGTCAAACCTGGTGAGCTATTATAAAAGATATATAAAGTAGGAAGGAATGATCTGCCATGTTGAAGGATTGCATGGGTGTTATTTAGAGTTCATGTTGGCTGGTATGGCACTAGAAAGGAAGGAATATCAGTGTTGCATTTTAGTTCATACATATTTATTGTTGCATTATTGGTTTTGGAACACTGGCATTGAAAATACAAACAATGTTTTTTTATTTATTTTTTTCATATTGAAGGCAATTCATTTTTATGCAACAAGTGATTGGCTCACACAAATTCAAAGATTAGCAAGCAGAACAGATAATGTCCTAAGCATAATGGCTTCACATGTAAGCATACGAACATATATGTATATATTTTAGACAATACATTAAAAGTCATGGTTAATAGACTTTCCATTAGAAATTCCATTAGCTGCTCTTTATAATTTGTTTTTTTTTCTTTAGTTTGGTTTTTGATTATTTCCCTTCTTATGTTTGACTGTACCTCAGATGTGTATTTAAATAATTATATTAACTTTACAGCTGCGTCCTCACTGGATAAGCAACATCATTTTTTGATCGTATGCTTGAAATCTACACTCAAATAAAAGTCAATGCCCCTTTTTAAAAACACGAATAGCTCTCAATAGGAGATTCGTCTAAAGTAGTGTGCATAAGGTCCCAAATTATATTGATAATAATACTGCATTGGCTTCTTATCTTTGTGCCTGGAAAATTACAAATCTGGTCTCTGATGAAAATACATTAGGAAAATACAGTACATATAACTCTTTCTACCAAGACAGTACAATAAAAATAAGCATTCTGCTTTTCTGGGCTTGAAAAAAGTGTATAAGCAGTTGTTGACTAAAACAATACATTCAAATTACATTCAGGCATCTTGGCGTACATACATACACAATATTTTTTTCCCTCTTAGCCCCTGATGGACACAGACAGAGAATCGAAGAAATTCACATAAGCAGCTGACAGCAGACAGTGTTATGTCACAGAAAACAAATGTGGTTATTCATCTCATGACGCACTGCAAAAAAGTCTGTTACGTAAGCCAGACCAGGGGGTTGTCAGTCGATATCCATTCTGTTGATCAGGTGTTTGGCTTTTATTGGTTGCTTGCAAACTCTCCGGCTTCCCAGCGAACAGCCATGGCACTTTTACGGCGACCACCCAAGTAAATCTCTGGAAACTAGGGAGCAAATTTAAAAATTAAGTACAAAAAGTACACAATCAGATCAATCAGATCAATCTGACAATCGTTATTTGTGACGAAATTTGGTCAGTGGATAGATGTAATGTATGTAAATAGCTTATAATGTGTTATTATTAGCATTCGGCTTTATAATGTATTGGTGACTGAAAGGCCCTCACAGGACTAAAAGCTTACCCTGTTGTCACAGGATACTATTGAGCGATCCATCTTGTATGCTGTCTTCATTGGAGAAGATGGGGAGGACTTGCATTTTATAGGCATGTCGTCTGAAATAAACCACATATTTATATATAAATAGACAATAAATATTGAATTTTGCATAGTCCTAAAACAGTCATCTGTTTCTACGGGAAGGATGTAACCGAATTCTAAATAAGAGTTTAAACTATTACATGAACATACCTGACTTTTCAAATGATGCACTATTTAGGAGATGTGGGGAGACCATAATTGTGTTGAATTTTTCCTTTGTGTACATGTTTGCCCGCTGTCTCTTCAGTTCATCCTCACGCTGCCTGACCATCTTGATCTCCTCATCGACGAGGGACTGTGTGCTTCTGGAGCGCAGCTTGAAGAAGGGGTTGTTAAGGAAGGTGCTCTCCTGCTTATCCTCGGTAGCTGTGTTGAGGCAGAACTCGGATGCGCTGCGGATGATCAGGTTGGACGTCTCCAAGATAATCACATTTGAGGACCCGTTGGAATTCCAGTTGCCTGGATGGGCGGCCCCCAATTCCTTCCCAAAACGCCTTGGGCTTTGGTCGGGCTCCAGGATGATGACATTGTTAGCAGCGATCCCGCGATTCTGTGCACCCTTGACTGGCGATGAAGTGATTATAAACGATGGCGTTGGGTTGCTAAGTGACCTCGGAATGTTGCAGCCATCGTCCTGATGCTCGAACATCTTCCTCTTTTCGTCCACCTCCTGGCAGAGTTTAGTGGGGTGAATGACGACTGGCCTGGCGTTTACTTGCACAAAATCGCATGACTTGGATGAGGTCAAGGCTCTCTCACGTCTGAAGTTCTCCTCTCTTTCCATGGTGAGGCGGATCTCTCTCTCAACAGGGGTCTCTGGGTCATCATATGGGGATCTGTAGCTCAAGTCGTCTAGGCCAGAGTCTTCAGAACAGGGGCTGAACTGAGTGTGTGGATAGTCTCCACCAAGAACCAGATTCTCAAAATCAGGATCCCTCCTGGGCTTGTCGATGTTTCGAACTGGTGTGTACATGAAACTGTGGCTACCTTGGCATTTGGGGGTGGTGGGTGACTGGACTGTGGTCTTGATCATCTTAGTCTGTTCCTCCATTTCCAGCCATTGTTTGCGGGCTCCCCGGAAGTCCACGTGCTCTGTGCTAACATTCTCACTCTTCATTTCCTGGATCACACAGTAGTCTTTTGGCACCTTCTTGTTACCATCCGGATGTAAGGAGGCGTGTTTGCTGTTGGCACCCTTTCCATTTTCTTCATCATCTTCAGAGATCTTTGACAGTCCATGGAACAGCGTTGGAGTTGTATAGGTCATCTCCCTCTTCTCGGAATCGGAGACAGTCTCAGGCTGCTCTAGTATCTCATCCTTGGGTGGGATCTCTGAATTTTCACTTTCCTGGTTATCATCTTTTGGGTCTTCTTCCTCATTGTCAATTGAAGTCTTTTGGACGAAGAGCTCCTGTGCACTCAATTGCAGATTGTCCAAATACGAGTCATCATCCTCTTTGTTGATGGAGGAAGAGAAAATGGTCCTCCATTTGTCATCGCCCTCACTATCAGAAGATCCAACTTCTATCTCCACACGCAGACACTCGTCTAATTCCTCTGGGTCATGGCAGGACTCTGTAGACACCTCTGACAAGGCCTCTTCTCGGATGTACTGTTCGAGGATTGACTCCTCCACTTCGTCACAGGCAAGATTGTCTACAGCATCATCTGTTGGCATGGGGTTTAAGGCCTCCATGGGATCTTCAGTGTCTTCAGGTTCCTCGGTGTCCAAAGCATCTGGCAAGGCATCTTCTGACTGGTCTTCCACTAGTGGTTCCTGTCTTCCTGAGGCTGACTCATTCTCACACACACTCTCTACGCTCGAGGGGGTGTCAGACAGAGAGGAGGTGATGGACTCGTTGCGATTTAGCTCGTCAGGTGTAGCCTCTAAGATCAAAGCCTCCTTTGGGCAAGGGATGTCGCCCAATTCTGATGTGTCAGTCACACTAGGAGGCAAGTCTGACAAAATATCCACCACCACCTTACTTCCCATGGACTCCAAGAATTCATCATAGAAGTCTTGTTCATCCCTGTTGTTTGAGCTCTCATCTCCAGGTGACTCGGTCTTCTGAGTTTCCTGTTCATAGTCGGCTGTATATCCTGTTTCTAATTGTTCACTGGTCTCCATGGTTACGGCCTTGGAGAGGGACTCGGCTTGATTCTGATTCTGAGAGGGACTGCTACCTTCACTCAGTTCTTTTCCATCCACGTCTCTCACCTCAGTCGTAGCTCCCTGCAAAAGTGGGAGAATTGTTGTCAGATCAGACAGAGGAAAAGGCAAACATACTTATACATAGCCTATTCTTATCCATATTCTTATCTTGGTTGTTCATTAGTATTCTATCTATCTTTCTTTATGTCTTTGGATCCTTCGTTCTCTCAACCTTGCCTTTCTTGTCTTAATACCTTGCTCAGTTTGGTTCAGATTTGTTATGTTTCTTATCTGTGTAAGAGGGAAACAGTTGGCTTTTGTCTCAGTTCCCACTATATTGATTATTCTGCTCCTTTTCCTGCACACTGTTTCTCTGTTCATAACATTCTTATTTCCCTCATGACCTGCAAGATACTGCTGCACGAAGGCACAGTCCAGTAAGATATTAATTTCACAGCATGCAGCAAATCTGCAAACAAGATTGATTTTACAAGGCAAACACGTTAGTTATTTGAACAGTCAATAGACATTTTAATGAAAGAGTATTGCACACTTAATACTCTTCAATGTTGACTGTTGTCATTTTTGTGAGGCAATCAGTATTTGTGCTTGAGACACTCAAGATTTTGAATTAAGTATTAATGAAAGGATTCAATACATTCTTGAAAGTGCCATATAGAATTACCAGTTTGTTAATCCATATCATTAAGCATGCGATTAGAAAGAGAGAAGCAGAGACAAAAACTATTGTTGATCAGTCACCTTTCCATTCCATTGCACACAAATCCTTACCTTGTACACTCTTCTGAGCTGGCAGATAAAACTCTGTACAACTCTTTGGTCTATTAAGGCAGATAACAGGAAAAGCCTTCAGTCAGACACTCACACACATCAAAAACTAAGGGTTCGAGGGAGAGAGGAGCTGTAATTGGTGGAGGGAACAGAAAAGTTGTTTTGTTTACTATTGCAGTGAATCATTTCACAAAGTGGGTTATGCATAGAGAGGCAGCAAATGCAGCTGAGATTGAATTAAAAGGACCCATTATGTAAGACTGCAGGACCAGCGCTCTCGCCCACACACAGGCGACACAGCACAGCCACGTCCCCGCAGATAGTCAGTCCCTGGATCTACTTAAGCCCCGGGAGAGGGGAGATGGGAGATGGGGGGGAGGACAGCTCAGCAAGCACAGCCACCTGGGGCATTTTAAATCCCACCCACTATACCACCCACACAGGTCTGGAAACAGAGAGAAAAACACAGAGTAGGCTACCTGGGCACGTTTTCTTTTTTTGTTTAAATCACACCGATGTCTATGTTTGACTTTTGTTGTAATTAGAGTGTTTGGCAAAAACAGCGAGTAGGGGGAGAAAAACATAATTTTCCCACCACTATTAACAATGACCAATTACCTTGTTGTGCATGTGCACAATTTGTTTTTTTTTGTGATCACTGTTATTTGCTCTTAGCCGCCGCGGCTGATTTGAGCGAGGCTGACAGAGGTCATGTTGTCTGCTGGGAAGCCGAGCCCACTGGCTGGCTGTGAGCTCATCCCAATGCTCCTGCCAAGAGCCAGAGATGTTCACTCTGATCCTCGGGCCGCTTTTCACACCAGGGGGGAACTAACAGAGACAGTGCTGACTCTGGCATAATAACACCATCTATAATCCTTATCGCCGTCGTGACGCTATATGTGTGTGTGTGTGTGTGTGTGTGCAAGCACCATTTCACACAGCAGTCCTGGCAAGCCCACATTTGGAGTTCGGAAAACGTATGTGATAGACTAACACAATTACTAGCTGCTGCATTTTTCACAGCTCTGAGGAAAAAAAGTAGAAACTTCGTCAGTCTCTTGAAAAAGTCAAATAATGAAACACCTTCCTCTTGACATACACCTAGCTCTTCCTAATCACTAAGGTACAAGCAAATCTAATAATAACTGGCATCTTTCAAGACAATTAGGCGATAAGTATTCTATGTTAGCATTCAAAAGCAAGAGAAAACACACTTATGACAACAAAACAAAGCACTGATTTCCCATCTGATTCGCACCTGAAATCTTGTTATATTCACCAGCAATCAAGCCTGACAAAAGGCACCATGCCCAATCAAAATAAGCGAGTGGCGAAGCTCCAAACGCCATGGCAACGGCCAAACAGCTCAGCCGATGGAAACCAAACTTCACCTCCACGCCGCATCTCAGCCCAAGCATTTCTGTGTGTCATCACAATCTGGATCTGCTAAATTATTCAGTGAGAGTTTTCTGAATAAAATCTAGGCAATAAAATGCACAAACAGACAGACTAAGGAGGTATCATCGCATTGCCGAACCTACCAGAAGCTTAAGCCAAAGCAGCCAGAAGGAAATCATCTCTTAAAAAGGACGGTCCCACCACAGTTGTACTCCTCACCGCTGGACGGACATGCACTTTGGGCTAATGTGAGGTCGGGTCATGAGAGAAAAACACATAGACTTTGATTTTTTCTGAAGCAGGGTGTGGGGGGTGAATTGATCAGTGGTGGCTTGTCCAGTGAACCGCAGTGATGGGAAAACTATTGACAGGACCATCACTGTGATCAGATTCGTGGTGACTGATGTTCGAACCTGAGCTTCCCTCCAGCAAGTTCCCAACTATGAATTACATGTTCAGCACGTACCACTGTAGTGCTCTCTCGGCAGTGTCAATGCCGTTACTTCAATGGGTCCCATAGGTTTTGTGTACGTGTGGGATAACGAGTCGTCATTTTCACCCTTGTCAGATGATCAATGAGGACCCAAGGTCGCAGTGAATGAATTTGGCCACGTTGGCAAATGGCTGGCCGCCAACACACATGCTGGTTTTAAAAAAAACAACTGATAGCCAAACTATCAGCTCAAGTGACTCATAATATTCACTCACACTTCCAAACTGGCAAATCACATGGCCCTTGTTCGGATCACGTTGTGCCTCCACCTGGCATGTCACTTCATGGCCAACTGATGACTGATGGGTGAAGGCACGCAAGGCGTCTTGCTTTTTCATTTCAAGGATGTTCGATGCACAATGGCACAATGGTGCCTGAATCACAAGCACAGACACTTGAAAGGCTGTGTGTCAGTGCGTAGGCAGGCCATTCAGACCTGGAGCAAGCAGCCACGGTAAGGCAGCAGCTTCTCCGCAAAAGCACTTATGCATCTGCAAAGGTTAAGGCTAATTACCCCTCCAGTGTGGCTTCAGCTGGAAAGCTCCACCATGATGACGCCTCAGCTACCGTAAAAGGCAGCTCAATTAGCTCACAGCCATCACAGACTCAAATTTGTAAGTTAAATTAGGAGAGCTTGGCAGAGAAAAGGCAGTTTGCTATGGATAAACACCAAAGCACATGAAGTCTGAAGATACATCTTTGTGTGTTTCTGTTAGCCCGATGATGTCTGGCATTGCGAATCGCAGTAAACATGACTGGCATCGCCCATCAGCATGTTGAAGCGTGTTTTTCAGGTGCAGTGACACTCAGAGTGTGCCGGGCATGGGTGGAGTGGCACTTGATGGAGGCTGTGAGTAATCAACCCCTGTGGAGGTGACGACTCGAGAGCCCCTGCTCTGGGCGACCCCTCTCTCCCCTCCGCTGGAGTAAATGGGGAGAGGAAAGTGGAGAGGATGGGAGATGCCTAATCTGGATCACAAGGACTTCAACACCTCTCAACCCACCACACACACCCCCACCCCCCCTCCACCCCCACCCCTACAACATCGCTACAAATGCCCTTGGGGTTTTCGATTGTATCACATGCCACCAAAATGCCACTGGATGCTGCTGATAGGCAGAAAAAAACTCAAATAAGAAAAGGACAAACTCCAAAACAAAACCTGCCTCCTTCTGTCACACTCACAATGGAGGTGACAGAGATCTGTCCGTCCGGCCGCGTGCCCAAACGACAGAGGGAGAAAGTCTACCACCTGTGTCGATGTTCTTATTCAGCACTTTCAGTATGAAGAGATACCTGCGCATACTTCAGCTCTGTTTATTCAACTGCGCAGAAGCTATAGGATAGCATTACCGTTTTTTCCTTATTTCAGTTAAGGTTTTTTTCTCTAGTCTGATGTAAGCCAGTGCAACTCAGTTTCTATCTGTTCGTCCTTGATCAGCACAAAAAGTACATCGAATTCAAGATAAAAATGTGTTGATAAAAGGCACACCATCAATGCTTTTTTAACATCACTTCTCCTCATTTAGCAGTTTGATTTTATAAATCAAAACAGCAGAGTTATGCTTCATACAAAACTTGAGACATTTCTTTCAGACACACTCACATTAACACTCATCACACACACACACACACACACACACACATTCACAAATGAACAAAAGATCTCTGAACGCTACTTGTCCCATCAGCAGGCTTTGAAAACAACACACTTTCCCTCAGCCTCCATCTCAGCAGCCACTAACTTCACCCAAACAAGGCTTTCCTCCATGCCAACACCAGATACATAGCACAAATAAACATCACCCCCCCTCATGAAAAATATCTGATCCACATGCATGTTATCTAATCATCTATTGATCTATTTAATGGTACGTAAATTACTTGAAACTTCCCTGTTATTGACATCGGTAACCAGGCTTACCTCACAGCCGCACTGCCGGAGAGTAAATGTAGGTGAGTGTGTGTGTGTGTGTGGGTCCATGCGTGTGTGTGAGAGAGTGTGTGAAGCTCGCTATGGCAAAGCTGAGTTGCTGCACTCTCTGCCTGGCTTGCTGTAGCCACAGAGACTGCAATTCTCACTGAATGTGCCAGGAAACAGCCAATCAGAGCTCAGTCTGCCTGGCGCTCCAACACACACACACACACACACACTTACCCACTGATACACACTCTTGTGGGCTTGTACACACAGGCACACAAACACACATACAGGATGTCTTGCTGAGCCCATATGGGATGTGACTGCAGTGATGTACATTGGTTTGTGGCACACTTTCGTTCACGAAAAGGACAACCTATATTACAGCTCCAACTGTCCCCAGATAGATACATTTCTTTTTTTGATGGTATACCGGTAATGAGTTTGAAACACATCAGAGCCTTTGAACACTTTTTAATGAAGTTGTAAAGCAGTATATCCAAAGGGATGGAGAAAATGGGGAATTCAGCAATTCATTTTTAAAAGCATAGTTGTCTTAGAATAGATTGATTACTGGTAGCTTTACCTGCTGTTTATAAGGGCCGTTTAAAGCAAAGATATATATTTAGCACAATTGCTAAACATGCACATTAAATGTCAGCAAATGAAAGAAAAAGAAGTTGCATATGAACACAAACAGACTCACATACCATTCTATCACATTGTATGTACAATTGTCCTCATGCCACAAGTTTGCTTTAAGCACATTGATTCAGAAGAAAGGCAATAGTGATTTTAAGCAGCAAAAAAAAAACCCTCTTTTTAAAAACGAATCAGTTTTTAACAGCAGTCATATCCTTCTTCAAAGGAAAGGGAGAGAAAACACCCAGAGATTTTTCATCCTCCTGGTGGAATATTTACGGCAGGCATAGGCTGGAGTCCTATTCTTTGGCTGTTATGCCTGCTTTCCTAGCTGAGCCATTTTGAGCCTCAAAGCTGCAGAGAGGGAAACGGAGAAGATTTTTAAGGACATTTCTTCACAGAATATCTGCAGAGAAGCTGGTGGTTTCTGTAGCAGTTGCAAATGAATGATAAAACCCGGTTCACAGTGTGATGCTTAATCTGGGGTTTTGTAAAGATGTTGACTGTAGTTTTTTTTAACATCTCTAACAGGCAAATTCTTTTTACTTCAAAATTACAAGTGGGAGCAGGGAGGATAATTGCACCAAATCTGGTGTAATTTAAGAGAACATTTGAGGCTTACATAAGGCTACAAGATTACGTAAGGGGTTCTCAAGAATATGTTATGAAATGGCACTTCAGAAATCCACAGCTCCTCAGAATTTAACCAAGGATAAATTGTTCGATTTGCCCTGCGAGACAAATTGGTGCTTCTCAGGGACTGTCACTCAACCCTCGCTTAACAAACTCCACTGAGAGACTGAAGGCAGAAACCGGGCAAGATTTAATGCTATCAGGAGGCTGCCTAGGGACTGGGAGATAACCCTTTTAGTAATTCCCATTTAATGAACTGTATTAAGTAGAAGTAATTGTATGTTGTACACACCTACGTAATCTAACATGATCATTTAAATTGTTAGTAACAGTTTTGTTGTATTAGTTTAATCGATTTAGTAAACTTGCAAATGGATCAGTAAAGGGTTTAGCAATATTAATTTACACTTAATTCAGAGTTGAATTAAATCTAAATTAAATTAATAAACCCACTCAATAAATGTCCAAACTGACAGTTTTACTAGAAGCAGAAAAGCAGAAGAGAAACAATAGGATTTAGTAAACATTTATTAGCTTAGAGACAGACGTAAGAGCAGACACAAAGAGCTTATTTGAGATGAAGTAAAATACTAGACAGTCCATAAGAGACAGCGAAGAAGTTGGAATTAGAGGATGTTTTATTTAAACATAGCAAAAATGTTACAAAAACAGCCATAACAATTCCATTGAGTGTTATTTTCTCCCACAATGAAAAAGATGCTGTTCTCAGCCACTGGGTGGAGATGTAGGCCTTTACAACAGGCCCACAGAAGTTATCAGTCTACACAACATGCTCAAATCAAATGTCATTTACATATTGACAGTTGGGTGAAATCAAGCTGTAATAAATAAGACTGACAAACAATCACAAAGATTAGTCATCTTATAATTTTGAGCTTTCAGGCATTCTAGATTCAGATGATTATTGTTTATGGTTATCATCGTAGTGCAGTTAGTTCATTCAGCATGCAGAGCAGAGGAAATGAAGGCAGTGGTCAGCGCAAGCTCTTCAGCAAGATGTTATCAGCTGGCAAATGAGATGCTACAGCAATGCACTGCTTAGAGCGCAAACAGCCGTTTGGGTCTTTCTCTGATACCTTTGGCAGAGGGGTCCTCCATCCCGTAGATGTCTGCTCCAGGCTGGGAGCGATGCCGGATGCCGCTGGGCCTCACCTCGGAGCGGTGGGAGTTAGTGTTGTCGGGAGAGAAGACCTTGCTGTGGTAACCCTCTGGGTGATATGACAGCTGAGGGTCATCGTTGTGCTCCTCGTCTTCATCGTTGTCGCTGATGACGATCAGTTCCGCCTGGAAGCCCTCGTCTTCCTCCTCCTCCTCTGCGGCAGTCTGGTAGCCCATGAAGACCATGGTGACAGGCTCGGAGGAATCCGCGTCCGACGGGAGTGTGTCCATGAAGTTGAACTTGGTGTGCTCCTCACTCACGGAGTGGAGTGGAGACAACCTCCCTAGTCCCAGTCCGGAGTCTTGCCCACACTGGACCTCCCCCGGGTGTGCTGGCATGGGGCTCCGCGCGGGGCTGACCCTGTGCCCATCTGTGCCCTTTGCACCGCCATTCACCTGTGTTTTCCTGGGGTTTGAGTTAGGAGACAGTTTACTTTGCCTGTAGTTTGGTTGGTCTGGAATGTGCAAAGGAGAGTGTGTTGTTGGCCGTGGGCTTGGTGTGGCATGCCTGTCTGATGGGAAGGGGCTTGGGGTATTCGTGGGGGTCCAGAGTCCGTTGGGTGGAGGGCTGTTCTGGTCTCGGTCGGATTTCCTTGGGGTGTTGGGGCGGCTGTAGGGGCTGGAGAAGACGGGTGGATGGTACTGAACGTCAACGGGGGTCTCCTCCTTCTCTGAGGCCTTCCTCAAGAGCTCCTCCACGTCACTGGGGCTTAGCTCTTCCACTCCGTTGGTTTCGAGAGTACGTCCGTCTGAGCTCAGGGCATAGATGGACTTCCTGCCGTCGTCAAACACCTTCACTCCTCTTTGCTCAATGTCATCTGTGGTAATGGTTGTGGAGGAGAGGACCTGACTCTCGCCGGTGCGCTTGTCAAGCTCCACACTGATCTCCATGGCAAACATGGCTATGGATGGGAAAGGAGAGTACAGGTTTGAGGCAGCTCCATAAAAACTACTACCGAAACAAAACAAAAAAACTAAATTCAATTCAAATCAATTTTATTTGTATAGCGCCATAACAATACAATTGCCTCTAGGCGCTTAACAGAGCCCAGAGCCTAAACCCCTATTCAACCTGAGGGCATTGTCTTAAGAAAGTCTTCCACTTGTTCAGACACTACCGTCTGTGAAGTTTCATAATTGTGTGGCCCCTCTGTGATTAATTACAGACCCACAGGCATTTCCAAAATAATCTCAGATTCCATGTGAGTTAAGCGAATGTAATGATGTGGTCTGCATCACTCTGTATTAAACTGTAAGATGACTGTATCTTTGAAAACAAAGATTAAACTAAGGCAGATCCCATTACTCTACCAAGAGAGCTAGAATGCCACAGCTGTCTAATGACATTATCTTTTGGAGAACAGGGAAACTGATAAACCATTTATTTACAGATTTCATTACTGCAATGTCAGATTATATGTTCTGGTATATATATACGTAGCTGTAATCCATACCCCTCTTTGGGTCAACATCTGGTTCTTGCTTTGGACTTTTCTTCTTCTTTATAAGTGAAGGTTTGTAGGACTTTGGAATATCAGGAATTGCTGAGTAAATGTACTGTATTGGCTCTGAAACAAAAGATAAGGGCGTCAGATTGGCCAGGTAAGTTGTACAGGAATGGTCAAAGTGGAAAGCAGAGCAAAACAAAAAGAAGGCAAAAGTCTTTACCTTTTGGAATATCTGCCATTATTTCCTGTGCAGAAATATAAAAGTGTGAAAACAGAATATGGACAGCTTGAGAGGATTGGGAAGCTTAACTCCGTATGCCACGGCAACCATTTTCAAAATGCCTCTGTGTTCCCCAATATACCCAGCCACAAGCCAAAGCAACATTATTTTCAAGTCCACTGCATTCCTGACGTGTCACACCAATTACCGCAGAGCCCTGCTTTTAGCTCTACCAAAGCCCCTTCTAAACTCACCAGGTAGAGCAATCCCAGAAACAGCAAGAGAGAAAATCCACTCAAGCACTGCTAGACAACAGAGGTTACACCAAGACACACTGCAAAGTCTCAGCTCCCTTACAAATACACATAAGCCCACAGACTCAGAATCCCCAACAGAAATGTACATAAAGCATTGCTAAACGCTATCTTGAAACAGACCACCACAGCGAATACTGTACAGCCAAATTCAGCCATTGGCCAAGCATTACCTTGATGATGTCCTCTGGGGTCTTCTCAACCTCCTTGAGACGTTTTAGAATCAGTGTTTCATTGGAAGAGATCCTCAACTCCTCGTCTTCTAGGGCCGTAATTTCTTCCTCTATTCTGCAAAAGGGACAGATGGGCACTTTGGTTTGAGAACTTTCACCAACTAAAGGTCATATTGGATGACATACTGTAGCATAGCATAGTGTAGTCTTGTAACCTGTAGTTTGAGCTACACGGGCTAAATGGAAATGGAAATGGAAATGGAAATGGAAATGGAAATGAGCCCTAGTGACTAGTGACTGTTTTATGGCAGAGATAGTGACACACACACACATTCTGTCTATCTCTGCATTTTACCCATCCAGGGTAGTGATACACACAGTGATACACACAGTGAAGCACACTAACCCGGAGCAGTGAGCTGTTTTTGAGCGCCCAGGGAGTGATTGGGGTTAGGTGCCTTGCACCTCAGCCGTGGATGTGGGCATGGGAGAGGGTTGCTGTCCTGGGCCTCAGTGGCCATAGGGCTCAGGGGCATTGCAGGGAGGATGCGATCACCTTAATATTAGTGTTAGCGATTTGTGTTTTCGTTTTGAGTTTGAGTTTGGGTCTGCTGGTGTATATCTGTGTTGGTAGTGGATTCACAATGAGAAGCATGTTGCACAAAGCTAATCGAAAACAACAGTATGTCCTTCAATCAAAGCAAATGTATTCCCAACTACCTGCAGGGGGGATTTATTCAAACGTTAACAGTGTCTACTGTACTATGAGTACTCAAGGCTTATTATATAATATAATGATACAGGTTATTGTGTCAGTCATTTAATCCTCATAGGATTACCTTTTGTATAATTTCTTATGGGGTGCTGATACATTCAGTTACGTCACTAATTTATTTATTTTTTTACCTTGGAAAAAATTATGAACATAGGGTCCGCTACGGTTCTGGTGAATACCGTTGTACAGTTTACACTCTGAGAAGACAGTGGCCTCCTAATGGTTCTTCAATTCTACAAATGTTCAAAAGTCATTAAGAGCTGTGAAGAAATCTTTTGTAGCCCTGAGGACTCCCATCCGAGCAGATAGATATCCTGATGTACTCTGCAAAGAGTGCAGAAAAAGGTCTGCCCTCTGAGAGAAAAGACATCTGATCTTAGTTTTATTTTCACAGCAAGGGCAACAAACACATTGACTTTCTTGAGTGTTTAGCTTATCCTTTTGGTCGGTGTTAGGTGCAAGGAATTTAGCTCATAGTTGATCTCACTGATCTCAGTCTTCTGTAAAATTCAACCCAAATTGAACAGACTTTGAGTCTCGTACATCAAGCACTTTGTGCCGGCTCTAATAGCACAAAATTAACAGAGGGTGGTGAGGGTAAGAGAGATGGCTGACCACGGTTCATATCAACCCAATTATAATTTTGGGTAGGACTGAAAATACACATGGTTGTGTGAAATAAATGTGCTGTAGAACGCTGTGTGGTAAAATAACACAAGCATTCAAAAACCTTCTGTTCACTTGGCAAAGATTCCACACTTCATCCGTTCACAGGACCTCATTAAACAGGGGGATGGCTGCTATGACAGTATCTGGAGAGTGAAAAAATGGCCTGTCAACCTCTGGCTTCTCTGTGAATTAGTATCTCAGGTCAGACAAAGTAGAGTGACATGTCTCATCTTTTAACACTCTTGGTTTAACAAGACGTGGCCAGACCCTCCTGTGACAGGTGATGTCACCAATAAACTCTTACATCCAAAGCCAGACAGGGTCTTGTCTGAAACGAGCAGATTCTTTTTTAAACAACTATATAAACATGGGTCAGCTTTCACTGTTGGGGCCATAAAAGCCACACTTATGATGGTCTGAGGAAACAGAACTCTCCTTTCAAATGGGTAGAGGTGCAAGGTTAATTTGAAGGGGCCAATGAGTGGCATCCACCTTATGATGGATAAAGACTCTGCCAGATTGCTTTCAGGTTTCTATTTTTCTTCCTCATTTCATCTATTTGGACTTTGATTTAAGAAATCAAAGAGCTAAAACTCAGAAAACTCGGATGAAAACGATTGGTTGGATTTGTTGTGCTGCTCTTCGCGCCCTGCTGGAAAACAACTGGTACTGCACTCACAATATCTATCTTGTCAACATTTTGAAATATACCATACAGGTTCATGGCCAAATAATCTGTCAGTAGTTACAACATATCTCACCTAGATTCTCAAAATTATTCTTACATTTAAAATGAAACGGAAAATGTTAATGAAAATGCGTAATGCTTGAAGTAGTTTTACCAGTTGACTGCTAAAGTATTCGCTGACGTAAAGGTCTGCGGTAGTGTTTGATGGGATGTTTATTTAGATCACATTAGATGTGTAGTGAGAATGCTCCTATTAAGCCCTGTGTTTGTGCAGACAGGACCCAGGCAGGAGCAGACAGGTTACGTAATGCTCTCCACCAAGATGCTGTCTGAGTAACCGTTGGTTGACACACAAAGCTCATCACTAGATTTAAGTGGGTTGAGTCGGACAATCCGGGTCTAATCCCCTCGAGTTGCCTTTTGCTTTTACTGACCGGCCAAGTCAGGACAGTAATCTCTGAGGGAAGGATTCATCTTAACACCACAAACACATACACACACATAAATGTATGTATACAGTTAATGTACATGCATATACACATCTGCATGTGTTTACTCAATATATCTATATTGATATGTATCCAGATCTGCACACACAAGTAAATTGTACCTGCTGATATTGCTCTGCAAGAGTTTGGTTTGCTGCTGGTGGTCTTGAGCTTGTGACTTCATGGCCTCCTGCTCCTCCTCGCTTTGGACGCTCAGACCATCCATCAGCCATTGTTCACGCAGGGCCTTTTTCTGTTCCAGAGGTCAGGAAGGTAAGGTGAAGGTCAACCAGAGGTCAGAAAGGTAAGGTGAAGGTCAACAGAAGCACTGCAGGCGTCTCACTGTAATACGTTTGCTGATGAACATGAACAGGTTACAAGAGAATGAAAACACTTGGGCCATACTTGCCTTCAGATATTGAAGTTTGAGTTTCTCCTCGTCGATTTGTCTTCTTTTCTTTGAGATTTCCTCTTGAGCCCGTCTTTTGTCCTGTGATGGATCACACGCATTATTAAATGAATGGGTTAAGCAGCTTTTAAATGGTTAGACAGGAGATCATCATTAGTGATTTCACTATGTCGACAACAACTGTGACTTATTACAGCTCATGTAATAGAATATTTTTTAAAAGACCGCAAGAGCTTTGTTTTCATAACAGCTTGTAGCACTAGCAGCTCCCAAGCGGGATGACCTGGATGTACCTGAACGTACTTATTAGGCTATAATAGCAGGCTGTCAGGGATATCTGCACATGGTTGAACTCTTTCAGCATTTTCCGCGGCAACGTCTCCACCAGCTTGTGGTCACACTGTAAATCCCCACATCCGACTGTGAGCTCCCAGGCAGATCAAATCTGCTGGTCTATTTTAAAGCGAGGAGGGCCAGAGAAAGACTCTCCTACAGTAAGAAACGTACCGGAGCGGAGACGGAATCCGTCTGGGGACTAAATATATCACCTAAGAGTCTTGGGGATATAAAATCTGTACTCTGTCGCCTCTGACCTCAAAACTGTGGACTGTCCCCTTCAAACCTCAACCTCCACCTCTCTGTACAGGATTAAGACCATGCATATCAATGTCAGATATGCAGCTATTTAGAACTATCTTAAACATTCTGAGGGGCAAGAATGCTGAAGGGAGGACCAGAACTCTATAGTGAATATATTTTGAAACACATTTGTTGCTGAGCACTAACAAGCTCTGATAAGACAAGCTCTGATACAGCATTGAGGTAGACCATGCGTTAAGACATCATACATTTCAAATCTTTCATTTATAAGTTCCTCTGAGCTATTGACCTAGCTTGTACCCTTTGAAAAGCAGTGTATTACGATGTAAGAAAGTAATGTATGTCAGCAAAGTGCAAAGTGAGTCAGTAGGTATAGTATCTATAACATTTCAGTTTCTCAATAACACATACTCTAACTCAGTTATGTGCACAAATGAAGTATGTCACTCTCACAAGACTCTCTCTCTCACAAGCGCACATGACCTTCACAAAGCATACATAAATACCTACAATGAACACCCTCTGCCCCACCCCACCGCCTACCAGTTAAGTGATGACATTTATTCAGACAGAACTCATCGACATAGTCGGGAAGTAGTTTTTACACAGAGAGAGTTTTTACACATCTTGAGAGCTGTGATGCCAAATACAGCTGTAAAGGCTTGCGTGCTCTAAAGCCTGTCGTGTCTTTATGCAGAGAGACTGGCGAGAGGGATGTGTCATACCGTTATGGCCTGCAGTCTCTCCTTCAACAGGTCGGCCTCCTCCATGCTGACCCTGCAGAGATAGGAACAGAGAACGGTTTTTCCTTCAGAGTGGCGAAAGCTATGTGGACAAGAGAGAGAGAGAGAGAGGGAGAGAGGACTAAGATAAGAGAACAAGCTGGCAACTGGATGGTTTGTGGGGAGTACTTGTGTTGACATCATAGAGAGACCGGAAGATGTGTGTGTGTGTGTGTGTGCGCGTGTGTGTGTGTGTGTGTGTGGGCGCGCACGCGTGCGTGTGTGTGTGTGTATCAGCTATTTAGGGTTAGGGTGGGTTTCTCTGTGGATGACTGGTGTTAAATTATGAGGCAGGACTGGGGCCTTGTGCAGGCTTGGACTTAGCCATGGGACACCGTAAACCTGCTGGAATAGCTTGGATGGCTGACATGTTTTCCCTGTCGCATCGGATGTCAGATTTAGCCTACTGGGGTGGTCAAGGGGTGGAACAGGGCATGCCTGAACCCATCTGTGATATTTGACATTGTGTTGTTTGCTCCTGTTTTTTAATGACCAACAATAAATAATAGATAATGACTGCAGACCTGTCACAGATGACAAGAGGAAAGACAGGAGAAGGTCAAGGTAGTTAGGCAATGGGATCATTGAACTTTCGTAATGCTCTCTCATGATACAGCATAGTGAATACCTCTGGATCACAGCCATTGAGCACAACTCAAAGTACAGGGTTTTTACCTATGTGTCTCTTTCCTTGACCATATTACTCAGCACATAACTTTCAGCATGGTATGGCTTCAAAATAGGTATGCTCATATT
>NC_137915.1:9623653-9626153 GCF_963457725.1 Sprattus sprattus | reverse complement strand
ATATTTACTCAGAATGGTTCCATCAACTGTGACTGTCTGACAATTGTAACTATATATCAAGGCAATTTGACTTTAAACTCTCCCACTAGCCTGGTGCAAAATGTTCCATCACATGAAGTGATATAATTAAAATCTGTGTGGGTGGTGGGTTGGTATGCAACGAGGAGAGTACTTCTATATGACTGAGCATCTGTGGGTGCGAGTGTGTGAGCGTGTGTGTGAATCTGAATGACTGTCCGATACCCCCCATAAAAGCACTTCCTGATGGCACTGTGGCGTGAAGCTAGTACATCATGTCACACGCGTAGTTGCGTAGGGGTTCTCCCTGCTCCCACGTCAGTGAGAGAGTGTGTGTGACTCCTTAAGCTGCTGGTGGTTAAGGGGAAAGTGCTGCCACTAAACTCAGCTCGCCTTTAAATCTGGGGACAAAAGGTTTAGAGACCCCCCACTGGGAATGCTGGTCAGGGGGAGGGGGGGAGGGGGCGAAGCGGCGGGCTTAACAGAATTAAAAGCTTACAGAATCATAGACCCGCATTACTCTCTTTACAATGCGCAAAAAAAAGACAACAACATTTAGTTAATGCTCCTTTCAAGCTCAACAATGCTAGCTACTCTGGCTAATACAACACAATCCATCACCACAGAGAGAGATCGGACAACCAGTGAACAGCTGTAGCTGCAGTAAAGGAATGGACGTCTACAGCCAGATAATTAAGACACAACACAGGCAGACCTGGGGGAGTAACTTGCAAATTGGCAGAACCGTTTGTGGTGAAAGTGAACAAGATGCTAATTATCTTGACAGGGAATATGAGCTGGAGACAGAAAGGAAGAAAAGAGGGAGAGAGAGAGAAAGAGAAGAAAGCAGTGGTACTCACCGGGAGTGTGTGAGTGTGCGTGAGAGAAAGTGTGTGTCCAAGGAGTTTGTCGGCAAGTCGTCGTAGAGGAGGCTTCCACTCTCTCTGGCTCACAGTGTGAAGTCCAGCATGACTGTGTGTGAGCACAGGTAGGGCAGAGAGGGTTGCGCTGAGGTTACTGCTGACTGGCAGACTGCCTCTCTCTCTCTCTCTCTCTCTCTCTCTCTCTCTCTCTCTCTCTCTCTCTCTCTCTTTCTCTCCTACTCCTCTCTGTTTCTCTCTCTCAAACACCTTCTCTGCCACTCCTGTACTTTGTTTCACTGTCAGTGACTCTGATGTACAATATCCCTCTGTCTCTTTTTCTTTGCGAGTCTGTCTTTCTTCTCTCAGTCGGTCTCTCTGTCACGCACTCTCTCCCTCCCTCCCTCCCTCTGTTCGCGCTCTCTCTCTCTCTCTCTCTCTCTCTCTCTCTCTCTCTCTCACTCTCTCTCACTCTAAAGATCATCCCATCAGCTCCTCCTGAGCCTGTCAGAGTAGAGAAGCCCAACCATGTGTGAACCGGCACAACACTGCCAAACAATACCCGTCTCATGACTTCACACTCACACACACACACACGCATGCACACACAAGCCTGCATGTACGCACACCCACATATATGTGTTTTCAAACACACACACACACCTCCTGACACACAGACACCCCATTATAGACACATTTAAACATGCACGGACAACAGCACGTGCACACACACACACACACACACACACACACACATACACACACACACATACACACACACACACACACACACACTCTCTTTGATCAGCTGTCCCTTCTCTGATGGACATGCACAGGCACTAGTGCTGGTGCACAATTAGCAAATTTCCCCAAGCCAAAATTAGCTTCAAAGGACGGGGCCAGCACACAGATCCTCCCCATTACTCTATCCTGTGTCCTCCTAATGAAGTGCCACAGAGGGACTGTAGCACAGGTCTGAGAACAGTTATGACCAGGGATGACCCAGCCTGCTGGAGCAGTGTTTACCATAGCGGGCATGGCTGAACTTTGTAATGAGTCTGCCTTATCGGCCGTCAGTAAACAAGCTCCAGCTCTGTCAAGAATGTGTTTGTTTTTCCTCCCTAGGACACCCTCCCTCAATTCTGTCCATTCCAAAAGCTCAACTGACAGAGCCTGTGACAGTTAAAGTCACAATCACAGCACTCATTTTGAGGAGAAGATAAGAGAGAAATGTATTGTAAGTTTGCTTTACGCAACCTCAGTCATCCACAAAAGTGACAAACAGCTGTCTGGAGCCTGAGATTTGATGTCTTCATTTTTATAGTTTAGTTTAGTTTAGTTTATTAAAGATCCCCATTAGTCTACACTGTAGTGGAGACTATTCTTCCTGGGGTTCAGACAAAAGACATTACAACACAGATAAAAAAGTGCAGTACAGCATGATCATTGTTGGTGATCACAACACAGACTTTCATGTTTATAGCAGGCTATTATACACAGGCATGTTTGAGCACTTCTGTTGATGTCTCTATGAGCGCATTATGAAAGCCATACAGAGTCAGGGTGTGTGCCTCAGTTTGTAGACAAATCAGAACCTGGGTGAACAGATTTAGCAAAAACAT
>NC_137915.1:9616153-9621153 GCF_963457725.1 Sprattus sprattus | reverse complement strand
ACACACACACACACACACACACACACACACACACACACACACACACACACGAGTGGGGTTGTTGTGTTCTTCAGGCAGTGGTCCTGATAGCTGAGAGGGGAAGCTTAATGGCTCTCCAGCTCCATGAGTTATGTATGCTGTGTGTTGTGTGTAGAAAAATTCTGCAACTATAACACTCCCTCCCACATACGCACAGAAACACACACACACACACACACACACACACACACACACACACACACACACACACACACACACACACACACACACACAAACACACACACGAACACACACACACACACACACACACACACACACACACACACACACACACACACACACACACACACACACACACACACACACACACACACACACAACATCGATATACAAGAGAAACATACTGAGTACAAAGCTCATGCATATGTGAACCTGCATACTGCTAAGCAAAACATACAACACAAAGTCCTGCCTCCACACACACTGAGACAAAGAGAGAGAGAGCAAATGAAAAAAAGAGATAAAGTGAGAGAATGAAAAAAAAAGAGAAGGAGAAAAAAAGAGAGATTTTAAAGTACCAGTCCTGAGACTTTAGCCCTGAGACCAGCTCTCGCTCCGCAGGTCTCAGACCAGCCAATTACCCAGAACTGATGAAGCCAATTCCTGCACACACACCCACTCACAGGCCTGAGCACAGCTCGTTAACACAACCCTCTCCCTCTCTCCATCGATGCAGGGGCCGGAAGCAGGTCCCCACTCAGCTGCAGATCTGTCCATACTGCACATCGATCTCCAGTCACTAATGGACACGGTGGCATCAGGCGAAACATGACTGTGGTCCGCACCCCTGGTTCCAGGGGACTCCACACACCAGTGAAAGATCAATAAGCGTCTAGTGAATGAATGCCTTCTAAAAGTTTCAGGAATATTCCTGAACTGCAGACCTGGGTAAGGCAACAGCTCTTACTCAAACCATAAAGCTTCTGCACCATGCTACCATCAAATACGCTCACAGTGAACAGGAGATCTGAGACCCCCTTTACAGCATGCAGCAGATAAAGCAGGACAGAAGAGAAAAAGATGTGTTTGAGAGAGAGAGAGAGATAGAGAGAGAGAGAAAGAAAGAAAGAAAGAAAGAATATGCTCAGTGTGTGTGTGTGTGTGTGTGTGTGTGTGTGTGTGCGTGCGTGAGTGTGTGTGGGTGTTTGTGTGTGTGTGCGTGCGTGCATGCGTGTGTGTGTGTGTGTTATACAGTGCATAGTGGTGATCGGTGAGTTCACTTGACCTACTTAAGGGGAGAATACAGTCCCTAGCGTCCCCCTTACCTGCCGATGCTAACTGCTGCCCAGTGCGTTGGCTCCCACACTCCCCCACAGACACAATGCTCACAGCTCCCTTCCCTGCCGGCTCATTACGGCAGCCTCCAACACACAGGCAGAGAGCTGTTGTTTTGTTTGCAAGTGTATGCCTAGGTATAGAAGTGGCCATATTTGTTGGAGTCAGGATTGTGTATGTATGAGAGATTATGTGTCCATGTCTCTAGGGTTAGGGATCTTTTCGGCAAGGAAATGTACCTTTATTTTGAAGATAAACACAATGAATGTAGCAGTGACATGTCTGCCACTTATTCTTTATCTGACCACTGCAAGTGAATTTTGAACAACAAGCGTGTCAGTTTATTCAGCCCAAACTGCACAAGAGTGTAGCAGCAGGCCAACTGTGAACTTCAGTCTGGGCCCCGACGCTGAGTTAATTTAAAAACTGTCATCATAGCCACCATCAACATGTGTTACTATATTCAGCTCTGCCTTTCAAGTATAGGCCTGTTATAGTATGGGGGATTACTCTCTCCCCGTGTACAGTACATTCAAAGACAAAAGCACATGTGACAAGACTGCCTCAGCACCGAGCTGCCACTTCTGTGCCAATCATTAGGAGCCTGCGTAGGAAAAAGTAGAGGATCACACAGAATACATTCATCATCCTCCGTGACGCATTTTCAGCCCCATGCATGGCGCCTCACATGGCCTAAGCAGTGTGTGGTTGCCTCTCCATCTCTAACTATCGGTTGCTCCCTCTCCGCTTCTCTGTTGGTTTCTCTCTTCCTCTGTTGCTGAGAGTAGAAACACACCAAGAAGAGCCTGGCTACTGAACGGCAGTACCCTGCTGTTGCTATGGTACCGAGTATGCTGTGGTTACCTGCTCTTCTATTCTGTTCTCTTCTGTTCTGTTCTGTTCTGTTGTGTTGCAAATGGCTTCTTATTCCTTGCACAGGTCTCCGTAATGGTTGAAAACAGTCAAAACAGGCTTGTGTCTAGGTACAAGCCCTTCTAAGATACATAGACATGATCTCTTCCTGCTTCAGCACTCACAGACAGAGGTGGTACTTACACCCAGCTTTTCTCTCCCCTCATAGTTTTGCTTGAGGGGAAGCGAACATTACCTGAAATGAGCAAATATTGTGTAGCCTAGTTTACCTACAGTGAGTTTTTAACCGTAGCATACAGAGGAGTAGCGCACATGTGTGTGTATGTGACGTAGTGGTCCCAGAATGCTGTGCAAAACTAGTGAGAATGTTAATGATTGATCATTCTAGAATGTGTCTTCCTTCTTGTGTCAATATTAGTGTGTATTTCTATTAGCATTTTTAGTTTGTGAGATATGTGTAGATGCCTGTGTTAAGGATCATGTATAGTTAGCTTATGTGTCCACCCTTAACCACAGTGTTATATGGAGATTAGACTTCCCTTGTGTACTATCCAATTCAGTAAAAGTGTTTTCCTGTCTGCGTCACATTAATAGAGAAGAAGAAGAAGAAGAAACCTCTGCATTGTTCTGCTGGACATTACAGTGCTTTTACTAGTTTACAGCACAATAATTTAGTATATAGGCCTATATCACATAGATTCAAGAGCTGCTTTGTTCTAAATATTACTATTAGGCGACAACTCAAAGCCAGAATTGGGGTGAGGTCATCCCCAGAGTAGCCTAATTAACCTGTGGGACCATGTGATCAATGAGAACTAGACAACTTCCAGACATGAACTAATGAGCCATATCCTCACACACACACACACACACACACACACACTATGTGATATGTCGTGCAGAAAGCAAAGGGGCAACCTTTAAATCCCTTCAGGGCAAATTCAGACAACCTTTTATACACCATGATATGTGCCGTTAACATAAGGAAGATACTGTATTTTTATCATTAGGGAATTAAATGACTAATCTTTCCGGAGAGCCCTGCATAATCGCCGCAGCTTTGAGAATGATAGCATGTCACTGTGCGCGGCTTTGTGTCGGAATACACTGCATTCTCAGCGGTGATTTTAGCCATGGCAAAGGGGTACTGGTCCAGTGAGGCTAAGTCCAGGCTAAATGAGCTGCTGGCAGGCCTTCTAAAACATTCCTGCAGCTTTGTGCGTGTTCGGCATTCTTCTGTGCTGAAACAAGCCTCGGCCGGGCCAACTCGTCGTATCTCATGTGTAAACAGCCCATTAGCCTATACCTCTTTCTGGAAAAAGCAGGTGGCCAAGAATTCTGTTTCAATTCATTCAGGAGATTATTGGACTATGGATTGCACCACATTTATCTCTTCTACACTGGATAAGCTATTTTTCTAAGCAATGTTTCTGGACAATGATATAGCCTAATATTTGAAATGAAAAAATGAGTTTTTGAATATAATCAATGGGTTAGATCCTTTCTTATTAACAATATCATGAGATTATAAAGAGATTAGATTAGCTACACCTTCATAAAAAGAGATTTAAGAGCTTTATTTTCTCGAGAACTGCAGATTTTAGCAGTATTAAATAGAAATTACATTAAAAGTCCAATTTTATTTCTGAAAAATGCCTGTCAAATTCAGTCATTTAACAGGTTATTTGGTCAGACTCGGGTCATAGCTGCTGGAGGGTGACGTGGTGGCAGCTCGGCTTACAGGCAGCAGGGACCTCGCTGTTTTCTGTTTCTGTGTCATCACTGACAACTCTTCCCCAGCAGATGGCAGAAGACGCAAGGTGATCAAAAGGAGTTGGACGGGGCTACTGAGGAAGAGCTGCTATGTACAAAAAGTAAGACAAGGACACAGGTGTCGCCAAATTTTGTTGAAGCACAGTTCCTAGGCTACGCCGTTCCTACCTTTAACGAAACAAACACAATTTGACATTCAGGCAGAAGATGCGGACATGATGCGATGCCCTTTGGGTCGTTGGAAGGCATCAGTGTCAAATCAATTTCACCATGCCTGCCATCGAAATGGTTTACCATGAGAGGGCACCCACTAACAAAACAACAGAGGCTCCAGAGAAAACAGCACGGACGGTACTGAGCGGAAGGTATGCGCTCACAATTACAAACTGTCTGTCACACATACTCAGACCACAGGAGATGGCAAGCTGATGTCCAAGAGATGGCAAGCTGATTTCCTGTCACTCCTGCATTAGCACACTTCATTGCCTCTCAAGTAGTGAACACGCTCAATAGCCTTCGCTTAGAAGTCACTCTGCATGTTAGCGTGAATGCATCATTGGGGACATCAAGTGGGCATGCTCCTTCATCTCTCCTTTCACTGACACGCACCAGCCTGCAGAGGGTGCAGTCCTGTCCAGTGGCATCTTAGCACATGTATTACCTTAGCGTTTATGAATAATTATACTGACACTGGGGGTTAGAAGTGTATTTTGTATTATTATATTACAGTTATGTGTGAGTGTGTGTATATGTGCATGGAGGTGGTATAGAGGTCATGCTTAGTGTATGTCTGTGTTTATGTGTAGGATACAGTGGTTAAGAATTGTGTGTGTGTGTGTGTATGTATGCATGTGTGTGTGTGTGTATGCGTGTGTGTGTGTGTGTGTGTGTGTGTGTGTGTGTGTGTGTGTGTGTGTGTGTGTGTGTAGGTGGCAGAGGTAAGGTACAGTGGCGTGTAACACATATTGTGCAAAGGCCAGAGCTTCTCTTCACTCTTGTGTCAGAGCCAGAAGCTGACT
>NC_137915.1:9531153-9613653 GCF_963457725.1 Sprattus sprattus | reverse complement strand
GTTCCCTCTATGTCCCACCCCCCCACCCTCAAGCTACCGGCTGAGCTGTGCTTTCTCATCTTCCAATTACTTCTTGATTCAGTTTTAGTGTTTTTGGGTGCAAGCCAGCGCAAACACACACACACACACACACACACACACACACACACACACACACACACAAAACAAAAATGGCCCAGCATCGATCTCGGTGCACAGCCCTAAGGGACTAGAATCAGCTGAAGCATCTATTTTTTTTTTTAAGGTTTGTCTTTGGGCCACCTGCAATAAGCTCTAAGGAGCTCTAAGTGTGTCTCCGTTTCTTCACCCAGCATGGGGTGCTGAGATAGTGTCGGTGTGCAACGTTTTACCAGACTTCAAACTGATGCTGACCTTCTCACGTTCGCACTCTACAGAACTGGTGTTTTACATGTTTGCTTCAGTACTGATCTCTTCTGGCACTTTGGCTACAACATCGCTTTGGAGCAATTTTTGTCATTTTTATATTTGTTTAACACTGAAATACATAGTAGTTTTGAGGTTGTTCTGATGAGAATCGTCTTTAGTAAAGAATGATCTGTAAACACTCTGAGAGAGCGGGCTGCCCAAGAGTGACATCACATCCCCCTGCAGCCTGTTTTGGATCTTAATAATAAACTGATCAAAACAGTGATCTATCTCTTCCCTTGCCTGCTAACACAACTTAATGCTACACCTGTATTTCAAACTGCTGGGTGTAGCCTATTCTGTTTCCTGTTTCATTTTTAAAGCAAGGTCTGTGTTTCATTTCTTCGAGTGCCCTTCCGTTCCTTGCATCCGTTCCTATCAAAAGGTTCAAAGCCACACCGCCGTTTGATGAGTTAAAACACGGAGAGCTGCTGTAGCCTGCGTTGCGGAGACAACACAGTTCCACACCGGACACAAATTCACAACCTTCTACATGGGAAATGGGCCACCTCAAGGGAGCTAAATCTACTGCTAGCACGTCTCTTAAGGTGTGTGGGAGGTTTTTTACACACTATTTGCATCAGTCTGTCTAAATTAAATATATCTGACCCGTGAAGGTTATCATACATACACAGTGTTAAGTAGCTATATTTTACTTATGGTTGGGCCTCCTCAAATCGAGTCCCTCAGTTGCCAAATCTATCTATTTACACAGCTTAATATTTGATAATTTAATATTGTATAAAAACATGTTCAGTTTGTGGAAATAAGTCTTTTTGGAGTTACATATTGTGCAGGAAGTGAAACCGCTAACCACTCTCATGGAGTAATTGGAGGCACATCCTACATTTAACCCTATGCTCTTCCGTGTTAGTGTGCTTGTTTTCGCTCCTTTTTATCCATCAGGTCATCTAGAAATTGCTCATCTCCCTTCAGATCCTTGGCTTATCATTATATGATTTGTCTATAAACTCATAGTTCGAACTTCATTTCTGCTTCACATCTGCTTTTGCTACAAACCTAGACAGTGTAACATTTTTGAAAGGTGTCTTTTTAAGCATAGTCAATCCACCCACCTCCCACACCTGACGCTGCACAGAACCTTCTAGACAGATGAGTGGTACAGTGCAGAGCCTCACATAATGTGTCTGAGAATTAGAGAACAAACATTCGGCCTTCACAAGAACCTGCTGCCATTCACTCCTTTTCACACATCTACTAATCCATACCGCTCTGTTCATCGGGGTTTTCATTACCCTCCCCGCTGTCTCAGGGTTGTGCCTGGTGCTTTGTGATGTCTCCACTTACACCACTTGCTGTTTGCTCGTATTATCTGCACTCACGGTCATCCTCAACCTCCCTGATTTGTTGGATATGCTCATCGGTCGTCTGTAGGTACACCTACACCTTTCCCGCGGTTTGGAACCCTGACCAAAGTTGTGCCTCTGCTTGATTGTCTTGGCATTCTGGGAGACGACCTCAGCTTTGTGTCTTTCTTTTGCCTCAGTCCTACCTGTTCCCTCCCTGCCCTTCTTCTTTATTATCTTCATCCTGGCCTGAAGATCTGGTCCACTCAGTAAACATTTCAAATACACTTCATGACACCAAAGTGCCTATCACTGTCACACTCATCCTCAGAAATGTTTAGATCTGATATTTTTTTCTATTGTATTGTATTATATTTCTGATTGTATTTTTGTGTCTTCTGACACGTGGCCCAGTTGTGCTGCTGATGATGATGTAGAAGAGTATAACCAAAGGCAGAACTATATTCGAACAAAGGCTTCCGCCATCGTCTATTCTGGGTGTCTTTGATGAGCGCGTGAGCTAATTTTACATGGCAACGCACATTGCTCAACCTTTTCAAGTCACCTCAGTAAAGCGCAGTCACTGCATTCCCAGGAATGTGTGCTCCATCAGTAAGCATACGTTCAGTACGTTTCGTTCAGTTCATGTCTGGAATGGTCCCAGCTGATGAGTAAGTGAAATAGGCAAATACCCAATTTATTAAACATCCTTCGTGGACCTAACGTAAAATTAAGATGGATCAGTTAGTATGAATCATTTTGAATTCCTGCTGTGTAGGTTGTATGTGTGTTAGGCGAGTGTGTAAAGGTATGTGTATAAATGTAAGTATTTGCAGATGAGCACATGAGCTGATACTGTCACTCATGAATGAACATGTGTGTGTGTGTGTAGTGTGTGTGTGTGTCTGCATGTGTGTGTGCAAACCCCCCCTCCATTCATAGCGCTCATCCCTTCCACCAGCTGACCTACATTTGTGGAACCTGACTGATGACGCAGGACTCCCCTGTGTTTTCCTTTGGGCACAGCAGCATGGGAAAGCTTCCATTAACAAAAGACACACATGCTTCAATCACTGGCCTCCGGAAGAGGTACACCGCCACACCGGCCATGTTCTTGAGCAAAGCTCCAGTGTCCCTCTGTGATCCTCGTCCTTTATCTCAGTGACACAGTGGCATCATAGTATGCAGGGTTAACCTGGTAGGAGGTGAGATTTGACGTGTGCTGTGTGTGTATGTGTCAGTGTCTGTGTTTGAAGGTTATTATGCAGTTACCTAGAGCGCAAGATTCATCTATTTGAATGTGCAAGATGCATCATCGGTGTTAATCCAGGGGTCATCAGGGATTTGGGGTCTTTCAGACTCCCTCGCCCTGGTGAGGACACCCGAGGTTGACCAAGTCCCGGCTTGCATTCCAGTAGCCACTGGCCCTGTCTTCTTTATCCACAGCCACCAGGTGGCTTTCTCCATGTGCCCCCCCCTCTTTACTAAGGGTCATCTGCAGAAATGATAAATGCGCTGGTACTGTGCTAAATAAACACACATTATTCACCCTAGGAAGTTCTGGTTCCATTGCCGTTTGGTTATGGCACAAGTGAGTCAAAATGCCTAGCCATTCGTCCCCTCAGTTGGGCTAGTGAACTTAGTAACTGTCAAACTAACGAAAACAATCTGAAAGTGAGCATGGCACAGGCTTGCATCCTACTTAAGCAGTCTCTTCCAGGGCAGCATGGTAATTAGCTGCATCAACAGCCTCATCCTCTCCCAGAAGATGCCATCTTTTCCCAGGGAGGCGTGGGATGGATCGTCCCCGGTGACTCCCCCCTCCTCTGCTGATTGCCATTGTGTTTTGTTTATTAGGAATGTCGAGAGAGTTGCTTGTTCTTTGGAACTGAAGCTGGGCTCGGGCTTGTGTTTGTGCTCAGCATGTCGGCAGTCTCTAATAGATGTGATTAGATGCCTGTTGGTGTCTCTCATGGCGTTTATGAATTGTCTCGTCAAGTTAATGACGCTGTTGCCCACGCACACATGGGATTACACAGTGTAGGGCTGACACTGGCCCACACAAGCTCTTGATCTTGTTCGCAGGTATGTGTGTGTGTGTGTGTGTGTGTGTCTGTGTGTGTGTATAGGTACTGTATAGACAGTTGTGAGTGTTAATCCGTGGTTGTGGTGTGTGTGTGTGTGTGTGTGTGTGTGTGTGTGTGTGTGTGTGTGTGTGTGTGTGTGTGTGTGTGTATGTGCGTGCATGCATGTGTGTTTGTGTGTGTGTGTGTGGGGGATATTCAGTATGTTTCCACAGATCCCTGTTTTCGTATGTGTGAGCACAGTATGTGTGCCATTAAATGGGTATCTGTATTGCATGTGTGTGAGTACCCATGTGTGTGCATATTTGTGTGTATAGTAATGTCTGCTTAAAGAGCTATCCTCCAGTACTGACACATAATAATTAGTGAAATCACACTCTTAAAAGCAGAGGGTGAACATCCGCTGGCATTGTCTATGTGCTTTGAAGGTGCGGGTCACAAAAAGTAGGACACATACGGTTCCTGCACTGTACCGCCCCAAGCCGAGAGATGAAACAACAGAGACAGAAAGAAGAGAGAGAGATGGAGAGGGAGAGAGAGGGAGAGGGAGAGGGAGAAGGAGGTATAGAGAAAGAGAAAGAGAGAGAGAGGGAGAGGGAGGGAGAGAGAGAGGGAGAGGGAGAAGGAGATATAGAGAAAGAGAAAGAGAGAGATAGGGAGGGAGAGAGAGAGGGAGAGAGAGAGGGAGAGGGAGATATAGAGAAAGAGAGAGAGAGAAAGAGAGAGGGGGGAGAGGGAGAGGGAGGGAGAGAGAGAGGGAGAGGGAGAATGAGATATAGATGAAGAGAGAGAGAGAGAGAGGAGAATGTTTGCAGCAATTTTCTCCCAGCCACAAATGGAAAACACATAACATTTCTACATTACAGTTCGCTCCGATCTGCAAAGACACATTTTCTGAAACAATTCACAACTTTCTAAAAACTAGACATAGACATACATCCCCAGACGACAATCACATCGGTACCACTATCTAACTGCCAGGTCAAAGTCAAACTTTGCACTCAGACACCACACAGAAGCAGTCCAAAACACACACTATGTGACAGTCTCTTACACACTAGAAGGATGATTTTAAAACACTTTTACCAAAACGTTTTTTCTTTCCCAAGATATTGGTATTTTCAGGGCCATCTAAATTTGTATTGGCAGTCAGACTACCCTTACAAACTGTCAAAAAGATTGAATGTGTTGTCTCTAGCATTCTAATTCACAGAGCTATATGACAAGATAAACAAATGCAGCAATTTGACCATAGAGAGAAAAATACAACAGAAAATACAAATATATAAACAAAACTACTCACTCTTAATACTGTAACTACACTTGTCTATATCAGGGTCACAAGATGTAACTTCTCTCTGGACTGAGACGTTTGTCTTAATGCTCTGGTTCTAATTTACGCTCCTTGATATTGTTGATACTGTAACGACCCCATAGACTACGGAAAAGCAGTATCTTGCTTATCGACAGAAGCCTCTCTTCCCCCAGAAGTTGTCTGCCTTTCAGTTCTACCAAAACGAAAAGCATAATCCAGCAATTATTTATGTCACCCATTACTGTGGAATTCAACAGTAAAGAATACACAATTAGAACAAGGTCCAAGTGTAGATATAGCTCTCCCTCTACAGGTTTAGGGTCCAACACACATATTGCAGTTAGTAAACGATGTTGAAAATGGTTGCAGTTGTGAAATGGCTCAGTGTAAGTTTGGCTGCACTCATTGTCCAGCTTCCCATACGAACACAAGGGAATTTCATTCTGCAACTACCCGTCTTTGATACTGTGGTCTTTCTCTCTTCCTCCTCCCCCTCTCTGTGCTCGTCTCCCTGCACCACCCCTCTGGTGTCTTGCCATTTCTACATTGTAGGATCCACTGTTCCAATGCTTATTGGCACACCAATGACCCTTATTTATTGATTCTGCCATTCTGATGGATGTGCTTATGATTTTTTTTGGCTAAGTGTGTTTCACCATGAAAACATTTGCTCATTGAGTTCAACTGGTGATGCCCTGAGTTTGTTGTATTGATGGCATGTGTTTACTAAATGAGTATACAATTGGCATATTCATATTGAAACATGTGTGGAGAGTGTTCACAGTTATGAGAAAAGTGCAAATCCGTTGGGAACTGAGGCTTGTTTTCTTGCTGATGGAGACAGTAAATGGCTGCTTGGTTGCACCACATGCTACCAAGTCAGTGCTCAAAAACACAAGGGGGGGGGGGGGGGATATTGGAAAAGGGAGAAGGGGTGCATCTCTTCCTGAATTTATGCTTGCAGACACACCACCTGTCCTGACCTGGCTCTGATTCGTCAGAAGTCCTCTCCTCTGTCAGCCGCTCCAGTGAGGTCAAGGTTCAGTGGTTCCGGTGTCGGAGGGAAATCACGCCTCCTCCTCCTCCTCCTCCTCTTCCTCCTCTTCCTCTCAGAGATGGCTGTCATCGCCCAGGCTCTGCTCACAGCCTCTGATAGCAGCCTCCACAAGTTCAGCGGACAAAAGCAAAGTCCCACAATAGCGCACTCTCTCCCTCCTCGCACGTTGCTATGGCAACACTGCAAGGCACTTGAAAGGAAAAGCTCGTTCTGAGTGAGGTAGTAGGGGTGATTAAGACAGAGAAACGCAGAGAGAGAGAGAAACAGAAAGAGAAATAGAGAGAGATAATATGAGGAACGTCAAAAAAAAAGCAATGATATGCTCTTAAACGGACCCGTATGTGTTTTAGCGAAAATTAGTTCACAAAGCAAATATCCCATTTAACAAGAGGCACGGGTAAGTGAATAGCGTCGTCTAGGGAAGCTTTTGCCACAATAAAGACAAAAAGCTGCTGTACTGTCTCACACAGAGCTCTTAGGCTTGTTTATGTCTATACAAAAGTGTTATATAAACGGAGCTGGTGAATCAGAGGTGATCTGAACTAAATGGAAGAAACCCTTGCTGGTCCCAAAGGCCATTTTGCCCTCTCAAAGCTAACACTGGTGTTACAGGCGTAAAAATAAACCACCTTTCCTCCCCCGTATCTTTCTCTCCTCCGCTGTTCTGCTCAGCTGCTTCATCCTCGCATCTCTCTCTGCTATCTTACACTGGGTTTTGTCTCTGTCATTTCCAATCAGGCAGTGCTCAAGACACCACAGAGGGCCTGTGGGTCTTTGCATGCTATTCTCCCGCTCAACCCCCACCCCCCCCCATCTTTCTCTCTCTTTCTCGCTCTCTCTCTCTCTCACACACACACACACACACACACACACACACACACACACACACACACACACACACACACACACACTCTTGGCCTTACTCTCACTGTCTTTCTCCAGGGTTGAGTGCATTCCGCATTCCCAGTGCATTCCACATTCCCAGCCCAGCGAGACTTCGCTATCTCCCCGGAACCCCCACCATGCCCATCTGCAATCTGTGCCCATCCTTGTGGTGAAGGGAGAAGCTGCGGCGCGGTGTTGCCCAACAGTTACAATGAGCCGTGCCGGTGAGAGGCGGCTGTGTGGCCCAACAGAATAATTGTTGCGAGGGTGTAGAAGGGGCAAAGGCTGGAGGATGAGTTGCCCCTTTGTGAAATGAGCCCTTACTGATGTGCACACACACACACACACACACACACGCACACACACACACACACACACACACACAAACACACACACACACCCCGGTCCAGCTGAGTGTGAAGAAGCCATCTGCGCCGCTCAGGCCGGGGTGCTGCCCATGCGTGATAAGCTGGGCAGACTGGTGGGGCCTGGCCATGGCTCTCCACGCTCTGCCCTCTTTTATCTCTCCGTCCTTCGGTTCTCTCCATCTCTCTCTCTCTCTCTCTCTCTCTCTCCCTTAGTCTGTTTATCTCCCTTCGACACACTCAATCTCACACCCTCTCCATTTCACTGTCTATTTGAGCTTCATGTGTCTTCTGTCATCATTGAGCTTCTCTGTCTCTCCGCCTCTCTTTCTCTCTTCCTCTCTGTTCCTCTCTCTCCCTCTTTCTCCCTCTCCCTCCCTCTCTCTCTCTCTCTTCCTCTCCCTTCATTAAGCATACTCACTGCCACTCACCGAAGGGAGAAATAGTGCTTTAACCTTTCTGTGCTGACAGCAGCCATAGGGCCTCAGTGGGGGAGAGATGGCAGGGTTGGTGCAATATGGCCTCTGTGCCCACAGTGGAGCTGTTCCACTCAGACCATCGCCGCTTTATGGGGTCATGCATTAACTCCTCATGCTGTGTGTGTGTGTGTGTGTGTGTGTGTGTGTGTGTGTGTGTGTGTGTGTGTGTGAAATGCAAAGCTCACATTTGTCTGCTGTGGGTGTTGGGGGGGGGGGGGGGGGGGGGGGGGCGGGGGGGGCACTGTGATGAAGAGTGGCCAGGGAAGAGGCACCATTTGGAGGCGTCTCACTGCCGGGAGGGTGGGGAGGAGTAGGCAACAGTGGGAGCGTTTCACGTTCTGGAAAAGGTGTTAATTGCTACTCATTTTCCACACGGATGTGAAACATACACACATGCACTTAGAGCAGACACACACACCCCACAACCACACATTCACACACACACACACACACACACATTTACACACACATTCACACACACATTCACACACACACATACACACATATACACACACATTCACACACACATTCACACGCACACACACACACACACACACACACACAAACACACACACACACACTTGTACAACCTTTTTAAATATGCACAGGATAGTCCTTCATTGTGTCATACTTGTGTCAACACTAAACGGCTTTGACAAACATGTCATCACTGTAGAGAGAAAGCACTAAAATCCTCACTGCGTTGTGGGACTGAGAGAGACCCACTGTGGAGAAGTCTATTAAAAGCTCTAAACCACAACACACACTCAGTAGACAGAGCGCTAGGCATCTTCCCTTTTTAGCCTCAACATTACATCCACTCCTGTACCTGGAACTTTTGCACAAAACTTTTCCGGACGAAAAAAATAGCCATTGAATCACAGCTTTGGGGAAAAAAAAAAAAATTGCAGTTCTGATCAGAGAAAAGGGGGATGGGGAAGGCTGTATGGCTTTTGTAAAACTTATCCTGATGTCAAGTGTGTACTGAATTATGCATGAATACACAATATATTATTCAGAAGTACATATCTACATAGCATATTCTCCTCTCACCAAGGACTTGGGCTCAGCAAATAATTTAGAAGTGCATGTCTTTGGCCTATATTCTGATGTGGGTGAAACTGGTGGCTTAGCTGCGGTGGCTGGAAACCCCTGGAGGAGATACACAAGCAGAGGGGAGCTGCCTGCTGAACAGGCTGAGGATCAGGCAGGCTAGTTCTGGAGCGGTTCTGGCTTGGATTGGCACCTGGACTGGGCTACTATCTGGGCTGGCTATAGTCTTACTCCTGTTGCTCTCAGCCCCTCTGGGTGATCTGGGAGCGGTCCTTTCTCTCGGGTGACCTAAGACGTGCAGAAAACACTGTACTACATAAGACAACAACAACCATTTGAACTCAACGATTTTCAAGTCATGCAGAAGTTTTAACAGTGCATTCATTTGGATGGATCATTGAACACAACCATGTAACAGCAGTATGCTGTGATGTAGGCCGCCAGTGTACAGAGACCTCAGGACATCAGCACAGCCTCTTTATAATACACAAACTACACTCGTGACCATGTTCTGGGGCCATGTAAGAGCTTGGTTTAAGTCCATAAAATAAGTACATAATTGGTGGAAGTGTACAGCCTCGTTTATAATTTCGGACAGCATCCATTGATTAAACCTTGCTGCGGTTAGAGTGTAATCACCGCAAGCAGCAGTGGCAGGAGCTCACAGTATCTGGTTCTGATGGAGGTTATTTCCAAACACTGTTAATGACTTAAGAATATAATAATTAAGTGCCTTGTATTATTAGTTACCTTCTTTGAATCATGTACTTATGTAAGTAGGAACATGGCTTTTCTGTGTGTGTGTGTAACTAGAATATTAGCTGCCACTAAGTCTGCATACGTACAAGAGCATGTATAGACCAGAGGTGATAAGAAGGGAACTGTGCAAGACAGGGAGCCTCAGACGTGAGAAATCCACCATGTGGTTGTTCCTGCTGAAAGCTAAACTTCTGACGATATTAACCTGGTGCGATGTGTTTATCATTGCTTCACTTTCAGCCTTGTGCTGGGAGGGGAGCCCGATTGCAATTGTTGTTGTTGTTTGTATAATAAATGTACTTACAGCTTACACCGGAGTCCTGAACTAACTAGGGTGAATTTTCACCTATCAGGTTCATTTGCTGGATACGGTTTGCTGGCCGCGCAGATGCTAAACTGCTGACTGGTGGCACAGGGAGCTTGGCTTACAACACCGTGTGTGTGTGTATGAGTGTGTACATGTGTTATAGCATCTGCCACTTCTATGGCCCAAATAGCAGGCTAGACTTGAGCCTGCAAGCGCACGCTGTATGTTACTGGGCTGTATTCCTCCATATGTTTCCGTGCATGATGTGAGAGTGTGTGTTTTCATATCTGCATGATGTGAGAGTGTGTGTTCTCATATTTGCATGATTTGAGAGTGTGTGTTCTCATATCTGCATGTATGTGTGTTTGTCTGAAACAGCTTTGGTGTGTGATGACAACAACCTTTAGGCAAAGAGAAATCAATTAAACTTGACATTATACTACCTATACTAAAATCATACATTGAGATACACACTATCTATCTATATATAAATATATATTATCAAGTAGTAAACAAATATTTATATTGAATAGTTCCTATCTAACCCGCCCTCACCTTAACCTTTGTGCCCCTCGACCTGGGCCAAGGAGGAAGGTGGGTGCTAGCGGGTCTCACCATCTCTTCCATGTCAGACCAAACCAGCCTCAGCATTCCCTCTATCTCTGCTCCTCCTCCGTAACCAGCCTCAGCGTTCCCTCTATCTCTGCTCCTCCTCCCAAACCAGCCTCAGCGTTCCCTCTATCTCTTCCATGTCAGACCAAACCAGTCTCAGCGTTCCCTCTATCTCTGCTCCTCTTCCCAAACCAGCCTCAGCGTTCCCTCTATCCCTTCCCCTCTTCCAAAACCAGCCTCAGCGTTCCCTCTATCTCTGCTCCTCATCCCAGGTTCATATCCTCAGCGCTGCAGAGATGAGAGCCGGCTGGGAGTGCTCGTCTTCAATTTAGGTCAATTCAGTGGCCTACTTTAGCCTAATTACACATGGCATTGCTAACACTCCTCTCTGTTTTCACTGCCAAGGCTTTTTTTTCACTCTTTTTATTGCTCGTCACAACTATTCAGACCCAAATGTGTGTGAAATTCATGCTTCTTCAATAAATGCTCCCAGAACTAACAGATTTTTGGGAGGATTAATAAGCAGATGTCTGTCTTGAGCGTGGGTGTGTTGTTTTTTTTGTTGGGGGGGTGGCGGAAGTGGCAAAGTGGGATTACAGAAACCATTTGAATCAGACTAATATTTTGCTACAATAAATGCTACATGTGGAAGCTAACATAACCAGTATGCTGTGATCCAATGATACCACAATCGACCAAGCGGAAGGAGGGGTTAGTGTCAACCTCTTCTGCTTGAGTTGAGTGCTTCTGTGACCCCAATCAGTCAGACCCCGGTGCTACTTCTCATTCTAACGTAGCCACCTGTTAAATTTCACCTCGCTCCTTGGAGATGACAGCCATTTCTTTACGCACAAGGCCAGTGGACTGAAACTACCCCTTCAAAGCAGCAGCCGGTTAGGATTCAAAACACGAGAAGCAGGAGGCATTTTGGTGCATTTTAATAGCAAACGTTTATTTCAATATTCAGACAACATACAACGGACTCTGTCTCTAGACCCTGGCGTGATGCACATGTGCAGGTCCACTGGTCACATGGATGGATTGTGGGGGATGGGCGGGGGGGGAGGGGGTTTCGCCTCTGACACGGTTGGATTACAAATCAAATAGAAATACAGTGTGTTGTTGCGCACAAGACCGACCCACTCAGGCAGAACCTAGGGAGAGTTGAGTCCAGCCCAATACCCAACCTGGGGCGGAGACGGCTCGGCTTCCCCTGCTAGCCGCTCCCTCTCTGTCTCTCCCACCCTCTGCCTCCCTCTCTCTCTCTCCCTCTCTCTCTCTCTCTCCCTCTCTCTCCCTCTCTCTCACTCTCTCTCTCCCTCTCTCTATCCCTCTCCCTCCCTCTGCCTCCCTCTCTCTCTCTCTCTCTCTCTTTCTGAGAGGATGAACATTCACAACTGAGCATATATGCAAATAGCCACCCTCCCAGAACCCCTTGAGCTCCGTGGTCCAAAATGCCCATCCTTTGATCATGGTGTTCTGTTCATAACACTCCCCTCTCTCTATACACATGGGCTACTCCTCCTTGACTTAAAAGCAAATCATCTACAAGGATTGTCAAAGGCTTAATTACATATAAAAGGAACATGCAGACTCTATAGATGATTTGATTAATTGGGTGTAATAGAGTAGCGTTGTATGTAGAAATACTGAAAAACCACACGTGTTCCCTTTTTAAAAGTCCCTTTGGCACAGGTATGTACATCATAAAAAAGTAGCAACAATGTTCGAACCTTCTTGCTGATAGTTTACGGTCTCCTCTTACCTCTAAAAGGCTGAAGTCAGAGAAATGTTTGATTTTGCAATACACTGAATTTTGGTAAAGCAATACAGAGGAACAAAGGGAAATAAAAAACTGATCAGGCAAACACTCTGTCTTATACATCAAATGAACAAAACATCCAATTAAATAACTGACTGTCATAAAGTCATTGATATGCACATTGTAACTGAATAGTGTTGAGAAATGACTATAATCGATATCAATTAATATTAGCACAAACATCATCAATTGTCACTTCAACGAAAAGGTTCACATTAATTAAAAAAAGCCCAGTCCTCTGAAGTCCAACTGAAAGAGTGCTAAAAGGTTTCGGAGGACAAGTAAACATCTCCAGTGTTCCACCATCTTGTGTTCTTGTGTATCTGCTGGGCTGTAATTTGGGCAAGCAGTGAATACAACAACCTGGAATTTGGCCTTGGCTCAGCCTAGGGCACGCACTCACACACACACACACTCATACATACACACACTCACAAATACACACACTCATACGTACACGAACATACACACATACACACACTCGCAAATACACACACTCATACAGACACACCCATACAAACCCATACAAACACAATCATACACAACAAGCATAATATTCAAGAAGGTCTGGCTCACAGCAAAAGTATGCAGTGATAGAAACAGAAAGAGAGAGGGCCCAACAGAAAAAGAGTGGGATAGAAAGAGACAGTGGGTGAGAGAAAGAGAAAGCGATAGAGAGAGAGAGAGAGAGAGAGAGAAAGCGATAGAGAGTAGCAGGCCTGTCAAGTGTCCTTAAGCTGTAAACCAAAGATAATAAATTGAGCCACTCAAATTAAAGCTGTTTTGACAGGTAAGAGCTACAGAGAGTTTTGGGTAATTACGTTCTGTATGTTAGTTACATTTTCAAAAATAATGGTCATTATATTGCAAAGTGTATAAAATTAACACATTGTGCGGATTATAAAACATTTCCATTATTGGCTACAGTTAAGTATTCTAAGCACTTATGGTCATAAAAGCTTCTCACAACAAACACAGTTTTTTTTCTGAAGTGTGCACAGCTAAAAATACAAAGTTTATGTTTCAATTTGTCAGGTTTAGTATTTTTTTTCCCTTCTCCCACATAGTGTTTTTTAAACCTATAATGGTGGTGTAGCACCAATTTTAGAAATATTTACACCGTAAAGGAAAATATCAAACAAATAAATGTTACACTTGTAGTCCTTAGAGAATAACACTGATGCATGGGGACCTTCTCTTGGGGCAAGGGGAAAGAATAAAATAAACATTTGAACACTTCCGCCATCATTGACTTTCCTAACCTTGGCACATTGATGAGTTCCTTCTCACAGTGGTCATATGTACCAACAACCCAAGGAGTGACTAGGGAAACAGCTTCCTGTGTCATTCTCTCAGTTTAGAGTAAACTTCACAACACTTAAAGTTTGTGCTTTATGTGCGATTACATGTTAATAAATGACCAAAAAAAAACATGCACATAAAAAATTATAACTATACCTAAACGTGAATACAGTTGTGAAGCTAATCCTACCAGCAGCTTGAGGCTTCACATGAATGCAAAGAGCTGATTCCTCATCCTTCAGATGTTTGAGGGGGTTCTCTGTCCAGATCCCAGCAGCAAATCTGCTTTTTTGAAAACAATACAAACAAAAACAACAACAACTAAATGCCACGCAAATCCTTTGGGGGCAATGTCTTACTCCCTGGGAACCGGTGTGGAGGAAGTCCCCTTGTAGAAAATGTTCCGGGCGTTATCGGGGCTGTTGCTCCTCTCGGGGATGAGGATGAGCTTGCCTTTCCTGCGGAGGGTGGACTCCCGGCTGGAGGCCACTGACAGGCTCTCCGAGGCACTCAGGCCCCCGTCCCCACTGCCCTCCAGTGGGGTGACCCGGATGGTGGAGATGCCCTGATGGAGGTGCGGGTGGGGATGGGGGTAGTGGTGGTCGTTGACCGAGCCGGTGCTGATGGTGGTCACCGTGGAGATGGTGGGCACTGTCGGGACGGCGGCCGGGATGGGCGCATTGCCGCTGGGCCTCTTGATGCGGTCGGCTGAGCCGTAGCTGTCCCGCAGCGATTCCGAGCTGCCTGAGTCCCTGTTGAGGTCGTTGAGCTCGAAGGACTGCCGCAGGCTGCCCTGGGACTTCCATGTCCACGACCCGCTCCCAGGGCCGTCCGGGCAGGGGGACGGCATTGAGGCCCGCACGTCCTCTGGGTGGGCCTCCACCCGAATGATGGTCCCCTGGCAGCTGCCGGTTGTGCTGCCAGCAATGCTGCCACACGTGCTGCCCGCCGTAGGAACGCCCGTGAGTGACCCGGGACCGCCAGTGGAAGTCTCCTGCTGCTCCTGCAGGGTCTTGTAGCGGAAGGAGTTCCCGCTGCTGTCGGAGCTCTGTGAGTTGGAGTGGAGCAGGCCCTGCTGCTTGGACATGGCGATCACCTGCATGATACGCGGCTGCCCGTTAGTCCTGATGCTGCCGCCAGCTCCGCCGCCCGCCGCCACGCAGGGCATGGAGGAGGACGACGACGCGGTCGACACGGCGACGCCCATCTCCGCCGCCTTCTGCCACTTGGCGCGGGCGGCGGCGCTGGAGGTGGGCGAGCCGCAGGCGTTCTCCTGCGTCTCTTCAGGGATGTGGACCAGCTGCGAGGAGCCCGGCCGGGACTGCATGGAGACGCGAGCGCCGCCTGTGATCCCGCTGGGGTTGGTGGGCAGTGTGTTGCTGCCGGTGGCCATCTTAAGGTACTGCGCGGCGGGGCCCTGGTGCAGCTGGCTGGGGTGGTAATGCTGCAGCTGTTGCTGCAGTTGCTGTTGCGCCTGTTGCTGCATCTGCTGCTGGAGGAGCTGCTGCTGGAGGTGCTGCTGCTGGAGGTGCTGCTGCTGCATGTGGAGCAGTTCGCCGTTGAGGGCCTGCGGCGAGGGCTCGGAGCTGCAGCGGCCGTCCATGCTGCGCGAGGGCGAGGGTCCGCACCCGCCGCCCGGCGCCTCCATGGTCTGCAGCGACATCTTGCGGCTCTCGTTCTTGCTCTTCCACTGGGACAGCAGCTGCTTGGAGCGGGTGGAGTCCATGGAGGCGTGGTAGGTGGCCGTGCGCCGCGACACCTCCTTGCCGGTCTCCACGTGGGCTCGGGGCAGCGTGTTGCTGAAGGTCACCAGGCTGTCCTTGCCCAGGGCGCTGATGGGCGTGATCACCTCCACGTCGGCGCTGGAGCGCTTCAGGCTGCCCATGGAGCCGGGCCCGTGCGGGGGGCCGTGGTGGTTGCGGTGCAGCGCCCCCTCCGAGTGTGACGTGGGCAGGCCGCCGTCGATGCTGTGGCTTCCGCCCACGCCCACACCCTTGGCTGGCAGGTGGCGGACCCCGGGTCCGGCCCCGGCCTCGTGGCCCGGGAAGGCTGGTATGGTCCTGGCGGGCCCTTGGAGCGGCGGCTGGCAGCGGGACTCATCCTCGCTGGGCTGGAAGTTCCCCACAGCATACAGACCCTACAGAGGAGGACTCAGCTTTGAGTTCGGAGGTGATGGCACAACTCCTTTCAGCTGATCATTTCAGCTGAAGGTAGAAATGCATACAGGTAGATAATACTGTGGCACAGAAAATGCTAATCATTGACCTAAAGATCAAGCGCCTCACTGTGTTTAATGCTAATCCAGCTCCAAATATAGCTCAGTGGTAAACCTCCATTCAAACCTCTGTCAGGTCCAAGGCAAAGCATAATGTTGATGGAACACAGAACCAACAGGTCAGCTGTTATTCTGCATGTTAACTACTATCTATAACCATATTTACCTTATAGCCTTATTCCATAAAAGCAACCAAAAGGTCTAACCTTCACCTCACCCTACTTAAGAGATAATGAGAAGAAGCAGAGAGAGAGGGCAGAAGAAACAGAGGAATAGAAATAGCACTCATCAAGCAGCACTCCTTACCAGGTAGACCGCTATCCCTCCTCCGAGGATGAACCCCAGGTAGACGTCGATGGCGTGGTTCTTGTATTGGATGATGCGAGTCAGGCCACAGATGATGGCGCAGATGATGAAGGAGAACACCAGCAGAGGCTTCAGCAGTTTGGACGAGTCGGTCAGCGTGCTGTTAAAGTACATCTACAGCAGAGCACAGAGGGAAGGCCTCTCAGTTCAAAACAGTCATTGTCTTTCATGATTAATAATAATAATAATAATAATAATAATAATAATAATGATAATAATAATAATAAAAATAATTGATTTAATACATAGCGCACTCTACATTCACCTGAATCTCAGAGTGCCACAGTACATAATAAGAGCATAGTTAAAAACAATCTATAATAAAATAAAAAAAAATAAAAAAGTAAGAAACGCCTTTCTGAATAAAAAGGTTTTTAGGCCAGTCTTTAAACAGTCCAGTGTCTGTGTTGCCCTTAGGTGGTTAGGGAGGCTGTTCCACAGATTACAATCAATTAGGCATAGTAAGGATGTGATGCCTGTGTGAGATGGTTCAGATTTGAAGTATTTGCAGTTGAACAGAATCTAAATAATCTAGTGTTGAATATAGTTAAAGGTGTTAAATGTAATCCATTTGTAAGACTTTTTTCGTATGCATGTAGTACTCGTCACAATTTACTGTTTAGAGGGCTTTCCTTCATGGATTCGTTTCAGAAAATAGACCGTGAAGTAATCTGAAAATTGATCAAGTGCATCAACTGTCTGCCCTGTGATCCATGCACCGATCGATTGTTTCAACTGAAAAGTGCTGCAGCAGTACTCAGAAATCACGACACCAAAAGCCCCTCATGCTCATACACAAAATTGAAACCAAAACAAATGAGATCCTTATACATGCTTGGAATCCTCTTCCAGCACGCCTTGTTTAAGTAAACCTCCTGTTGTATCACATCCAAGTCGCCCCATCATGCGGTCTCGGGAGAATGAAAGGCAGGGTGTCAATTAGTGCGCCAGTGCGAATGCCAGTGCGTGACCCACCGTGAGGACATGCCGTGTGATCGCCTCTGACGAGTGGCGCTTGGCATTGTCAGGCCATTGAATATGGTCCAAAATACATGAGTCAGCTGTCCGCTCTCTCACTTTCTCTTTTTCCTGCTCTCTCTTTCTTTCTCTCTCTCACTATCTCTCTCTCTCTCTCTCTCTGTCTTTCTCTGTCTCCTTTCTTTCTATCCCCTCCCCCTTTTCTCTCTCCGTTCTGTCTGTACACAGAACATCTCTCTCTCCCATCCCCCCCTCTCTCTGTTTCTGGTTGATCTCTGGCACACACACACACACACACACACACACACACACACACACACACGCACACACACACACACACACACACGCACACAAACTGTCTTGCTCTCCCACTCTATTTCTCTTCCTCACCTCACAGGCACTTTATTACCGCAGATTTATTGCCGCGTGTCCGGGGCGAAACACAGCGGCACGGCTACCCATCACCACAACCATTTTCTCCTGACCATACACATGAACACACCATCAGAAACACACACAACCACCATGCTCACCAGCCTGCCCACGTATTCACACACAGACATCATTCTGACGTGCGCCCTTTGCCGTTCACATGTCCATGGTTGTGACTTTACTTTGTTCGTTTATATATTATTCTGACCCCTGTAGGTGGCGTAATTAAATGTACTGACGGGGTTTGGTTGTGATTCATAAAAAAGATGAGCAACACAAATACGCTGTTTATCCTGAATGACGTGACTGCCATTGATTGGATGTGACATGAGTCGAGAGGAGGAGGAGGCAAACAGATGAGAATAGGACAAGGATGAAGGGAAGCATGAAAGGAAGGGAAAGAGAGAGAAAGAATGACAGTAAAAACACTGAGGAAGACAGTGTGAGGGAGAGACAGCTTGAGAGTCCCAGGCAAAGTGTGTGTGTGTGTGTGTGTGTGTGTGTGTGTGTGTGTGTGTGTGTATGATACCAATGTGGAAGGAAAAGAAGGAGTAGGAGACAGGCTAGAGTGAAACAAGACACACTAAGAAATGACATATCAAAGAAAAGGGAGATTAAAAACTCCATGCATAAAGATGAGAGAATAAGACAGAGAGTGACAGTACCGTTATAAAGCACACACTGAAAAAGAGGGATGGAGAGAGTGAGAGAGTGATAGATGGAGTGTAGAGGATAGAGAGTGAGACATGAATAGAAAGGGTTGAGAGGGAGAGAGAAGGAAAGAGAGATGGAGAGAGTGAGAGATTTAGAGAGTGAGAGAGTGAGAGAGTGAGAGATTGAGAGAGTGTGAGATGGAGTGTAGAGGATAGAGAGTGAGACATGAATAAAAAGGGTTGAGAGAGAGAGAGAGGGAAAGAGAGAGTCAGATTGAGCGTCGGTTGCGGTGAGAGAGAGATGGAGAGAGTGAGAGATTGAGAGAGTGAGAGATGGAGTGTAGAGGATAGAGAGTGAGACACGAATAGAAAGGGTTGAGAGAGAGAGAGGGAAAGAGAGAGTCAGATGGAGCGTCGTTTGCGGTGAGAGTGGTCTGAAGCCGACGCGGAGCTCCGTGGCGTGGGCGTCCGCGCATTACTCACCGAGATGTAGACGGCGGCGAACGATGCCAAAGTTGCATGCTGGGAGGGGAAAGATTTTCTGAAAGCAGAGAGCAAAAGAGGAATTAAAGTCATGCAGAGGTAAACAGTCGGATTTCAAACCATGACCTGTTCCACTAAAAAATATAAATGGTTGCGTGAGAAGCTAGGTTTTGTTTATAATTGCGCTTCTGCTACGTCTACAACCGATGTAACAGGCTGGCAGCCGGGTGTTTGCAGAGCAGATGGCGCGTGAAAGGTGTGGTTTATATGAAGAGACGAAACAGCTTCTGTAATCTCTAGTCTATCTTAATGTTTCAAGCAGGCCTCATTTTTAGCACAACCTGACTCTCACCCCTTCTGGCAAGCTTTACGTCTTTTCAGATCTGCACAAAGCATTCATTATGCCTTGCAACCACCTCAAGAATGAGGTTTAGTTCAAGGCAGCTATGTCCTTTTTTCTGCGCACCCTCCTCTTGGAAACCATGCAAGAGTTTTAGCCTGACAAGACAACTTAGGGTACAGGTTTTGACATTTGGCAACTTAGCGCACACAGACCAAGCAATTCTCAGGCAACTCAATAACATGTGAGTTTTGTTCCAATGCATCTCTCAGAGTAAAATGTTTCTCTCCCAGTGTCTTGAATTGACAACCCTCCCCTATGTACTAACAGTATGTATCTTATTCTATTCCTCATCATTGATTGTGGTATAAGATAATGTTTTTAAGCAGCGTGTTAGCCCTTCATCTGCCATTAGCATGGCCAGTGACATGATGGAAAGTCAAAACTGAATGCTAGCCAGCCTGTGACAATTCCTAACCACACAGACATTTTTGGCACAAGAAGGAGAAGGGCTGTCTGTTTACCCTTCAAGCTACTGCCATGCTGAATGTTTCCACAGACCCGGATGATATTTAACGCCTGGTTTCATCTGTTTGTTCCGAGCATAAACAAAACCTTGGCTGATATTTGGCATCGTCTCCATGAGCAGGAGCCTCCCAAGCACCAGCAGTGATGGAGGAGTGACCACCTCCCCCTCCTCCCCCTCCCCCTCCTCCTCCTCCTCCCGGAGGCAAGCCACGGCCACCCCCCTCCGCATTGGATCTCACTTTCAGGCCGTCAAATAGACAATTGTGCCCACAGAAATGTACTCGTACATCAGATGGACGTGGGAAGGTCTGCTATGACAGCTGTACTGTACGCATCCCAAAAAAAAAAAAAATCACTTGCCCAATCTCATGGACAGACTGGCAAGCCTGTTATACTGTACAGTGCAATTACCAATTCAGCAGCACAGTTCGCTGCCTCAATTATAAAGTGGTCTAGGTAAAAAAAAAAAAACACTTTCCATAAATATGATGTTTTGTGTTGTGCATCTTATCTAAATTTAAAGTCTCTCTTGGGAACCTACAAGCCACTCAGTAAAAAAAAAAAAAAATGCTTTTTTATTACCTAAATGCGATGGTGTCGCTTTCTCTGAAACCTGACCTCATTAAAAAGGGTGGTGGTGGTGATGGTGATGGTGGAGGGGGTTGCTTCAAAAGACTTCAGCCTTAATCTACAGCTGCTATTCTCAGCCCTGGGGATGCATGGGTGGTGCAGGCTAGGGCTCTTATTAACGCTCACGTACTGACACCAGGCAGAGATCTCAAGCACTGTGTAATTTGGAGCACATAGTGGGGAGAAAAGGATTTATGAGAGATGGCTTGATACTCCCTTTTCACCCAAATCCCCCCCCCCCCCTACCCCCACCCTCCCTCCCTACTCCTACACAGTGAGAACCAGCCAGTGAAATATTTTTTGTGAAGGTTGTGAAAGTATTTCCAGGCCCCTGATAAGCTGCTTGTATGGTCTATTCATTCTGTCGGGGGCTATGACATCCCTATGGGTTTGACCTATCACAGTGGTCTAATCCCAGCCTGTTAGCGTTGTGTGAATGCTCTGTGTTGAATGCTGTGTCACTGTGTGATGTGGGCTTGTGTTGTAAATGGTGTGTGTGGACAGCCAGCTCCCAGTTCTTAATACGTTTGGTTTCTGTGCAGTGGCTCGTGCAATTATTGCAAAGGTCAAATGTGCCTGCGTAATCTGATTATGCCATAACGCAACGCTGTAATGAGGCAAACGCAGCTGCTGTGTCAAAACTTTTGGCCAAGGAAGGATGTTTAAATTCATCTGCCTCACTCATCAGAATTTTCGATGAGGTCAAAGGTTAGATGTCACAGGTGACCCACCTGCCAGCGTTGATGATGGCAGGGTCGGCCCCGGAGCAGATGTCGTCCATGATGTAGGCGTTCTCGTCGCAGGAGAAGTTGAGGCTGGTGTAGTTTGGCTTGCACACGGTCAGGAAGTACGGGGCGTGGTAGCCTGTGGCCAACTGGATGATGTCAGTGATAAGGGCGGTGGCACAGAGGCCAAAAACATGGACACCTGCGTGAGACACATACACACAAACCCACATTCAGACACACACACACACACACACACACACACACACACACACACACACACAGACACAGACACAGACACACACACTCACACACACACACACACACACACACACACACACACACACACACACACACACACACACACACACACACACACAAACACACACATACACAAACACAGGTTTTAGCACAAGGCCTACTTAGATCAAAGCCAAACACTCCATCCTAACTCTGGCTCACACACACACACACACACACACACACACACTGAAAGCCGACCTACCCACAAACCTGACGGCCCGGCGTATGTATGAGTTGAAGTTGCAGCCGGCGGCGTTGATGTCAGCCTCGGCTCCGGCCCCATTGTGCCTCCTGGATAGGCAGCAGAACAGAATTCCCTCTCCGATCATTATCTGCGGACAGAAAACCCGCCGAGTCAATACGGCAGACCCACAGAGATCAGATGTCCCCCGCAGTTCACCAACGCAATTACTCGTCCCCACAGCGTCAGTTAATGTGCCCATAATTCGCTCCTAGCTTGCAGCGCTATCTACCCTCATAGTGTTCCCAGGCTGACTCAGATAACTTTTCAGGGTTTTGTTGTACTGGCCCAAGGGCTCAGGTTTAAGCCATAGGGAACTAGAGTAGGGAGGCCAAGCCTGCTTTTCTGTATGTGCAAATTCAGGGTACTGCAGTTACTTTAAATTATTCTTGTGAGTATGAAGTACGCACGAAAGCTGGCATGAGGTGTTTTAAAGTGACCTTGTAAGCAGGGGGACTCTTTTGCTTACTTTAGCATGCAGATTCTTAAATGATATTCCACAATGACCTTGCTATCAGAGCACCCACTTCCTTACTGCACTTGCTAGTGTGTGACTTGCACTGTCAGTGTGAACTCACAGAACGCACCTGTTATCATGTACTCACGCACAAACACACGCACACACACACACACACACACACACACACACACTTTCTGTATAAACACACACACAGACACATTCTGTATAAACACACACACATTCGGTACATACACACACACACACACACACACACACACACACACACAAACACACACAAACACACACACAGAGACTTGTTCAAGCCCACACACACACAAACAAACACACACACACACATGTACAAGCCCCAAACACACACATGTACAAGCACACATATTATTGCTGTTATCCATGCCCTCCACCTGACCTGCTGTCACACTCATCACGTCAGCTCCTTGGAGCCCAGGTGCTGTCTTTGTGCACTTGACATTAAACCCCAGGTCCATAAACGCACACACACACACACACACACACACACACACACACACACACACACACACACACACACACACACACACACACACACACATACACACACACACACACACACACACAAACACACACGTCTGTGCCCTTGACATGAAACCCCAGGTCCATAAACACACACAGTAAAAGGTCACTGACAGGCCAAATGCAATCCCAAGTCATTTTGTATGTGCACAAGCCTTGCACAGTTTCTTACAGAAAACCCTGAATTTGCAGTAAATGTCCTCGACTTGACTTTGTTGGCCTCAAAACAGACAGCAAGTCCTCTCAAGCCATAGAAAGTAGTTGAATCTGAAAGTATCAATCAATTCTTATTTTCCTCATCAAATAGTACTGTATGTGCGCATCATAGTCGTCACAGCAAGCTGCTGTTTTTGTGCCCAACTCTGATCCTATTCAGGCATCCTTCATGTTAATTGTTTGACGAAATGAGCCAAGCGTCATTGTACACTGATGTGGTGCGATGTGCCGGTTGAATCATCGACAAAACTTTGTTTTGTAATTACTCACACCCTGTAATTCCAAAAAAAAAACAGTTTTGCTGAATGCTTTAAACATGGCAAATATGATATATTATTAGAATATATAAAAGAACATCAACAATTTCCTGTGAAAAAGTGGCTTTGCATGTCTCTAGTGGTTTTGCAGGGAGAAAAAAAATCGAATACGGAAAAAAACAGAATTAGTTAGCAGTAGTAGCAACATGCAAGCCCTGCATTTTTACATACACAGCATTATGTCCAGGTACAATCTGTGACAATCTAAAGAAGAGGGAATTTGCATGCTGATCCTACACAATGAGGTTAGGAGGAGGAATCTGGGAAAAGGAGTCAGGATCAGGTATGGCCTGTCCTGAAAATGAACTATACCTAAATATACCTCTTTTGTTATTGTGGACACTTGACTTCTGTGGGTGGTGTGGCCTGGGACAGACGCCATGACTGCTGGGGCTTTGGTGTGGTGTTAGGCTTTGGCTTGGGTGAGGAGTTTAAATCACGGCAGGGGCGCCAGTTTGATGTCAGTAACCGTCCACGCCCAGGCTGGCGGGGGAGGTGCTAAGGATATAGCTGGTAGACCCTGGCACGAGACGGGCAGCCCAGCGCCATGCCCCGAGGGCCCGAGGCTCTGAGGCCACCGCGCCCGCCTCCCTGTGCCCACGTTCTCTGCCACTCTTCGCAGCCATTCTGCCTGTCTAGCTGATGGACATAAAGATGCCATCGCCTCGTCCCCGAAAAGGAGACAACTGGCAGCGCAGCAGGGGGCCGGAGCACCTGCGGCAACCTCCCGCCTGACACCAAATCTGTTCCGTAGTACAACAAGCACTCGGAGAATAGAGGAGATTAAATCAAGGGCAGACACTGATGGCAGCTTTAAAATGGAAAATTAAATAAATATTTCGTCCCATGACGTGGCTGGAATAGCAAATGCTCACGGGGGAGTCGACCTTTAGACCCATTTGACCCTCTGACAGGCTAGAGGTTGAATGTGAACCAGCAAGTATCATGGCTCAAATCAGTTTTGGAGGAATCCCATCACAGCTCGTCACTCATATAGGAGGCAAATTAATTATATTGCTGGCATACTGCACACATTATCTCTCTCTGACACTAATTTGACTGTCACCCGTTTTAGTGCCTTGCGATTTTTTTCCAATTAATCCCAATCAGAATATTCTATGGACTTCTTCATCAGAAGCAATTACATGTGATTGGTTTGAACGTTTCCCGTAATGGAAGAGGAGTACATTTTTAAAATATATGTGACATCTGCATTGCGGTGGGATTTCAATTTTGGTGAATACATGAGCCGCATCAGATGAACAGCAATAACGCAGAGTGCCACTAAACCCAAAGCAATCCCATCTGTTCTCATTCTATTTGTGTAACACCTCATTAATGCGTGTAAGATTATATGATTGGTGTAATTATCCACATTTCAGGCACAGCTGCAAATGGTCATTTTGGTTTTAGTATGGTTCAGTTCGGGTTTTGTTTATAGGGGCGACTTGCTTGGGACTCTGCTCATACTGAATGCCATGTTGCCGTGACGACACTTTTCTGACCTCGCAACGATGAAGGATCGCTGCCTCTCAGGCGGGTTACGTCACTGAAGCAGGGCAATCAGCTGCCATCTCTGCTGATTCATGACTCAAGATATCACAGCGGTCATCTTAAGGCTGACCACTCATTCATGTGTGTTCTGTCTTTTTAAATAGCATGCCTGCAAGCCACGTTTAATACCCACCATCGCACGCAACCCAACCTTATGTCAGTCTGGCTCTCTTTGAGGTTCTTTCTAAACTTCACATCTTGTTATGAACTGTGCAGATATTCTCACATGATGTCTTCTGGATTTGTCTTTTTACCTCAGGGGGATTTTCCCTCTGCTGTCCTTGCTCTGCCCATGCTTGAATGGACATGGACGGTGTCCAGAACAGACCCTTATCCTCAAGGCTAACTGTAGATGGTCAATAATTAATATGCATTTGATGAGAGAGGTTCTGACTGAAATAGGGCCCCCACAAAGGGACTTAGTCGTTCTAACTAAAGCCTGATGCTAGGTGCCCTCTGAAACTGGCCACAGTTTAGTGTGCCATTTAGATTTACATTTCACATTGTCATTTAGCAGACGCTTTTACCCAAAGCGACTTAAAAGCAATGTTGCATTTATACATCAGGAGCAGTAAGGAGTTCAGTGTCTTGCTCAAGGACACTTACACACTTGGTCGGGAGGGGTGGGGAATCGAACCAGCAACTTTCCAACCTTCCGGTTATCTAAACGACTCCTCTACCTCTTGTACCACTGTTTGGCACATGGCACCCCAGGCTCCTCTATTGGGGACAAGGATTTTAGATGGAGCATAGCATATTTAATTCCAATTTGGACACACACACACACATGCAAACAAGACACTAAAACTGTAATGTTCCACTTAGCTGGCTATTCCATCAACACTGGCATGTCTCTCCCCAGACAGAGGGAGTTCACACTTCAAAACCATTTATCCCTCCTGTCATTTCCATAACAACAGGCTAATATGCCTGGAGAACTCAGTGGGAATCCGGGTGTGAAATAATCAACGAGTTTCTGCATGAGAGCTCCGCTAGTGCAGTGGCCCTGGCTACCACGACATACGGGCACACACACACACATGTGCACACACACATACACATGCATACACACACGCACACATTCACACACACACACACACACACACATGCATATGCACACGCACACATGCACACACGCACACACATGCATACGCACACACACACATGCACACACGCACACACATGCATACGCACACGCACACATGCACACACATACACACACATTCACACACACACACACACACATGCATATGCACACGCACACATGCACACACGCACACACATGCATACGCACACACACACATGCACACACACATACACACACACATATGCATACGCACACATGCACACACATACACACACACACACATGCATACGCATACGCACACGCACACATGCACACACATACACACACACATATGCATACGCACACATTCACACACACACACACACACATGCATATGAACACGCACACATGCGCACACACATACGCACACATGCACACACACACACATGCATATGCACACGCACACATGCACACACATACACACACACACATGCATGCATACGCACATACACACATGCATATGCACACACACACACAAATATACACATGCATGCATGTGCACGCACGCACACACAAGCATGCACTACAACACACAAATAATACACATTTATACACAGACCTAAATACAGTATGTGCAGAGCAGACACATGAAATCATACAAATGCAGTCACATACACGCACACGCACACGCACACGCACACGCACACGCATGCACTACAACACACAAATAATACACATTTATACACAGACCTAAATACAGTATGTGCAGAGCAGACACATGAAATCATACAAATGCAGTCACATACACGCACACGCACACGCACACGCACACGCACACGCACACGCACACACACACACACACACACACACACACACACACACACACACTCAAACTCACACTCACACACACACACACACACACACACACACACACACACACAAATACCATGCTGCTATTGCTACATTCCTGGCCACCATCACAGAATCTACAATGATGTGAGCAAACAGACACACGCAGATTCACATAATTTCTACAGTGAATAAATAAATAATGCTTTTTGCTACTCTCTAGTCTGTTTGAAAATGGACAAATTGACCCCCTAGCATCTGGCATGAGGGGAAGGACAGATTCACAGTGAAGGCACAGCACAAGGGGAGAGGGAAGGCGAACAAACCCACCCCTCAGCAATGCATGGGTCGGTGTGCGGGAGAGAGGGCCGTTAGAGGCGGGCGCTGAGTGGGCACTCTGATGTACAAGCCTGCCAGAATGTCATGGAGACCAGCTCCTTGCGTTGCTAGGCGAGCGCTTAGCTAAAAGGAATGCCTTATCTAAAAGCAGCGGTAGAATGCCAGAGATGTCTGAACGTTTCTCACAATCTCCTGAGAGTGGTGTTGCTGTTTGTGTTTGCCAAGTGAAATGTCTGTCCTGAGGGATCCCTCACTGTTCACTGTTTTGTTATAGTAATAGAGCAGGTGGAGTGATACAAGGGTTCTCCATCTTGAAATGTACACAAACACAGTAGGAAGCACATGAAATAAGACCAGTTTTATCTATCGATAAGATTGACTTTCTATACATAAGGAACTCCTAGCTGACTTCGCCTGTCAAATTCACTTCAGATGTAGAGAGAATCTATAATGTAAGCAAATAGGTCAAATAAATTCCAATCGTGTGCACAAAGTGTCTTCAAAAACCAGAGCATTTCTTCAGGTTCTTGAGCTGTAAATGAGCTTCTGAAGCTACATGACACAAATAGAATATTATCTATCAGATATTCTGATAGCACTTCATATAATTTCTGCTTTAATTATAAAGGTGTAATAATCAGAGAAGGACTATGATATAATATAAAAATAATATAAAAAATTAATTATCCAAAGCCACAGAGAGGCCTGCTGTCAATCAACCAATCAACGTCTGTCTAGTGGAATGCACGTTGTCATTGGATGTGAATGTGTCAAAACTGAACATGAAGATGTTAGGTCCACAGCTAAGGAAAGGGAACAGATGTATATAGCCACAGTACCTGAAAATAGTGAATGGTGGTTATGAAATTGTAGAAATATGCATGGCACATACACAGCCTCTGGGTAACACAGAGTATCAGTGCTGCTCATGGCAGCATCTTGCCCATCTGTGAGCTCTTTCAGCCAGATAAAACCTCACACCACTATACTAGGACTGCCCTGCCACAAGTATGTTAGTGAACACAGCCTGCTGAGGTAGTCTGCCCAGTCACCACTCCTCGATCCAACAGAGCATCTGTGGCCTGAGATGCAGGGAGCTATTTGTAGGGTTTATACAGTCCCAGCCAACTTGACCCAACGGTGGGGGGCATAGGCTGGTATCCCTGTGAAATATGTCTGATGCTCTCAGAATCAGTGACCACACAAAGATAAGTTGGTCACAGTGTGATCTATTATCCAAGGCGACACGCGGTATACTACAGACACCACTGATCATCACTTAACTATACTACACACAGTATACTACAGACTCCACTGATCATCACATAACTACAGGCAGTATACTACAGACAACACTGATCATCACATAACTATACTACACGCTGTATACTACAGACACCAGTGATCATCCCGTAACTATACTACACACAGTATACTGCAGACACCACTACTGACACCAGTTACCATCCCGTAACTATACTACACGCAGTATACTACAGACACCAGTGATCATCACATAACTATACTACACGCAGTATACTACAGACACCAGTGATCATCACATAACTATACTACACACAGTATACTACAGACACCAGTGATCATCACATAACTATACTACACACAGTATACTACAGACACCAGTGATCATCACATAACTATACTACACACAGTATACTGCAGACACCACTACTGACGCCAGTGATCATCACATAACTATACTACACACAGTATACTACAGGCACCACTGATCATCACATAACTACAGGCAGTATACTACAGACACTAGTGATCATCCCGTTACTATACTACACGCAGTATTCTACAGACACCAGTGATCATCACATAACTATACTACACGCAGTATACTACAGACACCAGTGATCATACCGTAACTATACTACAAGCAGTATACTACAGACACCAGTGATCATCACATAACTATACTACACACAGTATACTACAGACAACACTGATCATCACATCACCTTGCTCTACCAGTTAGGTGATAGGAACACAATGCAAGCGTGGGGGGTGTGGAGGGTGGACAGCCAGGCAATGTGTCCCCGAGATTGTCCCAGGCAGGAAAGAAATGTTATCTAAATGTTCATTGGACAAATGTATTTGTTTTCAGAAAGTGTTTTATCATTTTAATGAGATGATGCTTGTCGTCAATTAATTTATCTTCCTGCTACAATTTGAAGCCTACACATGTCCACCTATTTTATTGCAATGCAGAGGCCTCAAAATAAGAAGGTGTGACATTGTTGTAACTGCACTTGCCACGTTAGTCAACATGTGGTCCTCATCATGCAGAGTAGTCTACTACTGGACAGGTTAACGTTAGCTAGCTGGCTGGTTAGCCACTACAGTTGGCTATTTACAACTTCTAGTGGTCATCTACCTGCTAAAACAAAACAGCTATCTAAGATGAAACTATTTGCGCTATACCATGTCTCAAGACAGATTGATGGTTTGGCACTGCTTTCTATAGACAGACTTAAAGGACCTAAAACATTTGCTACCAAAGAGCTGTGGTGGATGTCAATCTAAGCGCTTAAATTCACGGTGATCTTAGGGGCTGATGATGTGTTTTACTTTACATGTGTCATTGTCACTGGATCATGTTTTACATAACACTGACTTGTCAACGAGTTGTCAACAAGTCATCATTTTGACATTTGCTAACTTAAACCTAGGAAGTGATTATTGTCTTATGAGTTAATAGACTAATGTGACATGATTTGTTACAACCCTTTATTTTGAATATTATGAATGACAGTCAAGTTGACGTGACAATAAAGCATGGCGTTGATATTCCAAGCCTGCTACTCTGTTCTGGCCCAGGCATCATGCACGCCAGCCCTGAATGCAAGCATCACATTTATAACAATATAATACCAATAAGCGGTAATGCTGTTTGGTTTCCATGGTGCATCCCATCTCTGTCACAGAGATTCTTGGGCTGAAACTCATCTACTTTTTAATGGATACAGTAATAAGGTTTTTATATTCCCTCATTTACCAACGCCTACCTCTCTCAAGCTGAAATTAAAATGACTCATAATAATAAATAATCAACTGGGCTCATCTACCAGACCAACCTGAGATGTATATTATGGTCTCATTTCACACGTAAGCATGTTCTCAGTGACAGGAAGCTTACCTTAAATGAACAACAGACGCCATCAAACCATGACTCAGAAAGCCCACAGCTTCTCGCTTAAAATACCAGTGTAAGGATAAACAAACCATTGCAAATCCCCTGTTTTAGCAGACAGCATAATGAAGTTAAGCACCAGAGGGTATCTTACCGTGATGGCGGGTGCGGCGAAGGCCAGGCTGAGCAGCATGAGGAAGGGCACAGCCTCATGCGTGGGCTCGATGTAGGGGAGACTCAGGCTGCGGTCGTTGCAGTTGAAGCCCGACCGGACTGGCTTGAACATGTCTGTCAGCTCCAGGAAATACAGGCTCACCACCGACGACACCAGGATGGGCAGCTGTCCACACAAACGGAGTAAAGAGAATCAAGGAATGAAACAAGAAATCTATCTGAGACGATATGTTGTTGTTTCCTGCTCCAAAGGGTTTCTGAGATTCTTTATTTCCATTTTGAAAATGTTTAAAAAGTTTAATTTGGGGGGGCACTGTAGCTCACACAGTAGCCTCGACCACATTCGGGCTTGACGCCCACGGAGGAAACAGGTTCGATGGTGATCTTCGGTGGTGATCTTACAAAACAAGCAGATCTGTGTGCCTGCTCTGGTCTATATGTGGACGGCACAAATGAGATCAGTGTGGATTTAAAATAATTTAAAAGCAACGACATATTGTACCCTGCCCTCTCCTTAAACTAACAGCAGTGGTGGTACTCGTGGAAAAGTTCCCATGTCATTTGTATTATTAAAACGGCCATTCTAAAGAGGGGGTCTGCAGCGCAGCGGTAGGTTGTCCCTGCTTGGCCCCGGTGGCTTCAGGGATAGGATGCATGGTTGCACTGATTTCATGCTGACGTGCGCCCCTACCCAAGACGACAGAGTAATTACCTTTAAGTGCTCGGAAAAGCAGTGTCTCCCTAGAGATCAGCGCTCGCAGGCGATTGCATTGAACATCAGCATTTTCATTTCAAAATGAATTGAAAACAGAAAGACCCACAATCCTCGAGAGGAGAGGAGAGGAGAGGAGAGGCTGGGGAAGGCAGGTAGAGAAAATGAGCCTCAAGGTAAAAGTGAAATAAATGAACATGGGCAAAAATTGGATTTTGGCTGAGAGCTGAGAGGGGCGGTTTCTCGGGCCACATGAGGGTAGTGCTGTTAGAGTGAGGGGGGCGAGTGAAGCTCCGGTCTCCACAGTCCGATTCGCTCTAGATAACTGCTGTGACTGATAGCAGAGAGAGGTGGTAGTGGTGGTCATGGTGATGGGGGACATTTCTGACATGCATGTACGGGATGCTAATGTGATGTGCATTATTTATCTTGCACAGAGTAGACCTCATTGCAGCATACAGCAGGGGTACCACCAACCCAAACCTCCTCCAATTAGACAGAACCCTGGTTGTTTCTGGGCCGAACCGTCTTCCCGAAATTGCAGTGCAGTGCGAGGGCCAAGTGTGTGCCGGCGGGCTCCGCTGTGCAGCATTTCCATATGAGGGCTTAAACGGCTAACAGCGCGTGCGACGGAGCCCCCCCACCACGAGCGGAACAGAAGGACATCTCTTCATGTCGGGAGTGCAGAGGAGCCTCCAGCTGAGAGGGAGAGGAGACTGGCAGCTCTGCCTCTGAAGTCGCAACACAAGCCGCAGATAGTCGGCACGCTCTGAGAAGAGCGGCAAATATTGCCATTCGTAATTCCACTGGTGACATGGTCGCTTTTGAACACTGCTCTCCCACACACACACATGCATAAATACACACAGACACACACATACACATCTATGTACATTTCAACACAGGCAAGTAAGGACACACATACCCTTACACACACACACACTAACTTACAGCTTATACATCTTTTACACACATATGCACAGTGTAACCTAAGAACTACCTTACATATACACCCCTGTGCACACACACACACACACACACACACACACACACACACACACACACACATACACACACACACTCACACACACACATGTGCTCATCAACATGCATACCATCCATAAATCAAAATTTCACAGGTCAGCAAATCAGTCTCAAACATTCCTGCTGCTCACCATTAGGGCTTCCATATTCAAAAGATGAAAAGGGGGAAGGAAGCCAGGCTGAGAATACATTATTAATATTGTGTCATCTCTGCTGTGTGGTAACAGTGGTTACAGTGGTACAGTTCCAACTGAACTCAACCTCTAGTGTGCACTGGGTGTGTGAGAGACCATGAGTATACATATGTTGGTATTATTTGGCAATGGCTCCTTTACAGTCTCTCTTTCACTTTCCCTCTCTTCCTCTTTCTTTCTCTCTCTCTCTCGTTTTCCCTCTTTCTCTCTGGATGAACAGAGACTGATCCGGGCATCGTGCGTTGCTGATATCCCACGTGTTCGCTTCAGAGCAGAAATATAGGTCAGTGGTAGCACCTAAGCAAACGACGGACTCTGCAGAAATATGCAAGGTGAAGCAGCTGCTTCTCTTCTCCTCTCCTCTCCTCTCCTCTTCTCTCCTCTCCTCCTCTTCTCCTCTCCTCCCCGCATACCTGGCAGCAGAGTAGCCTCCCCACACAATCACTCCACCACCACCACCACCACCACCACCACACACATTCCCTGGAGGGCAACTCTCCTTGATTTGATGAAGATTACATTCCTTAAGACCACTCTAAAACCCCTCCCCAGCAGGTTGAGGGGCAAAACTGGCGCCCGCTAACGCCTGCAATCTTTCACTTTCATAAACAAGATGGACGTCTTTCTTGGCCGCTCACTTAAGACACACTTTAAATTCAATTAAATGCTGAGCAGACTTTTGAAGTGCTCGTTCGTAACGCTGTCCGGCAAATCTGAGGCAACGCTTGATGCTGACACACTTTCAGGAGGCAATTCTCAGAGGGAGCCGGCGCTGAAGAAGAAGAGCACGCGGCGTAACTTGGAAGAGCAGTTTTTTTTTATTTATGCCACGGCTGTACATAAACGTCCCTCTAATCTCATTCCACCGTATCCCACTTCCAGAGATTACCAAAATGAGAACGTAAAGGAAGGAGGGGAAAGGAAGGTATGAACAACAGGAATGACACCGCCGCCTGAATAATGGATGTATACAAATGGAAGGCTGGCTTGTGTTTGCTGCCGGTTATTTTTAGCGGCTCCATCGCAGCAGGCACTGGAGGTGTCCCACTGCTAATGAAGGCCTGCGTGCCCGTCTCATCCCTGGGCACAGTCTCTCATTAGACCCCACGATTACTGCTTCCCTCCTCTGTGCGGGGCCAGACGAGAGAGAGAGAGACAGAGAGAGAGGGACGGAGAGATGGAGAGACAGAGAGGGATGGAGAGATAGTGGGGCAGAGGGAGTGAGGGATGGAGGGAGAGAGAGAGAGAAAGAGAGACAGAGAGGGACAGAGAGGGACAGAGAGGGACGGAGAGATAGGGGGGCCGAGGGAGTGAGGGATGGAGGGAGAGAGAGAGAGAGAGAGAGAGAGAGAGAGAGAGAGGGACGGAGAGATAGGGGGGCCGAGGGAGTGAGGGATGGAGGGAGAGAGAGAGAGAAAGAGAGACAGAGAGGGACGGAGAGGGACAGAGAGATAGAGGGGCCGAGGGAGTGAGGGATGGAGGGAGAGAGAGAGAGAAAGAGGGACAGAGAGATAGAGGGGCCGAGTGAGTGAGGGATGGAGGGAGAGAGAGAGAGAGAAAGAGAGACAGAGAGGGACAGAGAGATAGAGGGGCAGAGGGAGTGAGAGATGGAGGGAGAGAGAGAGAGAAAGAGAGACAGAGAGGGACGGAGAGGGACAGAGAGATAGAGGGGCCGAGTGAGTGAGGGATGGAGGGAGAGAGAGAGAGAAAGAGAGACAGAGAGGGACAGAGAGGGACAGAGAGATAGAGGGGCAGAGGGAGTGAGGGATGGAGGGAGAGAGAAAGAGAGACAGAGAGGGACAGAGAGGGACAGAGAGATAGAGGGGCAGAGGGAGTGAGGGATGGAGGGAGAGAGAAAGAGAGACAGAGAGGGACAGAGAGATAGAGGGGCAGAGGGAGTGAGGGATGGAGGGAGAGATAGAGAGAAAGAGAGACAGAGAGGGACAGAGAGATAGAGGGGCAGAGGGAGTGAGGGATGGAGGGAGAGAGAGAGAGAGAGAGAGACAGAGAGGGACGGAGAGATAGTGGAGCTGAGGCAGTGAGGGATGGAGGGAGAGAGAGAGAGAGAGAGGGACAGAGAGATAGGGGGCTGAGGCAGTGAGGGATGGAGGGACAGAGAGAGAGAGGGAGAGAGAGACAGAGATGGAGGAGGTGGTGACATACCTGGAGTAGCCATGTGTCTAGGGCTTACTAAGCATGTGTTACAATTATGAGGCAGGTGAAAGAGTTTGGACTGTTATTTATAGTATGTAAAAAAAAATAGGGCATTTGAAAGGACACTGCAATCCCCCTAAGAAGTTTTTTTATCCACAAGGCAACCTTGACCTTTTGTCAACACGATTGTCTAGATTTACAAATCTCCAGGACCCCTAAGCTGTAGGGAAGAGCGCAAATCAAGTGCCCACAGCAAGGTTGATCTTAAAGATACATTTTACATGCTGACGTTTCAGGTCAGTCCACTGCTTCCTTCTCAGAAACTTAGAGCATATTCATGAGCTCACATCCCACGCCTAAGTGAGGTCTTGGTGAATTAAACACGACATCTGTTCAAGCTGATTTACAGTGAGCTTCAGCGCTCTCCTCAGGATAGCTGGTTAAACCATGCAGCTCTTATAATGGACTGCCTGTTACAGTATAAGATATTTCCATACAGATGGTCTGAGGTTCACCTGAGGGCAGCCGAATCTATTGATCTCGGCGTAGCACCTGCCGGATTTATGAATATCGACACGCTTACCTCACTAAACGCCTCACTAAATGTATCCCTTACTCAGTGTCACTATTGATGGGGTATCTTAGGGCTACCCTAGGTGAGTGAATGCATAAGTAAGAATGCGTGATTGAGAGTGGGTAAGTGAGTGTGTGTGTGTGTGTGTGTGTGTGTGTGTGTGTGTGTGAGTGAGTGAGTAAGTGTGTGTGTGTGTGAGAGTGAGTGAGTGAGTAAGAGTAAGTGAATGAATGCATAAGTAAGAATGTGTGATTGAGAGTGGGTAAGTGAGTGTGTGTGTGTGTGAGTGTGAGTGAGTAAGTGTGTGTGTGTGAGAGTGAGTGAGTAAGTGTGTGTGTGAGTGAGTGAGGGAGTAAGAGTAGTGAATGAGAGAGAATGAATGAGCGAATGAGAGTCACCCTGCATGCATCCCCCTTCAGTGAGAATGCCCCATCTGAGGGGTCTGCTTATCTCACTTTCCTTCACAAGCTTCCTTCCCCCTCCCCTTCATCTCCTCGTCTGAAGGCTTGACTGCTCCCCTTCTTTATGTCCCCTTGGCCTATATATGCTCCACTTCCTCAGCGAGACGAGAGAAGGGGGGGCAGCTATTCCAGTCAAAGAGCATTGGTTCAGGCCCCAGTAAGTGTAGCATCACACATAGACTACTTGTCTGGGGTAATCCTTTCCAAGAGCAACACAGCTTCCTGGTGGACACCGGTGCTATTCTTCTCTCTCAGCATGCAGCCCATAATACTTATAAAAGCCAAGATATGTAATGGAGGGAGAAATAAAAGAGCCCCATAGCAAATCATAAACAGCAATGGATGGGAGCTGGGTGGTGTCAATATCAACATAGTAAAACTTATGACCCGTCTTAATTGCTAAGGGAAAGATCTCAATACACCATTTGTATTTCATTCTGACACCCTTGGAGGCTGCCTAGTGTCTGAAGCAAATGTTGGAATGAATGGGCTTGAATAATTTCCATCCCCCAGAAAAAAAACGTTGTTCATGAAATAGTGATGATGTTTGCATGGCTTCATTTGAAGTCCCATTCTTCTGCTGTCTCTCCTGTTGTGATGCATGGTGAATAACGATTCAGGTGGGAGATATGCGTTGTGATCAAAGAACAAAAGCAAGCACCTTGACAGGTTTTTGTTTTTTTTATCTCAGTGAGACGTGCCAGTCGATTGTGCCACTTGAGACTGTGTAAGGGATATAGTGTCATCCTGTCTCTATAACGCTGGGTGGCAGCCAGGGATAGTCTTCAGGCTCTGGGTGAACAGCACTCTACAATCTTCACATGTAACCTTCACCTTGCTAATTAAATGTCCATTGCCATGCAACAGAAAACACACAGTACTAAACAGAAAGTCTCGGCCCCTGTTGGAACTCAATGTCAACATGTCCCTCTAACAACCTCCTTGCAAGCATGGCTGCACTTGACTGGACCAAACTCCAGATATTTACAACAACAAAGGCCAAAAATGATCATTACTTTACATTTCTTTACATTACATTACACTACATTACTGGATATCCCCTCCCCCTTTCTCAACACCGAGAAATTAAATTTGGGTTAAGAGCATAGATTCACATGTGCCTCCATGAAGAGCATGACTTCCTAAGGTATGAAGCAATCAATGTAAGCATGAAACTAGGGCATATTAGATGTGTAGAATCAATTGGGACAAACATAAATAGCAGACTGCTTTGATTTTTTTCATACTGGCATGAAGACAGCCGTTTAGAGGAACACTTGGCCTGAAATGTTACAGATCTACATGCTCTGCTAAATTAAAGCTAATAAGTAAATGGGTTCAGAAATATCTAAGTTCTATAATCCTTTTCGCCATGACAAAGGTGTTTCCATAATATCATTTTTGACTCCGGAACAGGTATCTGTACACATGTATGCATGTATGGATGTAAGCATGTGTAAAATGAAAACTAGTCACACAAATGATCACTGATAGTTGATGAAAGACAGAAATAAAGCTCTTGACGAACAACTTGCCGTAAACCTACTGTCACACATTTAACCTAATTCTTGGCACCATTCGATGATTTCATTCAATGCCGTCTGACTTCGAATGACCAAAGCGCCATCTGTGTGTATGACCGACCATATCACCATATAAACACCCCTACTCCCTGCAAAACCTTGTTATTGTCATTTTTCGACATGCGTTCAATACAATTAGGATGTCAGTTCAACCTACCTCAACAAAATAGAAGCAAGGCAGCAAGGTAACGCTGTCTTTCGTCACCTTTCCTTTTGGTCTTTCTTTCGCCGACATGGTGGCACTTTTTCAGCCCTTTTCACGAGAAAACACCGGTAACCTGTTGTGTGCAAATGTCCGCAGCCACCTTCGTCACGCAATCTCATGCGACGACAACGAATGCTTCTCGCTTCATTCTACAATCTAGAGACCAAAGGATGGACGGTGCGGTTTTCTACAGCATGTAGAATCAGTAATCACCACCAAGTCTCCGGCGCACGAATCGTGTATGCACGACGCGACAGATCAGAGATGCAGGGGACACACTCGGTCTACATCCCGCGGTAACACGGTCAGACACTTGGAGCAGACCACAAGGTAAAACGGCTTGAAGGAATGACCACAGATTTTCCCTCCTATCCCCCAGTTTTCCTCTCTGTCTCTCTCTCTCTTACACTCACCGAACGTGAGAGCTCAGCACTGAAGCGCAAGCGCACAACGCAAACCATGCTTCTCACATAAACAGTACAGATGACGGTTTCAGCGTGCCGCCTCCTTCAACATTAAAAATCATGCCCATCAATAAAGATGAAAGTGACTTCCACATCATTCGAACACATCAGCTGATTACAAAGCTTTTGCGAACTGTGTTGTCACTTGAATGCATGTAAGTGAGGGGGAACATTATCACCAAACTTTACACAAGTACATCTCTAAGAAAGCATCCAAATTAGCTATTTAAAACAATCAGGCAAAGTAATTGATCTATGACATTCAATCCACTGTTCTGCATTATACATCTGCATCCTCATTAACATGCTCTGTCCTACTTACAGCTCAGATCTTTTCCTCTTCGTCAAAAGCAAGGCACTTCTCACACTGCTATTATATCTACAAAGTCCACTGTGCAGTGATGGCTGTGTCTGTAGCAGTTGAGGAAAATGTATATGAGTGGGTTTGATGAAGGACTGCCACACACGCTCTCCTCGAACTAGTTTATTAGACAGACTTTCTATTTTTAGTGGCCAAGGAGCCAGCAATTACTTTAATTCCCGCTGGTGACAGTAAGTGGGTAGCCAAAGTATGCCTGGCACAATGGGAATAAGAAGACCAATGAGAGAGGCCCAGATCTTTCTGACCAAGTTTCCTCAATTCATCAGAGGTATTTTAGGAACAGAGTGTAAAGTTTTTTTCGGAAGGAAAGAAAACTGATGTGATGTCGATGTGTGGAGTAGGAGTGTTGATGGGGAAATTCATTTTAATGACATTGTGATTGGACTCATTATAGAGTGGTTTATTGTGCGTTCTTTGATTAATGGTAAAAGCTACATGTGTGGGTACAAAGGAGTGTACAAATAAAAGGAGTGTACAACGCAACGCAAAAGCAACGGAAACGTACAAGGCAGCCTCAAGGAACGTATGGCTTTCCTGACACTAAAACCGGTTAAACAAAACAACTGTAATATGTAGACACTTTGGCAGTTAGTTGTATATGATTCGTTTATTTATGATAGTTGTGATCCAATATACAGGTGATGAATGAATCACTGCACTGTTGATATTGAGACGGAGCGGGGCGCTCTCCTCTGGGACACCTGTTTCAGAACCATAGTCAGCTCCTATATGTTTTAATGGAGCTGACCAGGGTGCTGAAAAGCAGTTGATATTACATCGCAGAATTAAAACACTGGTTATCGTTAATGCTGGAAAAGTAGCCATGCCAAATGCATGGACAACACTACTGTTCAACGCGTTATTGACGGGGGAGCATCCTTAATTATTGTCCTGTTTCCCCTTATAATCAGTATCTGAGGGAGGTGTAGAGGGCTCCGTTATGGATGTCAAGTCCTTACATGACGCCTAGATGAGTGACTGGAAATTCGGGAAACAATGAACTATTTTACCTTTCTACACCGGTTGGTCAGATTTATAAATAGTTCACCCACTTATATTTTTATAACAATAGGTTCAGATAGGTTTGTTTGACAGGTCTCTGTAGGGTGGCCGCACTCTACTCTCCTCACAGGGGCTGATGTTAAATTCTTGTCCTGCAGTCAGTAAGAGGAAACCTCATGCGGTGTGCGTGGCTCGGGAACAGTATACCTGTTGTTCATCTGCTCTGCTGTGAGAGAGCTGGCTGGGGGTGGGGGATATGAGTAGTCGACTCAGTGCTGCAAGAGAGAAACTACTTCCAGGAAAGTGCCGTTGCCATCGCAGCGAAGGGGAAGACACGATCAGCGCCTGCGCGGTGCTGAGGAAGCCGCATGCAGTAAAGTAATTACAAACAGTAGCCGAGGTAGCTAAAAGTCTTCGTAAATTGCCTTAATTTCAATAATAGATGTGTATTATCCCTGCAAACCTTAAGCTGACATCTTAAGGCACCGAAAAATAAACATCACGAAGTGAGAACGAGGGGAGACACATAACCACGTAGGTTAGGCTATTTATTAAGTGCAAAGCTACCAGCCCTGTAGGTAACATCCTGATGTCGTTGAGTCGCTAAAACTCCTTGAGCTACATAAGGTAGGACTTGTTCTTCCTGTATTACCCGGTTCCCTATTGCATAATTATCGACTGACTCTCAGTCTTCCTTTACTGTACTGGCATCTCATCTGTGGTGAATAAATGCTCTCCTTGTTATCACTATCCTTGCGTCAAGAAGCGGAATACAGCAATGCACCATAGATATAACACATTATTTCGTCACCATAAGATATGGGATATTGTCACTAGAACAGAAAATAAGAGAGTAGCCTGTATTCTTATAGAAATATCCTGCTCTTGCTATGCACAAGGGGGATGTCTTGGAGCAATTATATTCCTATTTGTTTGCTGTTGCTGCGGCTGCTATTAAAAGATCCAGTTTGTTTTTTCTGTGTTGTGTTGTGTTGTGTTGGACTAATCGAGTCAGCCGTATAGTTGACTCCTATTGGATAGCATTTACAGTCGTGAGATGTCGTGTCTCGTAAAAGTTATGACTGTCAGATACAGAACAAGTGTGTTGTTTTTTTGTGAAGTGATCATCTTCATCGTGAATCGTTATCGTTTTATCTTTAATGTTGCCACTTCTATAGTGCATCATCCTCGTTCGAAGAAGTTAATTACAGTATGGATGGACACGTACTAATTTCCAGGTGACCTGTACAGGTGGCTTTGCAAAGTGCTTTTTTTTTTCTTTTTTTCAAAGTGATATTTAGCACGCTGATCCGGGTAGAACCTTATTTGTATTTCAACAGTGAATTTGTCTATTGTAAGAGTTTCTGGACACCATAACGCCACAAGTATCTGGACTTTGTTTGTGATAATGACAGTACCTTAGTACTTACTTTGGACCAGGTTCCTTTCTAGTGTTTAGGGACCACAATGTGTGTCTGTTCGAAAACCATGAAGGAATTTGGACTGAATGCAATTGGAAACAATTTGTGTGTTTAATAGTTTGAAATGTCCCAGCAATGAAATGCCTTGTTAAGGCAAGACTGCCCTTGGGTAGGTGCTGCATGCAAACTGGCTCTATACTACCATGGCCCTTAAGATGCCATAGGGTTCATGTATTATGGTCAATTACTCATTTTATGAGTATGTACACCGTAGTAAGGTGGAGGATTTCTTATTATTTCTCTAATGGCCAACCAGATAATCCACAGAGAAATCCTCTGCATCTCCTCAATAAACCCCAGATATCAAGATAACTCTTTGGCTGACCAACACTGCAATTACTGAGGGTATAATATTTGTCAGTCAGCCATTTATGTACTGTAGCTGAGGGAACTGTTGTCCAACCCCCTGAACTCTAGCGAGTTGTTGACTCACATTATTTAATCTGTAATTAAAGTCACAGGCGTATGCACGACTATCTGCTAGGCAATGCAACCTTTCTTATTTTATGAATCATTTTACTGAAGATTCATATCAGGATGCTGAACTTGTGTAGTGTTGTAGTGTGTAGTCACAAATAACAATGTTGTTACAACCTAATCTGAACCATTTGAAATGTACCATGCTGTCACATGTCACCACTCACTAGTCGCCAATGCACTCAAATGTCATTGTGACATTAATGTTAGAAAGACTGCAGGTCACCAAACATTGAGAGATTTAGGGATTTAGGCAAGATAAATTGAGTCTTAACTAAATGTAAAGCTGTAATGGAAATGAGCTGTAAGCTTCAATAAAGAGGCTTATTATCCATTTTGAAGTTCCAAGAGTTTGCAATGATAGGACTGCAAATACAATGAAGATGAAAGACAACAGAAACTGAAGTTCAGAGAATCAAACCAGTAAATACTCAAGGTGGAAAAGCTCTAATTTTTCTCCTCTGATGAGTCGTATGTGGATGAAAGTGTTCTGGGAGGTAGACTTTGTTTTTCCTCTGCGAAAGGAAATCTTCATAAGAGTTTACATGTATTAGTGATAGACAGTAGAGTTAAAGATAAAATAAGACATCACATTTCAAAATGCATCATATTGTCAAAATGCAAAACCCAAATTCACATAAAAAGAAACCGATGTGGGTAAACCCACGCACAGAGGGAACAAATAAGAAAAAGCAGACAGAGAGAGAGAGAGGGAGGGAGAGCGAGAGAGAGAGAGAAAAAGAGAGTGAGAAATGCCCCCTCACACATACCCACACATGCATATGAATAGACACACATGCAAACCCACGCATTCTTTTTAACATCTTCATCTTGTTGGAGATGGTTTAGATCAGGGCATGGTTTGTGCAGGATACAGAGATCATGCAGATAAGACATACCCAATCACCTCAGGTCTATCGGTAGTCATTTCCAACAGCAATTTGACACAGACACACTTACAGGAAAGATGGAATCTTGTTTAGCTAAAAGTGTCCATAAATCACATGATAGCAGTGTGTTTACAGATCACTGTGATTACAATCTTGTGTAAAGGGGGGGGGGGGGGGGGGGGGCTCCAACGGATCATTTGATATACAAGTGCCATGCTCCCTCGAGTGGTGGACTTCAAAAGACCTGGATAGGGTCCAAGTGGAGAAGCCATGGGCTTCTCATTCATGTATTCCCTGGAAGACAAGGCAACTTTAAGCACATTTCTGGCACATGGGATTCAGTGTTGGACGCTTTGTTCTCTATGGAAATTGATGAAGGCCGCTGCAGGCACCATTACACAGCACGAGGGAGAGAGCACAGAGGAATTAACCAAGGGCAGAACACACGGGCAGAGATGATGAGAGCAGCAGAGAGATCCTCAGAGATGCTGTGTGTGTGGGTGTGGGGGGTTGTGTGTGTTGGTGTGTGTGTGTGGGTGTGTGTGTGGGCGTGTGTGTGTCTATGTGTGAGGGGGTGGGTGTGTGTGTGCATGTGTGTGTGTGGGGGGGGTGGGTGTGTGTGTGTGGGTGTGGGTGTGTGTGTGTGGGTGTGTGTGTGGGCGTGTGTGTGTCTATGTGTGTGTGTGTGGGCGTGTGTGTGTGTGTCTATGTGTGCGTGCGCGGGGGGTGTGTGAGGGGGTGGGTGTGTGTGTGCATGTGTGTGTGTGTGGGGGGGTGGCTGTGTGTGTGTGTGTGTGTGTGGGTGTGTGTGTGGGTGTGTGCGTGTGGGTGTGGGTGTCTGTGTGTGTGTGTGTGTGTGTGTGTGTGTGTGGGCGTGTGTGTGTGTGTGTGTGTGTGTGTGTGTGTGTGTGTCTATGTGTGCGTGCGCGGGGGTGTGTGTGAGGGGGTGGGTGTGAGTGTGCATGTGTGTGTGTGGGGGGGGGGTGGGTGTGTGTGTGCGTGTGGGTGTGTGTGTGGGTGTGTGTGTGGGTGTGTGTGTCTGTGTGCTTGCGCGGGGGGTGTGTGAGGGGGTGGGTGTGTGTGTGTGTGGGGGGGGGTGTGTGTCTGTGTGTGTGCGTGTGGGTGTCTATGTGTGCGTGTGTCTGTATGTGTGTGTGTGTGGGGGGGGGAGGGGGGGGTGTCTGTATGTTTGTATGTGGGTGTGTGTATGTGTGTGTGTGTGTCTGTGTGTGTGTGTGTGTGTGTGTGTGTGAGAGTGTGTATGTGTGTGGGTGGGGGTGTGTCTGTGTGTGTGAGTGGGTGTATGTGTGTGTGTGTGTGTGTGTGTGTGTGTGTATGTGTGTGCGCGTGCGTTGTTGAGATTTGTTTCTGAAAATGGGCCAGTTCTGAGCATCTGATGAAGTCTGCGAAGAGCAGCAGAAGACACTTAATATGCAGAGATGATCGTGTGGTTTATTATGTAAAGAGATTTCATCATTTCCCTGTTAACTCTGCAAGTAAGTGTACATTTGGCAAATGTCCACTGACTGATGTTAGTTTTAAGTGATATTAGCATAGCTTGTACCAATTTGTACCATACTTATCAATTGTAGGAGCCCCTCTCCCTGTGATGTCCTGGCGCATGCTAAATAATGGGCATGCTAAAAAAAAGTTTTCTTTGCTTTGCGTTACATAGTATAGTATTTATATTTTATATTGTCTATATTGCACATCAAAACTTTAATGTATCTGTCTGACGATCATTTTTTTTCTGCTAGTGTTACTCAGGTCACACCGGATAGGCCCACTAATGCAAGTCACGCTCAGACTTTTAGGTGGCCTAATTTAACTGGCCACATGTGATCCACTCATACACCTCATTGAGGCAGTGGATGAGGAGGGGTATCAGAGCACTTCAACTCATTTTGGTGTGAGTACTTCACCAAAATGTACTGATGGGTGAGGAGAGGTGGATCACTACTTTTTTGATGTGTTAAGAGAGACACTGCAATACTAAATGTGTTTTGCACTCTTTTCTGCTCATGGTCAGATTTGCTCAGTGCAACATAATCAAAAGCCTGGAAACTGCATGGTTGTGCCAGACCAGAACTTCAAATAGGGTCTCCAAGCAGGTTTCAGAGATTTAAGGATTGAATTTAGTTGTGCACTAACACAACCACTATGGCACTAACAGAGCCATGCTTTCATTCAGGTGAGGTTGGGTTGTAACTATAAACCCCTACCACGTGACCACGTGGGTGCTAAATATGTATCCCTAAATATGGAAAGTAATGTCGCCTTCAGAGCCTTGGTTTTTCTTTGTTTTTATTCTGGCATGTATGTATGTTTGCCTGGAAGGATCATTCTTTATATCCATAGCAGTAGATGGATTGCATTTTCAATAGTCACGTCGATAGCTGGAAATATGAAGTAAAAATGTTTCGCTACAATGACGTCAAGCCACCCAAAAACCAGTATTTTTTAAGCCCTTACAGTCTGATTTACATTTACATTTAGTCATTTAGCAGACGCTTTTGTCCAAAGCGACGTTCAAGGGAGAGAACAATCAAGCTAAGAGCATTAGAAACCTGGTGTAACAATAAATACTGCTTATTTTTTTTTTAATTATATTTTTTTTCAAAAAAAATAAATAGAAAACGACATAGAAAGAATAAAAAGAAGTGCGGGCCTGTTACTGCTTAAGTGCAGGTTAAGCCAAGGTGCCAGTTAGGAAGGGAGGTGCTCTCTGAAGAGTTGGGTCTTCAAGAGCTTCTTAAAGGTAGAGAGGGATTTACTCTTTTAATACAATTGCTTGAGCTAGGGCTTCTGCACAGCTTGACAACAGAAGAAAAAGCATAGAAGTATGGCTCCACCTTTGTCCTCATCAAAAATGCTGGTTGTGTGAATATCAAAATCTGATGCGTCTCTAACTCCCCTAACATTCCCGTCTGGCCCCTTCCACAGGAGTCAAGCAGGCCGTAGGCATTGTGCTGTAGCAGTAGCATTGTGCCATAGCAGTAGCATTGTGCCATAGAAGTAGCATTGTGCCATAGCAGTAGCAGGCAGCATGATGAGATCAAGGTTTGTGTTTAAGACTTCACTGGTCGATGAGAGTTGAGGTCAGGAGACAGCGGTGTGACTACAGCTTGAAGATGTGGTAGAATGGAAAGTTACGTATGTCATGCATTGACCAACTGGTGCTTTGGAACTAGCCAGCTATCGTTAGCTTGCTGACTTGCCAGCTGGTTTGGTGTTTCTCTATTTAGTTGAAGTTAGATTAGGTGTTGATAGAGTTGACCCCACGAGTTGTCAACAGAACTTTGTAGTCTTTGCTGCGTTTATTGGTAGCATAATGTGGTCCTGTATGAGTGTGGATCTTTGCTGAAGATACCCACAATATCAGTCCAAATCTTGGTATTCACATTGCAGTCTAATCTATTCCCTCCCACGGCCACTGTGAAATGATCCTAAATTAGCTATCTTAAATTAGCCACCTTAAATTAGCTATCTTAAAATAGCTATCTTATGGAAATGCAATGCTGTCTGTGGCTGTTCTCAAACAGTAGTCAGACCAGTCTCTGCTCATGTTGATGACATTAATTTATGTCTATGAACAGCCTGAGTGTATGTTTCTCCCTGACAGTCTGCTTTAAGACCTACTGCTGTTTTATCAAATTAATTCAAACTAAATAGCTCCCGATTAAAGAGAGAAGACAGACAGGACTCCCCGTGATCATAGTAGTTCTTGCCAGGTGGTGCTGAGGATGGAGGCAGGCAGGCAAGCAAGAAAACGCAATGCAAACTGCAATTGATTATAAACTTACTATGCAAAGAGGGCCATGGAGAAGTTGATGTGATGGGTTCTGAAAATGTGCACTAGTTTAGGAACAAATAAGGAAGTGCCAGGTAGTGATTCTTGACTGAGCCTCAATCATATTAGCGACACCTGCCCACTGAACAATGCATTGGCTGTTAGACCTGCTAAATATCAACAGGTGTCCCAATGCATGTTCACTCAGTGGTGTATGAAGCATTGCTGCTAACCTTTGCTTTCATTTTAGCAAGCAATGAAGAAAGTCTACATGTTATTTGCAACCACATTACTGTAGGCTATGTGACATGATTGGTTCTAATCATCTGTGATGTAGTGAATGTTTTGTCCATCTAACCCAGAGCTCAGGGTTAGACATCAATCTGTGGGTTAAAAAGGTGGGGTCCTCGAGTGTTAACCTGTTTTAAATGTGTATTGATATTCAATTATTTATTAATGTATTCAAACAACTCCATTTCCATGAACATTGTTTTGCCAACCACTTTTTCTCAAGTTGGCCAAAACAGTGTTAGAAGCAAGGCCCACTAAAACCTTCCTCCTTTAATCATGTATCACTTGTTTTTTTTAATAGTTACCAGGGTTGGGAAGGTTACTTTGGAAATAAAATAGGTGACAGATTATTAATTACCCTGTTTAACATATAATAAGTAATGTTACTATTTGAATTACCTCATCAAAGTAATGTTACTTATTAGTTTTGAATACTTCCGTTTTGATTGCCAGACAAGAGGCGGTGCGATTTTAAAAAAGAGAACCAGTCAAAAATAACGCTTAACATTTGAGCACATACTGCCAAATTAATGCCTGTCTAGACAGCGAAAAGATGAAAAGCACCAGAATTAATGTTATATTCTACAAAGAAGCTTTAAAGTAACACAATGCAACAATTTGACACTTTTTTAGATATGGTTTTATAGGCAACTAGTTTAGGTACCATCCTCAAATTCATTTTGATAGCATATGGTCATGTAAAGGACAGATAAACACCTGTGTCTTCCGTAATTCCCTCGTGAACAGAGTAAGGTCAAACAAAGCAGCTTATGTAAAGTGCAAGAAGTTCAAGTCTTCTCTTCACGTGTGGCTATGTTAAGGCCAACATATGTGTAACCTGTGTGATTACAGTGCCCAGTTAGAAAAAGAGAATGGTTAGTAATGCATGCAAGATGTCTATAGAGAGCATACAATTAACTTTTGTATGATGTGGAGGAAGCCAACTACCTTATTACCTTGAAAGATGTCACAATAAGTCAAAGTAAAGTTCAGTGGACAAATCAAATCAATACATTAACATTGCAATAACAGTCTGTTGCTTAGCCACGTAAATGACTATGCTAAATGTAGCTAGATATATGCCCTGTTATTATATTGAAGTTACCAGTCCTTGGGGGGAAAAGGGGAACTGGCGAATCCGATGTCTGTTGAGCTAGGCTGGAGAGTATTCATGGATGAGTCGGTTTGGAAGGGCTATAGTTCGATTGACAAATGTCGTCGTTGCTGTGCAGTACAGATTGGAGGGATCAGTTGCTCCTTTTGTTCAACTTGAAGAGATTGCGGGTTGTCTTCACGATAATTTGTTTGGCTTTCTTCAGTTTAAGAGTTAAATTAGCTAGCTGATTATCTGTTACATTGGCTTGCACTAAAGTTAGGTACTCCTGGTTGATGGTGTGTTCTTGGCTAATGATAAATCTTAGGCAGTCGATGCTGTAAGAAAAATAGTTTGTTGTTTCTGCTATGAGCAGACTATACGGTAAAGGTGGACCTTAGGTCAGAGAGCTTGAGAGCAGGAGGGGTTAGAGAGAGAGAGGGTGTGCTCCCCTGCAAGAGCAGGGAAAATAGATGGAGAGTTGCTGCTCCCCTGTGAGAACAGGAAGAGAGAGTAGCCCCTCCCCTCTGAGAGTGGGGAGAAAGAGAGGGAGCTCTAGGTGACTTGGGGTCTTGTTCACCAGGTCAGGGGGTGTAGTTCAGGTGAAATCAGGCTTAGTTACAATGTTTGATTGAAGAAGAGGTGCTGAATGTTTGCATACGATTCTATTTAAACCATAGGTAAATTCCTAATCAAATCACACAATGAACAAATTCCAGATTTACCAACAGTAATCACGAACATTTTGATTAGTAACTGTAATTTAATAACAGACCTTTACTCAGTAACTGTAACATGTTACAATTACATTTATTTTGTAATTTAATAACGTAACTCCATTACATCAATGGATGAATGAAGGACTGTGCCTGTCTGGAAAGCAAATACTCTAAATAGTTTTCCCTGAGGCTATCAACAGGCTTAGAGAGGCTTGTTGGCACTGCATTTGCACTTTGGGAGTGTAGGACTTAATTTCTCGTTTTTGGGAATATCATGCTGTTCTTCGAGAAGCTTGTGTTATTTGGCTATGCTATTATTCTATACCATAGGTTTCTTTCGCTATACTGAATTCTATACTGTATATTTCTATTTTTGCAAAAGGACATACACATTTTTATGGGGTCACTCAATAATGTATTTCCCTGTTATGTATTTGCTGCTACTTGCTGGATATTATACAAAGACAGAAATAATATATTAACGTTAGTTATCCTGAGGCTCAACATTTCTGTTTCCATGTCACACTTAGGAAATTATTAAAGTATTTCTATATGGTAGCTTCTTCTTTCCTTCTAAAACTAGAATTACTGGTGAGACGTTAATTCTTTTTTATCCTATTGCTATGTTTGAGCAAGAATTGTCAATCATGATTAAGTACAAATAGAAACGTAAACGAAAAATGGTTGATCTCTTTAACAAAGATATCCTAACTGTCACAAACCTTAGATAATGTGAATGTTCCATGTCAATTTCTCAGCTATGTGGTTACGATCCATAACTGGATCCCATGAACAGGACAATGTTAATCTTCTGCTCTGTCAAATTATCAAACTTTCGTGTCTACTTTTCTAACTGTATAGAATTTCTAAAGATACATGGGGCATCAGACAGTCTCACAGAGGTCGCAGAAACATCTGAAACTGTGTATTCAAACTTACTTCAAGACTTCAAGGGTAGTCTTTTTTCTGGCTTGACTTGCCAGCCTTGACTGGGCTCATTCGTCTAGGGGTATGAGTCTATTGTTGTGAAGCTCACTGAACATATCTGTTTCCAAGTATGAAAAAACATTTGAGTTGAGTGAGTTGCAGATAACATTGTCTTGAGTAAGTGTCAACATTGGATAAAAATGTCATCACTTAAAGCCACCCTCTACTGCTACCTTCAAACTGTGAGATGAACACAATCAGTAAAATGATATCGCTTTATCCTTTCAATAAAAAAGTAAAACAGTGACAGAGAGATTATCTAGTTTTTCCATTTATGTTAAACATATACAGTAGCCTTATATTGCTCAATGGTCCGCAAACCTGGGGGACAAACCTTTTACTTTTTGAGTAAGTTTAACAGTTAAAACACATCACATCATACATTTATGGTTTGTAGTGCAACATTACCTTCCATTTTGCTGCATGTCGAGGGCAAGCTTTCACCCACTCTTTTTGAGGCAACTCTGATTCATACTCTTAGTCTGTGCTAAACAGAGACACTCACGTCAAAGTGTGCTGCTAACCCTGAAACAGGAATGCCATGCGCTGACAGTTCACTCTCTGAGTGAAGCAAAGGACAAGGGAAAACTCTTAGAGCTGAAGAGGCATCATCTGTTTCAGCCGTCTTGTGGGGGCTGGGGGGAATGATTTAAACATGAGAACTCACTGGAAATGAACTTTGTACCAAATGCAAAAAATATGACAATATAAATCTGAATGGGCTTTAGGTTACTACTTTCTGTTCAAACAACAAAGCGTATTCTATGTATGAAATGCACTACGTCCATATAGTTTTAAATGTCTGTAGTTTGACACTAGAATCATTCTGGGTCTCTTAATTATAAGTATAACCTGCAATTCATACTGACCTTAGGTCCATTATGTAAACTGTGGACATTTATGCGTTGGCCCCATTCACTGTAGGGGTATCTTTGAGGGGACTAAAGGCCATTTGTTATTTTGAAGGCCAGTTGTTAACACTGCACTAAGAAGGAAAACAAGAAGTCATAAAAAAAGTGTCCCATTCTACTGCTGAGGCTAAGTAAGCTATATTGCGAAGTACTCAAGGTTACCATACATGTATGCGTATCAATAGAAACTCCAGAGCAACTAAGATATGTACATGGTTGGACAATTGCATTGCAACGCACTCTAGTGGACAATTGTAATAGTACCCTTTCAACTGTACCTTGCAGGCTGTAGATAGATAGATAGATAGATGGATACTTTATTGATCCCGAGGGAAATTAAGGTCATCCAATAGCTTACACTTACAAACAAACATGAATCACAATAAATACAAAAATCACAATAAATACAAAAACAAAAACAATACACATAGGGAGAACATGTACACATGGGGGTGGGGTGTTTACATATAACATATATACTGTAGTAGAATAGAACAGAGATACATGGTCTTTTTAAATGGTCTTTGGTCTATTTGAATTTAATTTAATCACTACTTAAATCACATTCATCTCAAGTTCTGGTAAAAAAAGAGGTTTATATAGTGGGACACAGATTGCACTGCAACACACTCTAGTGGACAATTGCTATATAGTACCAATTAAATTGAAACTTGCAGGCTGTAGTACACTAAAACAAAGCTAAATGGTCTTAATTTGAATTGATTTTAATCGCTACTTAAATCACCTTAATCTCAGATTCTTGTTCAATCCTTGTCTGTGAGAACAGGCAAAAGGTTGTATGGGCATTGCATAGAATTATGGAAAGTAGAATTATGATATGGCACATCCTTCAGGCAGCTGACAACAATGTTCTAATTTCAAACACAAGTATTAAAGACTTCTCATAGACAAGGTGGCAGATTTTATATATATATATATATATATATATATATATATATATACAGGATCACTAAATACATTTTCCACACATTCATGTACAAAATGTCATGTAACCTTCAAATCCACTGTGCTTTGGTATGTTTTGTATGTGTTCAAAAATTGGTGACAAGCACCATCTAGTGGATTTAGCGTCTGTCAATCACAGAAAAACACTAATGCCACTTTTTCCTCATACTGTGAAATACTGTGTAATCATCACATTTAAGAGAACTAAAATGTTTTTGGCTCACATATTACATTTAATGTAATGTGCTTTGCAGGAATCTTTTGAAACATTATGGGTGTCAGTTTTACTTTTTATATTGTGTAATTGTATATTGTATTTTTATTGCACATATTACTCGTAAAAGGCACTCTTCAGTGTTTCTGTGTTTGTGCAGAGAGTCCCGATCCAAATCTGCAAAAAAAAAAACCTTTCAAATCGAAAATTAAACATAGAATGTTTTCCTGGTTGTGTAATATGTTGGCAGTGGATTGCTCATTGACTACATGCATTTCACAGGCCCAGAGGCAACATGCCATTTGACAAGACTCGCTGGGAAACCTACAAGTACATTCTGCTTGAGGTAAGACACTCTCCCTCTGAGTTCATCATAAAACTCTCATACTCCATAACAACGTGATCAATAGAGGCTAAAGCAGGTACTTTGTTTTAGTTTGGAAAAGAACTGTAGCATTCCAATGGAGGCATGTCTGGACAACAGATCGATCTCATTTAAATCATGATGTCATTCCCCCGTTCATGCTATGCTGACTCATTGATCACTGCATGTGGTGACCTTCTCAGGTCTTGGTAATTGCAGCGCACACATCCACACTCCACCCCTTCCCAAACACACACACAGACATACACACAAACACACACTTGCGAGAGCACACACACACACACACACACACACACACACACACACACACACACACACACACACACACACACACACACACACAAAACAAACACACCAGCAGACGTCATAACTATTTGGAGGGGGAAAAACTGCAAATAGGTGTAAATGTCACAGACAATAAGGCAAGCCGTCTGCCATTAAGCCTGCGCCAGCCATTATGAGTCTGGTTTCCACCTGGAAGAAGAAACAGCGGCGGGCAATCAGAGCTCATTACCCCCTGTGCAGCCATGCAACAACGTCATCTCTGGGGTTGTTGGAATAATGGCCCTGGAATAGGTGGGAATTGAACCTCCCCTTTCACCGTAATTAGGAGGGAACATTAAACTAAATGACACAGCTATACGACTAGGCTGGGAAGCTATTATAGCTGTTTGTGTATGATGGAGCTAGATTTTGAAAAAACTTCCAACTGGGTTTACACAAGCAAAGCAGATGTCAAATGATCTGTGGTGTCGTAATTGAGGGAGTCCTCGAAGGTTTGTGCTTGTGCAGTAACTCCTGATGCCTTTTTAATATGCCATGTTCATACACTTTGAACTTGAAACTATATTTCTTTAATATTGTGATAGTACTTGGTACTATATCATATTATCATATGTTATCACATTATCAAACAATATTTTAACTATTGCTGTATTTCAGTAGCAGTATTACAGTATTACATCTGAAGTGTGATATATGTATGCATGTAATGTATGGTCAGTGTTTGAATTAAAGCAGTAGTGCAAAAACCTTGCAAAGACCAAGGTCCTGCTTGAATCCTTACTGTAGTTGGCATGTAGTTGGTAATGTCATGTTGTGAAAGCTTTTCATGCATATTTTCAAAGACATTTTCATGGGGTTTGCCGTCCCGGACCAAAGAACAATGCACTGCCTATGCATAGCCTGGAAATGCAGTGAGAATGAAAAAGTGTTCATGTATCCTTCACATGCATTTAGAGATACTATCAAAACTAGTTGCCCATACTGCTTTAAATAGTATTTTCATTGTGGCCCAGTCATGGTGAAAATACAGTTCTTGCGTGCCCTCTAGTGGGCTTTTGGTAGAGGGTGGGCTAGGATCTATGCAGGATGAAATCAGGCAGACGCTAGGAATGCCTGGCTTCACTCAGGTCCTCTTCAGGGCTGGCCGCACCGCAGTAGTGAGAGTGTCACTGAGTGGGCGAAAGAGAAGTGTGCGGGGGATGGATCCAAGGTTGTCTGTTCCCACGGAGACAGTACCTCTGAGCATGCCTGCTAAAGCCCAGCTGCACGTGGCCAGGTCGAGATAAACACACTGTCAGACCTCCACCAGCAGCCAATGGAAATCAATGCTGATATTGACCCACAACTGCTTTCAAGGTTCTCAGCTAATCAGGCCATACGACCAGGATGTCCTGTTGGAAAACTTTGTAGACTGCATAAAATATAAATATAGGACATTGTCATTTTCAAAACGTGGTGTAGAAATCGTGAAATAATTCATTAGTTTACCACATTATTGATTTTTTTACTGGACACATAAAACAGCAGACAGCTATTGTATAATGTCAAGTCCCATTGGATTGGAAAACATAAACTACGTAGGGATGCTCAACAGAGGCAGAACTTCGCCCAGCTAATTAACGATTATACAACCCCAATGCTGATTATTAGAATTCTGAGCTACATTCACGTAAATTCTCAGGATTGTAATTAATGTCATGTTTTAAATGGTTTAGGAAATCAACATTATCTAGCTAAAGTTAGCTGTTGGCTGGTAATGATTACCAGATAGCTATCTATTTGACTAAGTAAGTGGGTTGTTATTTCACACATTAAGGAGACACTTTGAACTTTACCTTACACAAGCAGAACATCAGATGGAAAGTAGGCTGTAAATAATCCACTGTGTAGGTGGTTTCTTCATCTACTTCAAAAATAAAGCAGATGAGTGTCCATGAAGTGGGTTAAAATCTTAGGCCAAAGTCTCTGATAAGCTAAACGCTGACATTGGTTAAGTCTCCAGCTATGTAAGCTGGCTGAAATATATCAATGGCGTGGTTTAAACAGGTCGGGAAAAACGTGGTTTATATGGTTTTAAAATCTTTCATAACCAGATGGAATGGTAACCAGATATGTACACATAACGCTGACATGGTGTGAAATATAGATATAGTTATTAATGGCTTATTTTTTGGTTTTTGTTTAAATGGTTTTGAGAAGTCTTCGATGACCAGCCAGATATATGTAATGATGACATCAGCTGAAATATAGATAATATTTGTTATTTATGGCTTGTTTACTAATGAAGATTTTAGAGACCTCTGTACTCTAAAATCTTTGATCTTAATACTTAAACAGACATAGTTGTAAAGGTTAGGCTGACACTAGGTGAAACATAGACTGTTAAAGAAAGGCTTGTTGTTCTAGTGGGCTCTGGTCTTCAGCTGGCAGAGTGAGTTACGTCACAATAGGCAAGCAGTCGACCATGCATTTCAATGGTAAAAAAAAAGGGATGAAAAAGGCAGCAGTCACATTAATAATATGTTTCTGGGCAGATACATCAATGAGAAAACAAGTAAACTGGAACAAAGCATCCAAGTTGTGGGCAGGTGAAGCCCTATCCCCTTTAATCATTCACACAATTCAATTCAATTGAGTTTTATTTATACAGCGCCTTTACAGAATCCAGAGCCTGAACCCCCTAGACTAGAGCAAGCACTAAGGTGATTGGGTCAAGGAAAAACTCCTTTCTTCCTCCAGGAAGAAACCTTCAGAAGAACCTCAGCTGAAAGGGGGGACCCATCTGCTTGGGGCCAGCCTGATTGAGGGGTAGAGAAAAGTGAGTGTGTGTGTGTGTGTGTGTGTGTGTGTGTGTTTGTGTGTTTGGGGTGTGCGTGTTGTCAGAGGATAAATCATAGTCCCCCCCCCCCGCTGTCAATCAAAACACCAGCACACAGTCACTGACCCAAGAGGCTAGGTGTCTGTGCATGTCGTTCCCTCTCTCTCCGACTCATCTTTCTTCTTCCCCTCTCTCGCTCCCCCAACTCTTTTTCGGCTACCCTTCTTCTTCTCCTCGTCTGTTTCTCTCTAGTGTTTTTCTCTCTTCCTCCTTTTTTCATTATTTCCTCCTCCAGCTTGTATATGGTTTTCATCCTTGTCTTCTCCTTCTTGTTTTTGTTCTTGCTTTCCTCTGTCTGGCCTTAGAGCATTTTTTGTTCTTTTGTGTTTTTCATGCTTGCTGCAGCCCAGTATGGGAGCATGGTTTGGGGGGTTGAGTCAGGACAGTGCCAAGTTGATCACTTGCATCCCAAATACAGGCTGAAAGGTGCTGTAAGCTGGATACGATTCCTTCCGAAGCTGTTTTGGTGGGTGCCGTGTATAATAAAGGTCTAGATGTTACACCTCACAATTCAAAACTGAGCACCAAAATGATTCACTTTATGCAGAACTCAAATATTCTTGCAGTTGAAATTATCTGAATAGACCTACTTGGTTCTCAAGACTGAATCATGATGTGGAAGGTCAACAATCTCAATGTATAATCATCAGTAGATACAATTATCTATATGCAACAAATATATGGTCGACACTGGCTTTTGACAAGTTGCCTCATTAAAACCACTGTCAGATGGTTTACTGAAATGGATCAATACACAGCTTACTGTTATTGCCTCCCTAATGCATTATTCGATTGAACTTTTAAAAATGATAATACTGGAATTGCTCAGCGTATATTTTAGCCGATGGTGGGCATGAACTCAGTCTTTTTTTAAAAAAAATTTATATTTGTTTTTGGCTTTTTTTATGCCTTTAATTGACAGGGCAGTGAAGATTGTGACAGGAAATGAGAGGGAGAAGAGGTGGGGAGTGGACAGGAGAAACGGCATCGGGTCGGATTCGAGCCCACGACCTCCTTGAGCTCCAAGCCCGAATGTGGTGATACTGTTTGAGCCACAGTGCCCCCCATGAACTCCAGTCTTGTATCGGGGAGGCAGGCAGCAGGGCCTGTGTTTGAAGCGCATGCGTTTCTCAGCTGCTAATGAAATGCCCGGTCATCGCTCCCACTGGCCCATCCTCATTAATCTGGGCGGCCGGCAGCTGGCGCGAACCCCCCTGGAATGAGCTGGCATGTTTGCAATGCCAGCGCCATCAGAGGAGATGCCTCCTGTAAATATTTGTATTCCGCCACGATCGCTTTGCTCAGGAGCTTACGATCAGGGTGGCAACCATCACTGACTTAAAAGATTTTTGTCACGGAGCGTTTTTTTGGTAGTGTCCTTCCTCATACAGGGCACCACACAGTGTGACTGCATTCTAGGGAAGTGATTAAGACCTGCGCAACTAAGTGGATGTCATTTATTAGAGGCATAGCTAGACATATGGTACTGGCAAATAATGAAAAAAAAAACATTCTCACCATATTACTGTATTTAAAAAAAAAAATCCTGTGCTTCCATGACTAATAACCACTAGATGGCGCATTGTAAACAGAACATTGTGTCATTATCAGAGTAGATATTCAAAAACATTTGTGCCTCTAATCTTGGAATGGAACATGGAAGACATGGAACGCTTAAATGTTTTCTGAATACCAGCAATACGCCATATGCACGCCCTAATGTCTCAGCTTGCAGTGCATCTAATGGTGTCCTACAGAGACAGGATTGCCTCTAAAAAACAACTCAGGCTGTCGCTACCCTGGCACTAGTAGCGTGTTTATGATGAATTTCGCTCAGGGCAACCGTCTCTTTATGGCAAATTTCTGCTGACATTTATGAGCACCTGAATCAGCAGCAGTACAAGTGACTTATCGTCTCCTATACTCCAGAGTGGGCAGTCACACCGACACCCTCATGATTTGATGGGGCCTGGAAGATGTTTGTTTGGAAGATGCTTGTTGCTGATAAAACCACTGGTGTGATTCTTGCTTGTACTGTGGAGACCTGAGAGACCTGTATAATGTTAAAATAGCACGAATGAATTGCAAAATTAAAAATTGATATTTTATTACAGTTCCTTGCACATGCATGAGCTTGCTTTAATTTGACTCCATCTATTTTTCATACCCTGATGTTTATGAAGTAAAGTAATTTGACCCTATGTATAGTTTGTAGATTCTCTGTGGATAAAGAACGATGTGTGTGAGTCTGAAAGTTTACTTGTGGACTTAAGATTTATACGTATTCAACTTCTCAAAGTGAGAAAACTGTCGGCTTGAAAATCTACGAGGCCTTCCACAACATAAACTACCATATTGTTTTCATCTGGCCAGGCAGAGTCTACTGTTTACTCTGTCCCCCTAGTGCAATGGGAAACTAATCTCACATACTCAGAGCTCAGCATTTCTCACCCTGGTTCCTAGTACTCGCCTGTGTCCTCTAAATGTCACCAACGCTGAGCCTCACAGAGCGCATAAAGAATTCCTCAATGATGAAAGAAGGTTGAGCAGGTGTGATGCGGAGAGGGAGAAGATGTAAAGCATTTGCAGTGCACAACATATTGTTTCACGCCTCTGTGAAATGTCCACGTTTTTTATAGCTCTTTAACCCCATGCATGCCACTTAAAACATTCTGGTAATCTTGTGTAATATCTGACTGAAAGGATGTGCCTGGTATGTTATGAGAATTCTTTGTGGGTATGGCAGCTCTTTTTTTTGGGTGACACTCGGAGAGAGGGCACTCTGAATCTAAACTAGAGCACATTGGGAGATACCCCACCCGCATGCTTGTCCTTAGCACCTGGTGCCGAGTGACAGCATATGCATCCCCCCCCTCCACCCTCGCTCCCTGAAACCATCTTAAGGCAGACGCAGTCCCACAAACCCAGATGTCTGCTTGTCTTCTTGAAAGAACAACGCCATTAAAGTGCTCCGCATTTTAAAACAAAGACAACCCCCCCCCACCCCCCCCCCCTTCCTTTAAAGAACCATGAGGTGGATAAATTAATGATGGAACAGTCCGTTCCTTCATCCTAGCCAAAGTCACATAGCCGAGTTTATGTTGTGTGGCTTTGAGACCTCACTCTTTCACGCCTGTGTGCTTTCTGAGGAAGAGCAAAGGTCCTCTGCCTTTCAGTGTTACTCATCTCATGCAAGCCATATTAAGGCTATAAGCTTTCCATACGCTTCCCTGATGGGCCATGATGGCACTTCAAGCTTGGTGACTATGGCCACTGGGCGGCCTGTGTGTTTGTGATTGTGCCTCCCGGCAGCTCTCATTTTGAATCCTGACTAGAAAGTACCGCAGTGAAAGTGCCCCTGTGAATTGGCTGAGTTAATTTTCTTAAAGTTTTAGCAAGTTTGCCATGGTGTATGCAGTTCTTTGTCATTTATGAGTGTAAGCCCATTAAAAAGAGTCGATCGTGTGCCAGTGTAAAACTTTATATTGCTTTTCGGTTGTGACCTTCTTGGTGCACACAGTGTGCTGTGTGCAATATTATTTTTGGTGTTTATGATACCCGTGAGAAAACGATACACCAGTTTATATATCCCTGGCAAGTACCCAGGCTGTAATATGGTGCATTCTAATTGGGGAGGTACATCTCCGAGTAAGTCGGCCCATGACCGTCTTTGAAAGGGGTTTCAGGAACTCTGCTAATCTGTCTGATGCAGAGAAAAGAGTTGGGCTGGAGGGAAAGGTTAGAGATAGGTATCAGCTCTTTGAATGGGGCATTCATAGCCCTGGTTCAGAATGATGGCGATGAAGACAGATTTAGTTGAAGTTGCAGATGAGTGTAGCATGCTAGCACTTTGTATACCCAGATTTGTGGGTGAGTAGGTGCTGTTGCAAGGCAGTAGAGGAGATAGCACAGGCACTGAAATCATTTCTGTCTCACACTATCTCAATAATCAGAGGCCAAACAGTACCAAATGAGTATTGTTTTATACGAGTTTTCTGATGTCTTCTGATAATTGTCTGGATTAGATGAACATGTCAACAGAGCATGTTAGACAGCTACGTTTGCACGCTAAACAGCACAGGATTCCATTATCTTATCCCTAATGTTAGCCTTAGATAATACAAATGTGTCAAATTTGATATTTCGTGTCTGTATGGTGAGTTGAGCAGATACACACACAACCGATAAGGGGCCATGCTGGATATTGCTCAAATATGATTAGCAGGAGGCATAAATTATTCAGCTAATTATCTGTCAGTATAACTGTGTCAGAGTCAACTGGATAAGACTGAGCGAAGCCACTCACGTATTTTCAGCTGTGGAAACCATTTAAGATTTCCCGATTTTGTTATGGCCTGGAGATGTCTTGCAATGCTAAGATTTGGACATTGGTCCCAGTTAAGCTCAGGCTAATGGCAAGTATTTGTCCAGAGTTTTGCAATAATGGATATGGGATTGCACTCTTTGTCATGATCAGTCCAGAATTAACCCAGATGTGTGGGTTTGCAACAGCTAAAAGCTCATATTTTGTTTACAACAGAAGTTGGTGAATTTGTTTTTGGCCTAGAAAGTTTTGTGTATTTGTTGCAGAACAGATCAGACCATCACCCTTTTAAAGACCCAAAACATGTGACAGATGTACTGACAGTACTGACAGATGGGATACCAACGCACTGAGGAAAAAAAGGTGAAGAAAGGCCCAATTTCAATTCCGAACGCTCACATATTTCAAAACGTTTTAAGTGCCTCAATATATATACATTTGGCAATTACTTATTTAGCTGAAAAGTGAAGGTGTGCAAAGCACTCAGGGTCAACATAATGGGAATCTCTGCTCTGCGTGTTTGGCGCGTTAGTGTGTATTATTAAGTTAAGTATTAATGACCCAAGGGGTTCGTGTTGCTGAGCTTGACGTGTAATTATCATCTCGTCTTTCAGCAGGAGACACTCTGTGTACACGCGCTGAGACACTCGGGCTCTGAGTAAGGCGCCGTACCTCAGTGTATGCAGAGCAAGTTGACCTTCTTTTCTTCTCTCACGTTGCACAGCTGCTGTCTTACACCAAACTAGGCTCGTTATAATTCAGCTGGTGGAGTTTACGCTGTAGCGCTGCTGTAAGTTCAAATTCACATTGGCATAAGCATTGGTGGTTGCCAAGTTTCATAATTTGGCTTTAACAATAAAATGAAAGGTGTAATTAAATTCAGCCAGTTGCTACAGGCTTCATTGCTGAGTAGCTCAGACCTGGAGTGACTGTAGGCGTTACTAATGCAAATTAAACTTAAAATAATTGCAGTTGGGGGAGCTGTAGCGCAGTGGTAGCATCGGTGTCCCATACCATACACGGATCTAGTGCCCATAAGGACCCAGGTTTGCCTCGGCCTGAGGTCAGTTCTTGAGCCCACTCCCCATCTGCCTCTTCAACTCACGTCCTGCTGTGTCTTCACTGTCCTATTGAATAAAGGCTAGAAAAGGCCAAACATAAAACGTAACAATGAAATAAATAAATCATTGAGTGATTCACCAAATGCAAAATGTGTCCAAGTGAAATGCAGCCTTATGAGTGATCTCTCAGGCTGGGTCAGCAATACTGGCAGCATCAAGATGATATATATAAAAATAAAATGTCAAGCCTGTGTGAAAACTCTTATCTTTTTAGATGGCACGGGGTGAACGGAAGCCCTGTTCTGAGAGGACGTAAGAAACTTTAAGATGAGCAGTTTCCTTGTCTATCTCTACCCTTTAAGATCCCTATATGCTGCTGCTTGACACAAATATTTCCATTCAAGAAAGAAAAAAAATGAAGGGAGGGAGATAGAGAGAGAGAGAGGAAAAAAGCTATCAGGATCGCTTCAAATGTTCGCGGGTACGCTGAAGACAGGGCATGAATTTCTTATGAAGCGTGGTGCACAAGATAAGGCACAGCTGCTTGGAGCTGACTGCTTTGAAGTTGCTCTCGGTTGCTTTCCCCCCCCCCCCCCCCCCCTTTTAATAAGGACTGTTTATTTAGATGTGCTGATGTAATGAACCACATACAGAGCGAGCGAGGCACGCCTGGAAGGAGTCTTTGGCAGCCATGCTCTCTCGTAAATGTTCATCCAAGTGTCATTGCCTCATGATGATTCATACATATGGTCATTCTGATTTCACAAGGAGCCAACCGCAGAAAACGAAAGGGCTTAGATTCTTATAGGGGAGGACAGATGTCTTAACTGGGATATGAAACCACAGACCAGCGTGTGGAGCACCCTAATCTAGGTCAACATATAGCTCTGGCTGATCGCCTGCTCTGAAACATGCAGTGAGTATGTTGTGCACGTATCCCATAGAACTCACTCATATCTGCAGCAGGATGCACTGATACCTTCCACTAAAATGGACGCCGTTCAGCGTGAACAAGACCCGTAGATTAAATTACATTTTGATAATCAACTAAGGCAGCATGTGTCATGAGCGCTAATAGGAGTGGGTTTGATGTTTTTTGTTTTATTAAGCATTTATGAACTCATTCATTTCCCCCCAAAAAGACATTTTTCAGGGAGGATTTGTGATAAATGATGCTCTCACATTGGGAAAGTTTGACAGGAAGATGCCCTCAGCTAAAAAAAATGCTTTTCTTATATGTCTTGTCTTAATAGCTTTGTTTCTGTCTGATGAAATGACAGTACTTATGTCACTTACCATTGTAAGTGTAACCAATCAGACTGTTTAACCATTTTGACATGACATGCCCCCTCACGTAGCTCTTTAGTGTAACACTACATATGTAAACCACCATATGTAATAACATACCATTTTGGTCCAATATAGCTGCAGATTTACTAATGCGAATTATCTTCACAGCGTAGTTCTCATTCAGGAAAGCCTCCCATTCACAAACAGCAGACAATACAGCATCAGACAAGCCAGGTGCGTGCAGTTGTTTACTTCTTCTGTTTGATGAGCACCAACCCAAATGACTACAGTCACTACGGAGTAAATAACAGATGCCACAGTCTCTGTCGTCGGTTCTGCCATTCGGCTGGATAAGGCACCGAACAGATGCTGAGCGTCCCGTCTAACGTGGACCAAAACACTTCATCAGGCAGTCGGCCCCACCGAAAAGGGGGCTTCACCAGATTAATCTGAGCATCTGGATGGGGTGGAGATGAAAGGCTTCACCACAACACACACAAGTCGAGATGTATTAATATTTCAAAGATTATGAGTATGGTTATGGTTATGACCTTGATCTGGTTGAACTCTAGTTTGTGTCCAGGCCATAGTGCAGCTTCAACGGGCTAACTTCTGCCTATTCAATAATATGACAAAGACATGTGATCATAACAGTCATGGTAAAGGCATAACATAACCTTGACATATCCAAGGATGTGGAGTATAATAGAAGCAGATTCATTTTGGATGCATGTACTGTAGTTAGTGCTGACGCAATGAAATGCTGGTCTAGGATTTTTTGCTGTCTGCATAGCTGCTCATCTTAATCTTAGTATATGAACTCTTCTTTCAGTTATCAACACATCCAATATAAGGGTGATTTGTAGAACCTTGAAGTAGGCCTTGGATTATGTCCTGGTTGATTATTTTTATATTTGCACTACATACTGTATGCCATATTAGTTGACATTCCGTCTAAGACTGCACAGGTTCATAAATTGCTCTTATACTTCACTGTAGTGGTGGCAACAGACTCCTCGGAAACCTCAACATTTGTGCTCAAATATGTCACTTACAACTAGAAAAATATGTCATAAAGTCATAGTGCAACTCATGGTTCTGGGTTACACCATGTTCATTTGCGCGACACATTTAGACTCTTCCCAAATCTTGACTCCAAGATGATGAAACTACATGCAAAAGCCATTTAGCTTGACCTGAAAAACAAATATAAATCTTTGGCTTCATATTTTGAAATAATCACATAATCCTGTGTCATTTTGAAAAGATGTATTATTCTTGCAAATAAACCACTCCAAAACCACTGCAGCCCGACTTTCAACCGCAGTGACAGATGGACTATAGTACCGGTGTAGGTTGTTGCGAAAACAATCATTTTAAGACTTATGCTTCAAATCTACAAACATCTTTAGGGCATGATTGAATTCCCCTAGCTACATCCGCGCGACTCACAGACTTCCGTTTTGATTCAGTCTCTTCCCAGGACCCCTGCGGAGATCTAACTCGTCCAAAGCCCCCACTCCAGACCTGTAATGCACTCTCGGACATCTGGAATAATAAACACCAAAGCAGAGGCTTAACCTAGTTAGTTTGAATGTAACCCTTTGTCACAAAACCATTGTGACAACATTTTAATTGAATCCATAAAGCGTAAAAAAAAAAAAAGCCTATCACACTAATCACTTTCTTTCCATCACATCTAACAGCTGCAAATCCGTCACTGTCTCTTAATAGAACTCCTCCTAGCGTGTATAATGGAGTTTTGATGAAAAAAAGAGCATTATGCCAGACTTAAACTGTATTAATGCACCGTGCTCTTTTTGAGCCCATTTGTGCTCCATATCTGATTCTGTATTGATTGCACCAGAGATTCATTAATTACACAATACAGAGTCACAGTTAGAGCAGTGAAATGTATTAATTAGGATCTGGGAGAATCTCAGGGGAGGATGATTCCGATTAGAGGGAAGTAGGCTTTTTTTTGTCTAAATTCACCAAAGCAAGCTAGCAAAGTTAATTCGATGCTGGGACTATTACTGGGGATATTCATGGCTCGTCCTAGAATGTGTTCTGACCTTACCTATATGTGCACCAGTGCTCCTGTGCCTGATTCCAGTTATAAGTGTGAGAAGGCTACCATAGCCAAGTCTGATGGTCCTCTTAGCCAAAAGAACAAGCAAAACAGATACACTGACTTTCACCATACCCGTATTATATGCAGCATGAGTCATCCTCTTTCCACTAAGTCACATAACTATGATACCACATTTCAAAGTGAAGTATAAGCCTGGGTTTGTTGTCGCTAGTTGTTTATGACAAATATAGTCTGCATATTGAGGCCACAAATTATCCTTTGACCTGAAACAACCTTGCCTTAGACTATGTAGACTGGAAATGGGATGTACAAAAATACATAAAAATGAATTTTGATATAGGATACAAAATATTCAAATTGAAAAAGTTCTAATATAAAATGCAAAATACAGTAACCACAACATTTATCAAAACATTTCAAAAATACAAAAATATATTTTGAAGACAACATGACATCATATCACAAACCTCCACTGTACATAAGCGTTAATGATAATTTGATACCATTTGACAGCTTTTTACTGCTTAACAAGGCACATTAAAAATCGGGTTTGAGAAGCACTGTATCATAATGGCTAGTATTCAAGCCAGCTAGATGACTGTAACCACGATGACAAGAGAGCAACCAAGGATGTAACATACAGGTGACAGTCTGGGCTGCCATTGCAGACACTTTTTGTCACTTTTACATCAGATTTGGTTGAGGCATGCTGGTCCCCCGGACTATGAATTGACCTTTACATTGAATCAGAGGAGACAATTGAGACATCAATCTTTCACCAGGGACGTGCAGTCATAGGAGGCAGGGGAGGCAGAGCCTCACCTGTCATTTTGAAAAGTAAAAAAAAAAAATATTAAAAAAATATTTTTTTTTTGTATAATAATCATATATATTTATGTATTATAAAATAAATATTAATATTTCTCAAGTTATCTGTGTTACGAGTGTCATTTCTGCATGATTCCGATCATTTCGAGCATTTTTATTATCAAAATCGCTGAATTTGAGCATTTCCGGTTCCCAGTGATCAGCCAATGAACATGGGACGTGCGGTCAAGGGAGGCAGATGCATTGCAGTCTATGGGCAGGGTAGGCAGTGCCTCCCCTAGGATTGCGAAATCACTCCAAACTGGGTTTTACGCATGCGTGCGCAAGCGTAGAACCTTTTGAGTTGAGCTGAAAACGCATTGAAAAATATTGCAAGGGAGGCACGCACTACCACGGATTCAAGAAGGGTGGCGAGCGAGAGGGCACTTGTTGGGTATATAATCTGACGTTGGATTTTCTTCTTCACTTCTTGAGCTTGACAGCGAAAATGGAAGATTGCATTGCTAACCTGAAGCAGTTCTCAAAACTGGACTTTCAGTCCAAACAAGAAATGATTGATAATGGTAGACCAATGCCGGAGCTAAAATGTTTGCTTCAAACGACGGGACCGAAGGTATTGACATTGCATTGGAGTGTTTCATGTTTTCCAACGGGATATATGGGCAACACAAACCTCGTTAAAGGCTGCTAGGTGCAGGGGAACCGTGAATGGATTACGAGCTTGCGAGTGCACCAACTTTAAATGATACCGGTCAGTAGAACATTTTGGTATTGTGTGCTATGTCTGTGGTGTTTAACTGTTTGCTTGTTAATACGTTGTGCAAATAAATATGTAAGTGTCAACTTCGAATTCAAGTGTCCGAGTTCAACTGTGTAGTGTTGGGCAAGCTACTTGATTTCTGTAGTGAGCTAAGCTATCAGCTACTCTACAATAAATTCAGCTTCAGTACACAGAAGCTACCACTCAAAAAAAAAAAAGTTAGCAAGCTAAGTTACATAAACCTGTCAAAAGTAGTTTGATTCATTAGAAGCTACTTTCAGTTAAACAAACTGCATGCCAAGTCAATGCAATTTCAGGCATCAACACAACTGTCAGTCAGATAAAAACAGTTGAATGGATGAAATTCGTGTGTTCGTATGTTTGTATTGGATGTCATTGACGTTGACAGGAACTTTTTCTTTGGATTACAAAGAAGGCATCCGAAAACATATTTAGTTTCACTCGTCTCTTATAAAGTGACGTACTTTTGAAGGTATGGCTGTTGAGTCAGGTATTCAAATGCAGATGAAAACAAATGAGTGCAGATTGACCTCGCGTCTATTTCGTGCATTTTCGCAATTCGACTCCCTGAGCAGACAGCACGGACTTTTCACTTTTTGAACTTTCATCATCTTCAGCTGTATCTAAATATCAACAGCATTCTAGTTATCCGGTTGTCTAGAATCTGCATGCAAAGTACCCATTTAAAATTAGCGGAGAATTCATTTTAAATGTATGAGCAGCGTCTGGTGTACTTGAAATGACGATATCTATATATCTATTTTCACTCGTCTCGCCTAAAGTGATGTACTGCTTAATTGTTGTGTTTGATGGCTGCAGGGAAGCCTGTTATGAATGAACATCAGAAAGGTCCAGGATAAATTAGCTTTCGAGGACGCTACTGCGGTACTTGATCAATAAAAGAGCTTAGCTAAAAGTTGGTTGGTTTTGTAGCAAAAATAGCAACGTTACTGCCAAGCTACTGACAAGTAGTTAAGCTATAGGGTCGCTACAAGTAGTGACGCTACTGCCCATCACTGCCGAGTTGTGTAAAAGGTTATATTTTCCCTAGACAAATTGAAATGAGCCATATCATTGGTGGGAGGGCTACATACGCTACCTTGTAGCTATTAATATCTTATTTGACACGGTGTAAAAGTTCAATTACCACACCGATTGTACGTTTAGCTGTAGGCCTATAGCCTCGTAAAAGTCAGTTGACTATTGAGCCGCATAACTTCTTATAATAATAATCGTTTAAAATGAATAGTATTAGACAATAAAACATAATGTTTTTTCAGTTCTGGTGAGATGACAATTTTTAAACCATAAGCATATATACATGTATGATGTATACATTTCATTTTTTTTTAAACAACTAGACATCGGAATGACGTAATCACTTCCGGTTTCTGTGCCTCACCTGCTGCGAACCTCACCGCACGTCACTGTCTTTCACTTGCCATGCGCCCTAAACAAGCATGGGCAAAGCGCTCAGCAGCCCATCTGCCAAAGTTCCATGCAGATACATACATGTGACATCATCATGTAAAGTCTTTGGGAAAGTACATTCCGTATTTTTTAAATACACACACACACACACACACACACAAACAACAGTGTTTATCCCCAGGATACCAAACAAACAGATGTTTATTTAACACTATACGCCTATTACATAACCATTTTATATGGCCAATTAAATACATGTATCAGAAATACTGGACGAATGCCCATAGCCTATTGAATCTGTTGAGATTAAATCGTTTATTTGATCATATGTTCAGTTTGCGTCTTCTTTTGTAGTGTCATTTATTATGAACGACAGTTCTACTTGGATATTCAAAAGAGTGCTTGGGGTAACTTAGGTTGGCGGCTGACTGGAGAAAACTCAGTGATTACTCTGACAAGTTGCTCAGTCGTTCGGTTCGTGCAGTCCACAGACGCACGAAACCGGGCGCCGTGTCATGGCTCATCATTCGCTGCTACGGGCGAATAGCGGCCCCACGTCTCGTATACGCAGACCCACGCGAGTGCCGCGCCCCCTCCTTTTAGCTCTTCCCTCTCCACTCTGCTCATCCTAGTAGGAGCGGCTGAGCCGAGTGCCATGCAACTGAGCGCATTCCACCTTTCGATGCTTTCCAACGAGCATTAAATGCAGTCGAAACGAGATGGGGGGTTTTCTGACCAGGATGAGTTAGGACGAAGAGGGGGGATGCGGAACGCTGTTTTTTTTTTCCTTGTAAAAGTGGATTGTTAAATGTTCTTTCCCCAATATTTGACGACCATGCTTTATTTTCAGCTGGTGATTATGGCGGGGACAGTCATGCTGGCATATTACTTCGAGTACACCGACACGTTCAACGTGCACGTCCAAGGATTTTTCTGCTATGACAGTGCCTACACGAAGCCTTACCTCGGACCCGAGGAGTCGAGCGCTATTCCACCGGTCCTCCTCTACGCGGTGGTGGCAGGTGTCCCGACTCTTGTGGTGAGTTGCCGGTTTTTGTGAGAGAGTATACGTATGTATGTGTGTGCGACTGTGCGTGACGGGATATGACTTGAGTTGGACATAAGGGTATGTCAGTATAATCAGTGCATATGAAATAAAGCTCTGTGTGGTTAGAACAGATGACCAGGTACCGGTTCGGATGCAATAGAGCAAGGAATTCATCAGGTAGCTTGGTGACATGTGGTCTTAACTCGCGTCTTACACGTTTCCGTAAATTTACGCGGTGACTTCGCACTTCGCCCGGATGAATGAACGTGTGTGGAGATGAATGGACCTCGTGTCACAAGTCAATACCCCAAATTCTGTTTAGCGCTGATTAGAAACGCGTGCAGGGCGCAATCGATGAGAGAGAAGAATCTGTGCAGAATGCCATAAATTAACAGCCTTCATTCTCCCCTATTAGCAGTGGTAGTCGCAGTGTCTTTTCCACATCATGGCGTTAGTGGATGTTACCGTGAACTCGATTCATTACCCCCAATCTATTTGTCAGACTGTTTTTCAGATAATGTGTATGCTTGAGACAAATTGGTTAATGTTGGTGTTGTGTGCAGGTGGTATTTTCATTACACTATTGATTGTCATTGTGTGTTGCAGTGATTGCATCTTGCATTGATGCTTATGATAGAAAACTCCCAAGCAGCCGTGGCAATGTGTCATGGGCACCACTTTTTGTGATAACACATCTAAGCTTCTACATGTTTTTATTAGTGATGCCTCCATTGAAAATGACAAAATCCTTCTGAAATCTGAGCATTTCCAGTTTGTGCTGCATAGATGGCTGTAGGAAGAATACTTTAGTCTAAAGCTTCATTTCATTCAGCAGTACCTGCAATAGATAAGAGCAAACACAGAATCTCTCTCTCTGTCTGTCTCTGTCTCTCTCCAACACACACAAACCCACCCACTCACACACACACACACACGCCTTCTCACCTGTGACTCAGTATCTTGAGGGATGCGGTGTGAATGTCCGATGTCACCAACATCGTTTCGTTAGATTCACCCAGCAGGGTATGTGATGACTCTTCTAATGAACACCAATGATTATACCCATTTGGCGTCTGTAGTGGCCAGGGTATTTGTTGTGATTCAAACACTAGCCTCGAACAGTTTTTCAGGAAAGCTGAAAGAACATGCTATTTTTGGCAGCAATTGTATTGTTTTTTTTTCCAGCTACCTCACTTTGAGGTCAAGGGTGCCTGAGGTTCTGGCAGATGGTGAGTGCAGAGTTGCCCATTCCAGTGGATTACCTCCTACACTCAGAGATACCCTATAGGTAGAACTGGGTTCTACTCAGGACTAACACTGACATGACGTCTCATCAGATTTGCAACATTTGTTTAACAGTTTCAGTTATTTCAGAATGTGTTTGCATTAATGAGGTGTGCCTGTCTTCAACGTTTTGTGATGTTTATAGTAAAGCAAGCAAGTTGGTCATTGTTATTTCAATGCTATGAGAAGTTTATATACAGGTACAATGTTCAGGCAGTTGGGACTTCAGCAGAATTGCCCGAGCTGTGGTTTAAAAAAGAAAACCTTGATTGGTAGTGACATTTCAGTAAACTTTGTGAAAGTCACATTCAGAAAATAGATGTCTTGGTTATTCTAGCCTTAGGTCGTTGGAATATATATAGTTTATCCAGCTTTTAGGGTCATCGGAACGGTCAGCCACTAGAAGAATGTTCATCTGACTTCATTTTAGGAGTAACAACCAGCACAGCGCATTTTCCAATAAAAATATCTCTTGCTCCCTGAAATAGTCCCGGAGAGATGGATGATAACATTACAGAATGTGTGTGTGCGGGCACACCGAGACACACACATGCACACACACGCACGCACGCACACACCCTAACATACACACAGCATCAGAATGACCCTCAATAAAAACAGGTGTCACCAGAGAAGACGTGGGTCAATCTAAAATAAATCTGCTGCTCGGCGATTTCCCCCCCCCCCCCCCCCCCGGCTGCTTTGGAGGGCTGTAAAGGCATTGTTCTGATTTGTAGTCAGGTCTGTGTGGCTGACTGATACAGGCTCCCCATAAAAGGACAGGCAGGGGATGATAAAGCCGCAAACATTTGGAGTGGCGCGCTCAAGTTAGGTATACACTGCTGCCCTGACTGATAGGGCCAGTTTCGCCCATTATGGACGTGGCCACATCGGCGTGCCTGCCAAAATAAACTTCAGCAAACACAAATCTAAGCTTTGCCAAAGAAGAAGTTTCAGAATGGATGTCCCATCTGTCTTCCTCTGTGCACAATTATACAGTCCACTGACCGCAACACTTGCATACACAGAAACGCGAGCGAGGCACTCTGCGAAATTATGATGTGGTTTTGTATATGTGCCAGTCAGCTGTGGCCATTACAGCCCGTGATGATTATGCTCGTTTTGTGGTTAGAGTGCGTTTTAAACTCGCGGTTAGATGAGCAACGTCTGATAAATATTATGTGCAGAAGCTGTCAGACTGGAAGTGACTGGATGATTTAAAAGCAGTTCATAATTTCACTTCAAGCAAGTTTAAGAATGTGTTCTATGTGTATTCATGAAGGTTGATGGCATAAATCCTTCATAATTGTAGATGCACTATAAGGTTGATTTTGCACATAAGAACATAATAAGAGTACTGTATATGTGTTTACAGTACAATGTAAAATAATGCATGGTAAAGCCGTTTTTACTTCCTCATAACTGGTGTCATTTATGATGTTATGAATTGGTTGGACAGTTATAATGGATTAAATGATAAATAATGGCTTCTTAATTTGTTGTAAACACATATTAACACACTCCGAATGCAATATAGGTGCCTTCATTAACTGAAGTGTTCTCCAGTTCACATTCGGTAACCAGAATGACTGTGGACATAAACACTATGTTTCAACCTCTTCTGTGCCTTTTCTATGTCTCACTTTTGATCTTAGTTAGCCTCTGATGCTTTCTCTACTTGCTCTGTATCTCCCTTTTTCTTCTCCTTCTTTCTATCTCGATCATCACAAAGATACAGACATACACACACGGACACACAGACACACACACACACACACACACACACACACACAAGCACACACACACACACACACACACACACACACACACACTCACAGACACACACACACTCACAGACACAGACACAGACACAGACACAGACACAGACACAGACACAGACACAGACACAGACACAGACACAGACACAGACACACACACCGAAACACACCGACACACACACACCGCAAACACACACATACACACACACACACACACAAACACACACACACACACACACACACACACACACACACACACACACACACATGTACACCCCTTTAACTCCAAACACTTGAGCAGGTGTGATTGACTGTGTGGTGCCCTAGACACTAATGGCTTCAGTACCAATATAAACACTGACTGTAACTCTCTGGAGCCAATGGGACAGCATTGATCGCATACCCTTAATCACCACTGTCCATATTGACAGGCCGAGTCTTAGTGTGAAAAAAAAATCCAATCTTGTTACAGGAACGCTCCATTTCGCACCAGACATATTGGCTCAATGTCACTGAATTTTATGACAGTGCTGAAGTTAAGTCTCTGTAATGAGTTTCTGTCTCCTTATATATTTTTTTTTACTTTTACATTTTTGGAAAATGTGTCGTGCATGCTTGATAATAATTATGATAAAATGTACTCCACCATTTTTTGACAGGGTGTAAGGGTGACATCCTAGTTTTTGTTTTTCATTCCCTACCTATGTACCGTTGTTACCCCGTTTGACCAACATATTCGAGACTGACTGGAAAACGTAAGGAGAACTCTTGTACCTTTTCTTGTATTTTGGTGCCACTTAGATCCATGAATGTGCTATGAGAACCAGCTCTTGGTGCACAAGTGGACAACCACACAGTGGTCCATGAAGAACGATTTCATTTCAGAAGGACCACAAAAACAAGCTGGAAACATTTTAGTCTCGTCTCTCAAGAGGCACACTTATGAATGTAATGTAATCAGGCTTACTTCTTAAAATAAGAGCCAGGCTTCATTATTTAGGACAATTAAAATGATTGGGTTTCACTGAGAAACCTGGAGCCTGCTAACTTTTGTCTGATATTTTGCTTATCCTTTGACTGAGAGGCACTCATCAGTGCCTTCTTTTGAACACCAGCACTGATCTGTCACAGTCTGCTTTTAATTCCATTCACTACAAAAACCTTCATACTTTTCATGCACTTCTAACCCCCTAAGGCCAAGGCCTTGTTTGAACATTTCCTCAAATCAATTATGTGCTGGGAAAACATTTTATCTTTATAACTGGTTCTTCAATTATATGTCTGACTCATGGTGCCATCTTTGTGAAAGACTCTTTACCTTCTGCTATGGCCAAACGTGGCATGCAAAGCATATACAGTATTATTATTATTACCATAATTAAGCCGGTATTGTAAGACCTTTTAAAATACCTTGTCATACATGTTGGTAACGGCTCAGACCTCCTAATCGGTGGGTGGGGGTGGTGCGGGTGAAAGATGTAGGAGCTACGTGGGTTCACGAGAAGCCATGGCCACCATTAAAGGAGATCATCACTATCTGTGGAGGCAACAAACTGGAAGAGATTCCGTTGGAAGCCACTGCAGGGGCTCGCCATGAATGTTGCATGCCTCTCGCCTCTTGCATCGCACACACAGTCTTGCAATCACAGGCACTGTTTATTACCCAACTTTGCCTGGACTTCGCGTGAAAGGCAGCGCTTGCTTAATTGGCTGTTTCGAGCATTCTGGCACCAGCGATGTGAGTGGATCATTTAAAGCCTACTGCTGTTTTTTGGGGGGTGGGGGGGGGGGGTGTCTCGTCACTTTGAAAAGGTGGTGTGAATTATGGATGTGTGAGGAGCACGGAATGCAGCGGTGTGATTGCTCAGTCTGAATACATTATGAGATCTTAAAAACGTACAAGCTGGAGACTGGAGGTAAAACTGTGGAAATGATGTGGAACTTTGAAAATGGCTTAACCTTGGGATTTGAGCAGGGTCCCGATGTGTTGGGATTCAAACCTTTTTTTCCCCCCCGTTCTTCCGTGGCATGGAGCGGCCTTCTTCCCTTCGCCCCTTCGCCCCTTCCTCTAAGATGAATTGAGGCGGAGTTTTGCAGAATGGGGCTGCCAAGTTGGAGAAGAAATACTTAATTAAATTGTACTTTTAAATACCCTGAGCATTAGTCATTCTCTAAGAAACTAACCTAACCCTGAGGTGAGTGTGGGGAATCCTTGACTGCCTGAATTTCTCAAGTCCTAATTTATTTATGACCTTATGCTAATCCTCTTTATTAAATTTATTATTTTATGTTTTTATAAGAAGAGGAAATGGCAGCTCACACAACGCTTCAAGGGTTAAGGGACCATTCCTGGTCTTCACTCTGAAAAAGTAATGAGTGCAGATGAGGAGACATCGCCTAAAGCAGAGAAAATTATAGCAGTCCAAGTGAGGGGATATCATTTCCAAAGGATTACAGAGTTTTTTTCTCATATATTTCCAACCTAAAAAGGCTTTAATAACACTTTTATTAAATAGTTAAATGCGTTGTTAATATAACCCGTGAAAAATGATGGTTGTTTCTTCTGCCTGGCTAGGTGAACGATGGTGAAAGGTATGAGGACCTTTGTGGCTTTCAAGGCGAGGGAGTCATTGAGTGTTTAGGCCTCCTGGGTCTTTGGGAGTTGGCTAAATGGTGACATACGGTGGATCCAGTGTTCCCCTTGGTTGCGTGTACCTCCGGAGCCTACACAAATATTCCTTGGTTTTGACCCTGAGTTGGACGGCCGGCCCATGTTTGGCAAATGCTGATGGATGGGCGATGTCCATCTGGGGCTATGGAGATGCAGTGGGAACCAAGCCTGTGGTGGATCTGACCCTCTCTCTGTTTCTATCGTTCTGTGTTTTTTATTTCTCCCTCAAAATATCCTCTCACTCACTCTCTCTCTCTCTGGCATTAGTGTTATGAGCTACACTTTATAGTGTGAAGTGAGGTCAGGATTAGGTCAGGATACACAGGCTTTATTTCTGAATATTTCTCTTCTCCTTCCCTCCCTCCCTCCCTCCCCCCTCTCTCTCCATCCATCCATCCATCTATTTATTTATCTATCAATCTATCTATCTATCTATCTATCTATCTATCTATCTATCTATATCTATCTATCTATCTATCTATCTATCTATCTATCTATCTATCTATCTATCTATCTATCTATCTATCTATCTATCTATCTATCTATCTATCTATCTATCTATCTATCTATCTATCTATCTATCTATCTATCTATCTATCTATCTATCTATCTATCTATCTATCTATCTATCTATCTATCTATCTATCTATCTATCTATCTATCTATCTATCTATCTATATCTATCTGTCACATTTTCCCTCTTTCCCTCTATCTCTAACTGTCCTTAGTGTCGCTCTCATCAAATGAACGATATGTGACGTTAGTAGGGCAGGGCGTGAGGGCAGGGTGGGTGTCCGTGGCTTTGGTTGGCAGTGGCTTGTGAGTAATGCTCTCTCCTGTTCCGTGGCCTAATTGGCAGCGGGACGTTAATAAGTGGTTGTGTGTGTGTGTGTGTGTGTGTGTGTGTGTTTGCACTAGGGCTGTGTGATTAATCAAACTGTATTCTCGATTACGATTTTGGCTTCCAACAATTATGAGAATGACGTTATTGAGACAAAACGATGATTGTGTCGGGTTTTCGTTTCGCAATGATGCTCTCATTTTGTCTCAACCAGACTCTCTCTCAGTCAGGCTGAGGCATGTTTAGATCCTGAAGTAATTCTTTAGTGCGTATGACTGTCATTCTAATCCTCTGTTACTAGGTCTATGTAAAGCACACACCATATTCCTTCCCTACAACATGAGAATATACTAGGCTACATATTATCAATTGTAAGCAGATGTGTAGCATCACACATTATTGTGTGCAGAAGTTTAAATTCACCTTGTATGCTCCTTTCTGCAAATGGGCCTGTTAATCATTTATTTCTTGCTTTAGGCAATTATAAGTAGGGTTGTATGGTGGTTCAAGTCAAAAATCAACCAGAAATGGGAACACATTAATAATGATTCATTTGGACACCAAAAACTGACATCAGTAATGAAGAAATTATGTATCTGGAGCTAAACTTCTAACTACAAATTGAGAGCTGAAGTTCGAACTACACAACTTAATAACAGTGTTTGTGAATGTTCGATTGAACTATTGTTTTGGAAAGCACCTGTGTTGCTTAATGATGGTTATTGTAAAAGTAAAAAATTATATATTGTAAAAAAAAATATATATATTCTAAATGAAAGCACTGAGGGTCCAGCATCGTGGGCTCATGTATGTGTGCACGAGCGCGGCTGAAAAGAATCCTGGGGTAAACAATGAATGAGTAATCATGTAATAATTGGATGTTATACACAATTGTATGTTATAATTGTGATCTCAAGATTGACCAAATTAATTGTGATTGTGATCTCTGCCATAATCGGGCACCCCTACTGTGTGCATCTGTGTGTGCAATATGCAGACTTTCCCCCTCTCTTTTCCCTCTCTCCCCCACTCTCTCTCTCTCTTTTGTCTCTCTCCTACTCTCTCTCTCACTTTTCCCTCTCTCCCCCACTCTCTCTCTCTCTTTTCCCTCTCTCCCCCACTCTCTCTCTCTCTTTTCCCTCTCTCCCCCACTCTCTCTCTCTTTTATTCTCTCTCCCCCACTCTCTCTCTCTCTTTTCCCTCTCTCCCCCACTCTCTCTCTCTCTTTTCCCTCTCTCCCCTACTCTCTCTCTCTCTTTTCCCTCTCTCCCCTACTCTTTCTCTCTCTTTTCCCTCTCTCCCCCACTCTCTCTCTCTCTTTTCCCTCTCTCCCCCACTCTCTCTCTCTCTTTTCCCTCTCTCCCCCACTCTCTCTCTCTCTTTTCCCTCTCTCCCCCACTCTCTCTCTCTCTTTTCCCTCTCTCTCCCACTCTTTCTCTCTCTCTTTTCCCTCTCTCCCCCACTCTCTCTCTCTCTTTTCCCTCTCTCCCCCACTCTCTCTCTCTTTTCCCTCTCTCCCCCACTCTCTCTCTCTCTTTTCCCTCTCTCCCCCACTCTCTCTCTCTCTTTTCCCTCTCTCCCCTACTCTCTCTCTCTCTTTTCCCTCTCTCCCCCACTCTCTCTCTCTCTTTTCCCTCTCTCTCCTACTCTCTCTCTCTCTTTTCCCTGTCTCCCCCACTCTCTCTCTCTCTTTTCCCTCTCTCCCCCACTCTCTCTCTCTCTTTTCCCTCTCTCCCCCACTCTCTCTCTCTCTTTTCCCTCTCTCTCCTACTCTCTCTCTCTCTTTTCCCTCTCTCCCCCACTCTTTCTCTCTCTTTTCCCTCTCTCCTCTACTCTCTCTCTCTCTTTTCCCTCTCTCCCCCACTCTCTCTCTCTCTTTTCCCTCTCTCCCCCACTCTCTCTCTCTCTTTTCCCTCTCTCCCCCACTCTCTCTCTCTCTTTTCCCTCTCTCCCCCACTCTTTCTCTCTCTTTTCCCTCTCTCCCCCACTCTCTCTCTCTCTCTCTTTTTCCTCTCTCCCCCACTCCTCTCTCCTTTCCCTCTCTCCCCCACTCTCTCTCTTTCTCTCATTTCCCTCCTTTCCCCACTCTATCTCTTTCTTTCTTTTTCCTCTCTCCCCCACTCTCTCTCTCTCCCTCTCGTTCTCTTTCTATCTGGGCTTCTCCATCTCTTTCCTTTCTCCTTTCTTCTCGGCCCCCTCTGTGTCTCTGGGTTTTGTGTGTTCACTATGGGGCTCTCCATTAGCTATTCCTGTGTCTTTCTTCCACGTCCCCCTTCACCCACGGGGGCTCAGCTGAGGCTTCTGTGCCTAGTAATCCTAATGGAAAGATAAAATGCTCATGGAGAGGGAAGGAAAGAGAGAGAGAGAGGGGAGGAGGGCAGGCAGGCTGCCTTCTTCTGCTGTGCATCATTGTGTTGAATATATTAGCACAGTTCAGAACTCACATACACATCTCTTTTTCTTATACACACACACACACACAAGCATACACATGCGTACACACACACACACACACACACACACACACACACGACTTGTTTGCAGACTGTATGATCCAACAGAGACCACATATGAAGCAACATCTAGGTGCCATGTGTTTATAGGTCAAGGCCAATGACTCTTCCTTCAGTCAAACATGAAAGACTCATTTGAAGTAATTTCACTCATTGCAATTTCCGGCCTCTTAGGTTTGCTTCAAATAAGCTATTCACACAGCTTTCTTAATGTGCTAAAGGACACCTGTTTTTCAGTACCCCTCTGTATGGTATTGCAGAATTCTTGTTAATCCAACCCTCTAAATTCACTCGCAACCAGTCATGAATGGGGAAATAATAGTCTATTTTGTGGGGTTGGAATATGCTGTTTTCAGTGGTTGTTTTGTCTGAGCCTCCTTTCCACAAAGCATTTAGAAGAATATGCTCCTGAAATGAGCAAATGTTTGTGTTCCCCGTCCGCTAAACCGTCAGATCCACAATGGCGCGGTAAATAGGACAACTGTAGACAATGGGATAAGAGGATCTCTCTTCCTGTCTCTTTCCCATCACTTTCCCTTTCAATACCACCTCTCTCTCTCCATCTCTCTCTCTCTCCATCTCTCTCTCTCTCTCCATCTCTCTCTCTCTCCTCTCCTAATGAACTCTCAGACTTGGGTGAACTCTAGCTCTTAAGTGCGCTGATTTGTGTAGCCACTGTGGTCCCTCTGCTTAGCCACTCTGCCTTCCTTCGGGATCTCCACAGTGGTGGATGCCTAAAGCTAACCCCCCCCCCCCCCCCCCCGATCATCGGAGCCTCTCTTCTACTTCTGTGCCGGGGGAGCATGGAAGTAGCAGCGCGCCCTAATCCCAGCCGTAACCTCTGACATCAGACAGGGTAATGAAGAGGCTTTTTTGCTTTAAATCAGCTTATAGCTTCATCCTGTGTTTATATGATGGACAGTGTGTGTGTACATACACATCAGCTGGAGTCTGTGCGGGAGCAAGGGTGGGGGGCTGTGTGTGTGTGCACAGTGTGCAAACAAACACACATCATAGGCTTAGGCAGTCGTATGTTAACACACACACACACACACACACACATGCACAAGGTCATTTGAGGATTGCCTGAGGGGCCAAGCTCGCAAATGGGATTGTCATGCGTGAACTTGTGGGAGTTTCGGCTGAGGTTGAAGTGGGGGGGGGGGGGTTGTTTATTCATGACAATGATGATGCGACAGGATTGGTTGTGATGCGTTAAAGGACGGGGCAGACGGGCTATTGCGGAGATGACAGAGGAGGGGCTGACTCTCGCTCCTGCTCCTGGGTCCATTTCAGATTTAGTGGTTGGGGGGGGCTGGGTTGGGGGGGTGGGGGGTGATAAGTCAGCCCGCATTCCTCTTCCACCTTCATGATCTCCCTTCTCAGCTCTTGATGGGGATGGCTGAATGGTCGAGATTGCAATTGCAGTCAGTCAGTCATCCAGTCCGTCTCATGGTTGGTGTGATAACGTGCTCGTCTCCAATCCAATTATAAAGTGAAGCGAGGCCTCAGTAGGCTGTGTGAGCGCTATACTGTGCAAGGCCTCCTCTCTGGTGCTTTCCAAGGCATTATGCAGTGCAACTGGAGCTGGAGCTGGAGATGAGCGGGAAGGTTAGAGCGTCGTGCTCCATCTTTGTTTTCATGGGCTGTGGGAACCAGCACCCCTCCTCCTCTAGAAGCACGTAACCCAGTTTTGTGAATTTTTTTTCTCCCTTTTTAAAATTCTTTCTCTTTCTCCTCTGTGGTGTGCGAGAGCAAGGCCTTGGGCTGTTTTCCGTGTTGTTTGGAGGACTGCGAGGTGGGGGATGATGGTGGTGGTTTTCGTGTTTGGGTCTGTGTGTGTGTGTGTGTGTGTGTATGAGTGTGTGCCATGAGGAGATGAACTCACATGCTCAACATCACGTGTGTATGTGGGTTTGTGTCAGAGAGTGAGTGGTTGTGCTTCCTCTTGCGCGTGTAATCATGTGTGTGTGTTTTTGTGAGTTTTTCTGTGCAAGTTTGTGTGTGTGTGTGTGTGTGTGTGTGTATGTGTGTATGTGTGTGTGTGGTGTAGTGTGCATTTGTCATAGCTTTTTTCTCTGTCCCATAGCAGCCTTAGCTGCACTTGTAATACTGTGTAACTCAGCTTGAGATGGTCGTGTGTAGTGCAGTACATTTTTTTACCCTCCTTCCCCTCTCCCTCCCGTCCTTCCCCCCCCCCCCCTCCCTCCCTCACTCTCTCTCTCACTGTGCACTGGTTGGCTGCCGTGCTAAATAAATCACTCGAGCAGCGCTAACCAAAGGGCTCCCTTGGTGCAGAAGCCAAGCCTGGCCTGTTAGCTTGGATGTGGGATCAGGAGCCAGGGAACCAGGGGCCTGTTTGCTTTGAGCGGCCCAAGCCAGGGAGAGTCAAAAATGGGGCACGCAGGAGGCCAAGGGGGTCAGTCTGGAAGGGTCTCAGGTGTGAGTCTCCGACAGAAGGCTTTCACAGGTCTGCAAACACAACGGGTGGATACCCATCTGTCTGGCAGATACAGCTCATCCAGTGGTGCTGAGGAGAGAGTGGAGTGGAGGTGAAGCATCTGGTAGAAGACATGACAGTTTGTTACAGGCTCATTCATAGGGTTGTAAATCTGAGGTGTGCTTCTCAGAGAAAGACTGACAGCTATGGTGTATGTGTGTGTGTTTAAAAAGGTCTGGTGAGGGTCAAGGGTGATGATGTTTACTGCAGTGAGGTCTTGGAATGGGAAAGTCTTTGACCTCTTTTGCGAGCGGACAAAAAAAAAAAGTTTTTTGCATTCAGAAACTCATCTGTCAGCTGAAGTGATGAACGGCGCCTGTTTCACGGATTTCTTCCTGTCGCCTCCCTGAACTGTGAATGCCTTTTCTAATTAAAGCTCTTCACACCCTGATTGCAGCCGTACGTAGAGTGTGACGTGTCATCTGAGGTGCTGTAATGAGCATATGACATCTTGACATGACTTTGTGTGTGTGTGTGTGTGTGTGTGTGTGTGTGGTGAGTGAAAGTGTCTGTGTTTATGTATATGCAAGTCCACACAAGTATTTGGAAATTGTATACATTTGTTTTGGGTGTGTGTGTGTGTGTGTGTGTGTGTGAGTGTGTGTGTGTGTGGTTCGGCGCTAGGTGCATCAGCCCTACCTGTGTGAGCTCTCGGGACACCTGTGTGTAAGTCTCGCGTCATTGCCTCAGTAATATGAATCGACTGTGTAAGCCAAGCTAATCTCCCACCAATATGTTTTGCTCCCCTCAGAAGGCGCCTTACAGATGGCGTCTGTTGAGACGGCTGCGTAGCGCTGTCTGGCGACTCACGCCTGGCTTACGTAAGAGCATATCAACCCCTGGCTTCGCCGCCCTTGAGTCTGTTTGACAGTCTTTTCCAAAAAAAAGGAAGAGGTGTCAGTCGCAGTCGTTATCTAGAAGCACATTTATAGTGCAGAACACAAATAGATGGTGCGATGAGGAACGACACACATGGCCAAGTCATTTATATCTTTGTCAGACACATCTTTATCGTCACCCTAGATTGTGCTTTTTTAAGAATGTATCCATATGTCACTTTGTTTTTTTCCCCGAATATCCTCAGATATTACTATGGAAACAGTGGCACCATTTTAGTCTTTCAGCAGTGAGAACTGATACGTGGTATATCTACTCAGAATCCCCGGATGTTGAAGCCATGACCTCGGTGTGAAGTGCTGTCACCCCTCCAGTGTAATAGAAAGGGATTTGTGTCTCACTCCTTCTTTTTTGGTCATTCAATGTGATTTTTTTCTGATGTTTTTTACTTCTCCTCTTGTGCAGATAACGGTCACAGAGACAGTGATGTTCCTGGTGCAGTACACGTCGAAAGAGCTGGACAGCCGGGAGAAGAACATTGTGACGGGAGACTGCTGTTACCTCAACCCTCTGGTCCGCAGGACTTTCCGCTTTTTGGGTAAGTGCTGTCTTTTTAAAGAGTTGAATGATCTTGGGCCACCTTGAACCTACGGTGTCTGGTTTATTACACAGGAAGTGGCAGCAGTTTTTCAGTGAGCTCTTCTTCTGACACCATAATAATCTGTCACTGGAATAATAGGCAAATAGGTCAGTGGCATTATTGGCAGAATTTCAGCGTTTGACCTACGACCTTTCGATCTCCAGACTCTCTGAAGTGCAGGATTCAGTTCAGCCTTTATATAGAAACAGAACACCTGATTCTGCTTCTCAGCGCCTCCACTGAGCTTTGAGACAATGCAGTGTATTTCTGAAAGGCTACCGCTAAATCCCCTACATGGTTGGCCCCGCTGTAGACAGTGATACATAGGCCCCCTCAGTCACCCCCACCCCCAGTGCTCAGCTCCTGCTGAAGCACACAGTTCAGAGTCCCATGTCTCTGGCCAAAGGCACAATGGCGGTAAATGTGCTGTATATAGTGTTCTCCGCTGTCTTGGTGTCTTCAGGAGATAAGGCTAACAGCAGTGAAGAGTCTTGATCCCGTAAGGGGGGAATCCACTTTCCCATCTCCAGATGGTGGCAAGAGGGAAGTTTGTTTGTATGTCTGCCCCGGTCTCTCTCTATCTCTCTCTCTCTCTCTCTCTCTCTCTCTCTCTCTCTCTCTCTCTCAGCATCTCTCTCTCTCTCAGCTTCTCTTCTTCACTCTGCCACGCACTTCTGGTTCTTTTTTATATTTCCACCATGTTGGTTTGCATGCAGGGCTGTGGGTTTGAAGACCTGCGGTGGGTTTGAAAGGCTTTCCTGACTTGAGTTTTCTGACACTGAAATGGGATCAACCTGGCAGGATGTGTGTCAGCGCTGCTGGACAGCCAACCTGTGGCAGCATCTGAAGAGCCTCCATCTGTCAGAGCTAGCGGTGCTACTTCAGCCCTCTGTCCTCCATGTTTCATAGGGAGCCGCTAAGATTGGCATTGGTCAGGTAGGGGGATCTAAAGGCATTAGCCAGGTGTCGAGGAGCGCTATACAGATCAGATGAGCTCTATAACCACTCTCTCTCTCTCTCTCTCTCTCTCTCTCTCTCTCTCTCTTCTGTCAACCTCTCTCTCTTTTCTCTGCCTACCTCTCTCTCTCTCTCTCTCTCTCTCTCTTTCTCTCTCTCAATTCAATTCAATTTTCAACCTCGTAGTATCCTCCAGGCAGGGAGGAAGAAGTCAGCCTTAACCCTACATAAAGAGCGCAAGAATGGCAGAGCGGGATGAGCTCACTTACAGCTTTCCTCTCCGCTGTTCTTCTTTGTCTTCTTTTAATCCTGCCTCAGCTTAACAGGTGAATGGCTGTCCTGCACAGCAGGGCGCAGGTGATGTGGAGGTAACATGGAGATGTGACGCCCAGGCTATTATCCAGGTGGTGAACCCCAGCCTGTGCTCTGGGCTCTCTGTTCTCTCCGGCCCGATGCTGAGGGCTGTAATTCTGCTCATCTGCTGGCCGTCACCCTGGGCTTCCGATTCCCCCTGGCATATTTCCCAGATCTCTCTCTCTCGCTCTCTCTCTCTCTCTCAGCACATCTGTTTTTCTCAAATTTTCTTGACATCCGAGACTCCTTACTTTCCATCTCTTGCTTATCCTCTCTTCATTCATCTCCCTGTATTATACCGCACCTTTATTTCTCTCTTTCTTTCTTTCTCTCTCCCTCCCACCCCCTCTTTCCCTTTGTACTTGTTCCGTGAAGGTATGCGTGCGCAATCATGCTTTCCCATCCAGCCCTGCGTGTCACCACTCTCTCCCCCTAAAGGGCACGATAACGGGAACTTACCCAGTGACACCCACTCACCTTCTTTGTTAGAATTCTCCTAAGCTTTTGTGAGATCATTTGCATAATAGTTTACGGAAGGGGGGTGAGGGTGGGGGGTGAGGCGTGGGAGTGCATTTTTTGGGAAAAAAAATATCACCTTTTTAGAAAATGGCTGACTGTTGTGTGACAAGCTCGCTCTTCAAATCATCTGCAGTCCTCCAGCGTCTGGTTGTTTATCTCTCCCATCCCTCTCTC